>NW_005842405.1:530278-550153 GCF_000455745.1 Alligator sinensis | reverse complement strand
ATTCCTGGATAACTTAGTATGTACTTATTGTCATAGTTCCTCAAGCTTGGGGTTTCTTTAATTAACTCTTCTGTTTCTCTAATTCTTTATGAAGATTTTCATGCCATATTCATTGGAAATTGCAAAATACCAGTCTTACATAACTAGTTCGGGCAGCTAAACTAGGCACAGTTTTCCCAACAATAGTTCACCATTCCAAGAGCTATTTACCAAGCTTTGGGGGCATGTTTTGCAATCAGCACAACAGCAACTGCACTGTAGACCTATCCATCATGTTCCCAGGGTTAAAGCAGTGCTCTGACTAGCTGACTTACCTTGCTTGGCAAATTTTAATTGCTTTGTCGTGGGTTAATTCTAGGTCTTTCACTACTCTCTCTCTATGAAGTTTTTGTCCCAGATTCTACTCATGAACTGGTCTGTTATCAGAGACTCAGTTAATGCTTCAAAATTGTAAGATTGGCTCTTCCATTTTAGATTTTTTTTAAATTCTTCTGTTTTCACCCTTCTTTTGAACTCTGATAAAAAAAACACATCTCTTGTATGTTTCAGTCTTATATGGAATGCAATACTCCTCACATGTCTGTAGTGTAGTTTCATAATTACCCATCTCTGCCTGAGCAACCTAGAAACACCAAGTGCTTCTGCCTGTCTTCCTTTTTTGATGGCACTGTTTACTGCATAAACCTTTTCTGGTTGTCTTCCACATAACTAGAGTTTCAGTGCTGGTGGGAGTTTCAACTTCTCCATTCTTCCAATCAGACTATTGTCCTAGTTTCTTTATCTGTGACGTTGTATGTTGTTCAGAAATCACTCTGAGTAAAGGTGTCAAAGGCCCCTTCAACACGTTATGCTTGGATTACCAGTTAATCATGTCTTAAATTGTAATCCAACCTCACATTCAATCAATTAGTATCATCATAAAACAAGGAAAAAGCCACAAAGTTATTCCATAAAAAATGTAGAACAACTTTGTGGCTGGTTCCTATATGGCACCATTAATTGAACACATGGCCAGGTGCACCCCCATATATGGAAGCCTACATTGACAGGTCTCCCAACCATGAAGGCACAACATGTGCTCCTGTGACTGGGAGCCTGGGACAGCTGACAGGCCTCCCAGCCACAGGGCACATGGTGCACCCCCGCAGCTGGGACCCCATCAGCTGAGGGAGCTTCAAGTGGCAGAAGCTTGCTACTTCCTAGTGCTGGGGGAGCCCAGGATCATGATCCCAGGTTCCCCCTGCACCAGCAATAAGGTATAATGGGATTTGTGGCACGACAGGAAGTGCAATGTGTGGATGTCTGGCAGGGAACTGAATGAAGTTTGCTTTACTGAGCGTTCTAACTGGTCAGTATTGTCTAATGCAGGGGTGCTCAACCTCTGGCCCACAGGCCAAATGCAGTCTGCAGAGCCATCACACCTGGTCTGCAGGGCTCCCCACAGGTCTGGAAATTTGGCAGCAGGGGACTGGTGGCTATAAATACAGCCACCCTCCCCCTGCCAAAAACCCAAGCCTCATTTCCTGCATGGCCAGTCAGAGCCACATTAGCCCGCTTCCTCCATGGGGCCAAGCCATACCCCCTTGCTTCTGGATTAGGGCTTGGGCATGCCCCCTTCTCCTGTGAAGTGGCTTGGGGTCTGGCCATGCCTCCTTCCTTTCTGTTGGGGACTAGACCACGCACCCTTTCCATCGTGGGGCCAGGTTGGGGGCTACCCCCTTGGGGCTTGGCTGTTCCCCTTCCCCCTCCCCAAACTAGGCCATGCCCCCTTTCCTCTCTGTGGGGCTGTGCCAAGTTCCTTTCCCCTGTAGGGCTGTGTTGGGGCCAGCCTGTCCTCCATCCTCCTCCCTACCTCCATGTGGCCAGATAGTGCCTACCGTGCCCATACCAGAATGGGAACACTGGCTATATCCAGCCCATGGACAGACCAGTCACTGCCAATCTGGCCAACTGGGCAAAAAGTCTGGACACCACTGGTTTAATATGAACTTCTGCATTTGGAAAAGTGGAACCTGTGGAAAGTACAAAGTCCTCCATAGTGGTGACTCTGCAACATTTTCATATGAGAATGACTAGAGTTGTGATGTTGAAATGACCCCTCTTAATAAGCAATTGATTTTCGATGGTTTCTAGGTTTAAATTGATGTAAGAACATGATAAAGCATGCCTATATGTGTAATTAAACCCCTTCACTGAGCATTAACATGTGTTTTATTGTATTTATTGTAGTTGTTCTAAAAGTAGTCACTTGACTACTCATACTAGTAGAAACCACTTCTCCTGTGGTGAGCAATTTTCAAGCTAGGTGCAGTATATAACCAAGGTAGTTCTTCAGATCAGGCAAAGTATATGCAACCACATCTGACAGACAATGACATATTAAAGATATATAAAATCATTGAGACTTTTGGAAATGGGCCAGTAAAATTAAAAACTTGTCATTAGACTGCATGACTAATTGCTAGCCTTCTTTACCACAGAGAGCCAAGTGCACACTAGAGGAATGCCATCAAAGTCTTCATAGTTATAGCAAGGATGAATTTGACTCAGTAACTATGTTCAAGGACTTAACCTACCATAAGGGCTGTGGCCCAGAATTAAATCCACAGTTTCCCATTGCTTAGTTCCAGCATTGAATCAGAAATGCCACAGTAACAAAACTGCTGATTACTAATCTAGACAATAGCAATCAATCTTTATACAGAGGAGTTTGTATAACATTTTAAGTGGCTTCAGATTGGATAATTTGATTAATGCTAAAAAAAACACCCACTTCCTCTTCTGCAGAAAGCAGGGCTGTGAGAAGGCTTGTCTTGTGGACTTCTGGTCTACAGAACATGTCCACATGTCAAACTGTGCCAGCCTTCAAACCTACCAGGCTTCTTTGCCTGGACTTCCTTCCAAATCAGAAACAGAGTAGTCATGTCCTCACAGGTGTTTTGGTTGGACCAATCAGAACTGCTGGTTGACAGTGCTTTAGTCTGCCCATAATGCTCCATTAATGCAATTATCCTGCTTCTGGTTCGTTTGAAGTGTGGTATGTTTAAGTGGGTGGTTTTCACCCTTCTTGGATTTAGAGCACCCCTTGGAAAATGGCAGCTCTTAGTTTTCCCTCATTTTTTGACTACAGAAAAATCATAGCGCAAGAACTCAGGAAGACCACAACAGGTCAGAATGTTTTTAACTCAATGAATTCTTATTTGAAATCCCTGGGTTCATCTTGTGAATCACATCTGCATATCTAGCAGTGCTAACATGATCCGGCACTCTGCAACACCCTTCAAAGGATGTCAAGGCATGCCAGGCTGTCATGGCACCCTAGTGAGGATCACTAGTTTAAGTGCTCCATTGCTTGACACAGTAAGTTGTTTAGGAAGATGTGACTATAGAATCCCAGGGGGAAGCACATTGACTGTCAATGAGTTGTACATCCCAAACTCCACAGGGCAGGAGAAAATGAGTCTAGGTCACAGCCTAGGAGTGAGAGAAATAGGGTGCATCCATCTCTGGTTTGAAAGCCCACCCTTAACTTTGCTTTTCTCATGGCAGACCTAAGTCTTCCTGGGCTGGTACTTTTATCTTCCTCCTTCAGAACCTTCTCTTAAGTCTGCCTCCTCAAGCAATTTTTCCTGCTTACTCTTCATCAGCCATTGCCACAACCTCCCTTCCATGGGCAGATCTAGAATTTTGGAAAGAGAACACAGATGGTGAGGTGCATAATCACATGTTAAACAATACATATTTTCTCCAGGTAAAAAATAAACTAAAAGATTTGCTAATATGCCAGTGGCCTAGGGCTGCATTATTCAGTTTAAGACTGAAGCAAAAAGAAATATAACTTTATTGGAATTAGTTAAAAATAATCTTCAGGGCTGTGAAATTGGAGCTTCATTACTAGGAGCAGCTAACTGACAGTAGAACTACAGAACAAAGGACAGCTTGATTGGTGGAACATCAAGACCATTAAAAAGAAGAGAGGGTCATTAACACATGTGGAAAGAAGAGTTTAGAAGGGATTAGGTAGATTATAAGAAGTCATGAAGTAGTCAGCACTACCTGGCTAGAAATGCTACTGATACTACCAGAAAGTTGGTCTTAAACTTTGGGTGGACCAGGAATCAAAAGGGGGTGCAAGTGCACCAGTGCACCTCCCTAGATTCTCCCCTGCTCCCTTCCTTTCTGTCTTGTCTTTGTCCTGTCTAATTCTGACACTCAGCTCATTGGCACAGTTAACATGTAGAGCATCTTTCAAGATTTATGCCGTATGTTGCAAAGGCCAATGTAAATCTGTCACAGTATATAACTGCTTATCAATAAAATTAATAAATAATGTAATCACTCTGGTATAGCCAGATGCCTCAATGTCTTGAAAGTCAAATGCCTCAGGAAAATACTAGATATTCAATTCAGTTCTATTATAAGAAATGACAAGATTCATCAGGGAGTTCAAGAACTCCTTATCTCCAGAAAAAATGATGAAAGTATCTGGGACATGGTAAGAATGAAGCCAGAGTCTCTGCCATGGCAGGTATACATTGTACAATTAAAGAAATACAGAATTGGGATGACAAATAAATCTCTTCACTGAATACTACTTAGGGAAGACTCATAGGACTTCCCAGCAGAGCAGATGTGAAAAGAGCAGCCAAGGCTAGTCAGGAAAACTAAATCTTGTTCATGACATCAGAAGCATTTTGTGATGTGGGAAGGATCTAAAATTTGGTCCCAGATTTCAGAACTGTCCATAGATGATACTGCATGGTGGTAGCTTTGATCTAATCTTGAGTTGCTGCTCTGGAAAAGGGCTGCACTAATGTATGCTGGCTACTTATGCTTCAGCAATTTCTTGAGTGGGGCAAGGGGGTGTGGGGGCTGGAATGAGGCACAGAAGTAAATACAGCAATTCTGCCACTGCCAGGGAATATCATTGCACTGGAGAAATCTCCCACAGTCCTTCTGTTTTAACACTTCACCCTTTTCACTCTACAAAGAGAAATACAATCAGCTTCCTCTTTGAAGGAGATACTCTGTGTCTGCAGGGTTGTGCTGGAATCTGTCTGAGGAGTAATTACCTTAGCCTAAATCTAAGCTAATTCCATATATCAGTCTTTTCTGAACTAATCTTGTCCAATCAAACTTTCTAACAGTCATCCTTTATAATGACAGTCTAGTGGAAACGTGCAGTGCTCTGAATTAAATCGAGCGTACAAAAATATAACCAAGTCATTCTCCAAGTAAATACAACTAAACTGAAAAATGGCAACTGGATTTCAGTTTTTAATTGGGGTGACATTTTGACGGCCTGTACCTTGGAAGGCTTTATATTCCTCCATTCTGTTCTATTTTTCTTTTTCTTATTCTTATGACCTTACTAAGGCATATATGAAATATGTTTCGAGGTACAGCTATCAGCTCATTTACAGCTAATTATAATAGACAAGTGGTGCAGTAAATGGAACACCCGATTTTCTCCCCCTTTTTTTTCTTTTGGTTGAAGCTTTTGTGATGTTCTCCAGGTGAATCCCATGCATAATGTAACACTGGCAATGCTGTTTGCATAATAAGCTATTTTCTACCACAGAAGCAGAAACATTTTATCACTATAGAGAAAGCTTGGATTATGAATACATTTTCATATAAGTTGATTTATGTGAAAATTACCAATAAATGCAGTCTAGCCATAAGTAAAATGTTTGTTCCCAGTTTAAGAAGGAATGTTGTTAGGAGGGAAGGGAAATCCATATTCTGTTAAGAGAAATATTTTAAAATATGATTCAGATTTCAAGGTTCACTCCTGCAAGGTTCCAAGTCCCTTTCTAAGGTGATGATCTCTCTCCCTTTCCATTGAAACCCACAAGAATTGTGGGTTCTCCATATCACACAGCAGTGCTCTGCACCTTGCTGCATTGAAGTTAAAAGGCATTGGGCTTAATCCAATAAATAAAAATAATCTGCTCCTGCGTGATGGAACCCAATGCAGTTTTATAGGAACTGAAAAATTGTTCTTCAGTGATTCCTGCAGATATGCAGAAAACCCATGTAGATTTTTACTTTATTTCAAAATAAGCTATTTTTTAAATATAAAATTGAAGCAACATGTCATTGAAAGGGGTCCTCCAGGCCACACAGTCCAGTCCCCAGCCTTCACAGTCAAACAATTTTCCAAACATTTCCTATTTTCCGGCTGCCATAAGAACATCTCCAGCTGATGGACAGGAGGAACAAGAGCTCTGCAGTGGCAGGGAATAAATTAAATTATGCACATATGATCCTGGGAAAAAGGACTGTTCGTCAGGTTACAGTAGAAGGCAAAAGAAGCCTGTGGTCACTTCCAGGCCAACCTGAGGAAAAATTCCTTCCTGAACTTAAATTTGGTGATTGATTTGACACTGGACCAGGTAAGCCAAATACAACAAATAAACACTGAGCATGTTCTTAGTACCCCTGACACATACTAAACAGTAGCATATTTCTAACTATCACACACATGTGACATCTGCCAATAAAACAAGAAACTGATCTATTAATGTCTCCAATCCCACAGGTATGTAAATGTGTCAGTAACTTTTTGCACTTGAGTAGCCCCATTTCATTGTAGCACAATCTTGCAGCGAGCATCAGTGGAACTTTGCACACACCCAAGGGCCTGTCAGTTCAGAAATCAATTCAGGATCATGGCTCATAGTCACAGATTAATGCAACCGAGATCAGGGGCTCATAGGCCAGATCCGGCCCATGGAGCCATGTCATCTGGCCCACAGGGCTGGAAATTAGGGAGCAGTACAAGTGGTAGCAGCATTAACTGCCATAGCTCCAGGGCCTGCAACAATTAACACATCCATTACTCACTACACTACCAAATTTCAGGACCTGTGGGGAGCTCTGCGAGCCAGATCCAGAGTTTGGAGCCATGTCATCTGGCCCATGGGGCCCAAAATTTGGCACTGGGAGGAGCAATGGCTGTCGCCTCTCTGGGAGCTGCAGTAATTAATGCTGCCACAGCCAAATTCCAGACTCACAATTCAGGTGATGTGGTTGCACACTCCAGATCCAGCCTGTGGACTGGCACTATACTTTAGCTCAAGCCTCTGGTCTAGTCTCATGCAACTCACCTGGCCCACAGGTGTCAGATGACTTGGATACCATTGACCTAGGTTCAGATCAACCATTGGCAGCAAACTTGAAATGAATGCATAGGAGATCAGTCTAACACCTGATGAACATCCCAGGCTTTGAATACAGCCCATTATATCCAAGGGAATAACAGAACCACCTAATAGCTTTTTCAAATATAAGTTGATTAAATTGGGCCAATGTCTTTTTCTCAATAAACTCTACCATTGCTCCTAACTGGATCCCAATACGATGCTGATTCTGTTACATCATGTAACAGGCCCCTGCCCACCACACAGCTTCAGTGCCTTCAATAGGGCTGAATCCATGCCCTAGCCCCAGTGCCTCTCCATGTGGGAAGAATTAGAAAATAAAATAGTCCCGATCCCCATCTGCTGTAAATATGTGTGGTTGCACTGAAATCAAAGTAGCCACTCCTTTACACCAAATATGTGCTCAATATGTTCCTCTTCATCTTATGAAAAGCCAGAGCAGAGAAATTTTTAAGTGGGTGTGTCTACATGTGCGTTAGATCCAGGAGCAGTTTACTCATGAGTAAACTACTCGTGAGTACACGCTCCTGGGCAGGCATCTTCATGTGTAGAAAAGCAGGAGCAGTTTGCTGCTAATGGCAGCAAACTGCTCTCACTTCCTGGGTCCCTGCAATGGGCCCCTGACACCACCAAGGGAGCTCTAGGCTCCCCCTGGGTGCTAGGCTAGGGGCTGGCAGGGAGCACTGGGCCAGGAGACAGCTGTCTCCTGGCCAAGGCTGAGACATTGCTCCCAGCCCCAGCTCCCTGATTAGGGGAGGTGACTTGGAAAGAGCTGCAGAGGAGGGGCAGGTCCTAGTCTCCTGCCCCGATCCACCAGTGGGGCAGCTAACAGCAAGTTCCGACTGATTCCCCACCTAGCTGGGGGCTCACTGCTAGCTGCCACACCAGCAGATCAGAGCAGGGGGCTGGGTGCCTGCCCCTCCACTGCATCTTTTTCCAAGCCCCCACCTTGATACCCCAAAGAGGACATGGGGCTGGGACCTGCCCCAGACTGAGACAGTTCACAGCCCCTGCGCCACAATTGTGGTGCGAGGGATAGACAGCCTGTTCCCTGCTCAGCTCCACAGGGAATCCCACACGACCATAGAACTGGTGCTGGGAGATAAGGATCTCCCAGCTCCCAGGTCCCTCATTGCAATGGCGAAGCGGGGGCTGGGAGATAATGATTTTCCAGGGCCTTTCCCCAATCATGATCTCAGAGCAGGGCGCTTAAAGCTCCCTGCTGCTGCTGGAGCAGGGGGACATAATCCCTGCCTGGGCTCCAGTGATGGAGCCCACCCCAGCAGCAGGCAGCTTCTCGGAGCAGGAAGCAATCTCCAGCCTCCTGGTGGCCAGCTGACCAGGAGCACATTTGCTCCTTGTCAGGTGTCTACATGAGTGCTACTGCACAATTAGTAGCAAATTTACTCACGATTAGAGATGTTTACTGCACAGTAAGCATGTGCACGTGTAGATGCACCTGCTTACTGCTCAGTAAACTATGCTATTTCACAGTAAAGTGTTTCATGTAGATGCACCAAGTACAGTCTAAAAACAGCCTTGATCTCATAAAATTCAAACACAACTGTGCAGCACAGAGGGTGAAAATTAATGGAAGTAAAGGAAAAATATTCATAATATTTTTTGTTTCTGACATTTTTGCATTCCCATCTAGAAAAGTCTATAAAATTATATGATTTCATCCATATTATAGTCTATAGAATGAGTGTAGTGGCAGAGTGGCTCAGGTATCTTGCTATGATCCCAGAGGTCTGAGTTTGCAAAGGACTGCCCACATTCGCCCAAGCTGTTAATGGGCACCTGGTTATTGGTTTGGAGAGTCAAAGGCAGCCAGGTGTGATGCTAGCCACATCAATCTCTTGTGTGTCATTCGCTGGCAAAATCCACATGCCTTAACCACAAATCCAGTGGGCCACTCAGCTCTGAAGAACCTTTGATATTCTACAGAGCTTTTCCAAATATTTTTTGAAAAATGTGTTGCCAGTTTTATTAATTAACTTCCCTTTTTTTCCTGACAGCACTATTGGGGTTAAGAAGAGCACAGTTCAGTACATAGCCTTGAGCATTACACATCATTCTTTGGTCCTGCTAAAGGGAATATACAATTAATTCTTTAATAGAATCTCATGGATTTTAAGAGGGAATAAAGGTGCTCTGCACTTCTCAAGTAGTGCTAAAGACCGTGCACATAGGGCACAGCTTTTTCCTTGCGTGTGATGTATTCTCTTTATGTGAGAACTGAAAAAAATCGCAGCCCGAGGTTGGCTTTAGGCAGAATACGCTGTCCTTCATTCCCAGCCTCTAAAATCCCACAGCATGTGTCCCTGACTCTGCTTCTCATTTACATTTGGCCATCATTATAGGAATTGATTTGCTGCATTTTCCTTTGGTGTCATTTATGATTTGTATAAAAAGTTAAATCATTATTCAAAGAGACTACGTCTACATTCCTGGGTCTCAGCTTCTTAGAGACAAACAGAACTCCCTGCACTCCACTGGTTTTGCCATGATAGTGACTGTAAGGGCAAAAGCCAACTCCAGGTCATTATCATTGCCTTTGTGAGGCCTGAGACAACATTAAGCCCCTCTGGTAAGGTGGGTACCCTATTTCTCCAGCCACTCCCTCTGAACATGCCAGTTAGTTTACCAGTCTTGCCAGTGATGGAAGAACCCTCTTCAAGAGCTACAAGTCTTCAGATACAATTTTGGCTCTAAGTCCTCTCCCAGCTTTGCCATCAGTCTGTATATACTGCACAGTACCCTTGCCTTCATGTCTGATGGCTTATATTAAAACAGTAATACATGATGCTGTGACTAATTAGCACAGCAGTATTTGACAGACACTGGTTTCTGGACTCAGAAGTCTCATTTCTTTTTTTGCTTTTCACTTTTGCTACAGTGTTTTGGTCAATGCCTTCTCAAATTTGCCTTGACGGGACTCAGTTTCTTCATGGGCCTTGAAATTGAAAGGGCTTGTCCTTGTTTTGTTCTGTTTTGAGAAGCACCTGGAGTTTGGGAGGTGGAGGGTTGGGTGGTTGAGTTGTGGCTCCAGCAGGGAGCTGTACCCTGAGAGGTCTTAGTGGTTCTTTGTAATGGGGTTTGAATGCGTTGCTTGCAAACGTAGTCCCAGGTTCTTCAGGTTCTATTTTTGTCTCCATATTTCTCATGCTTTGCCCTGATGTTATAAAGCATCTCCTGAAGCCTTGTTTTGTCTCTATGTTCCAGTACTTCAGCATTTTCTATGAAGTTTTGACAATTTACCTTGAACTCTCCTGTTTCAGGACCAGATCTTTGGCAGCATATAAAGTACCTCTAATTCTCCATAAAGGCCAGAAACACTTTAGACCAACAAATGCCAAATTGGAACTTGGGTGAAATTTAGGCATCTAAATCCCCAAAAGCCAGGCAGATTGGCCCTGCTTTACTAGCCAAAAAATGCCTATGTTCAGAGATGATCTGAGCAGGGTACAGGGTACAGGGCCCAGGGCAAATGAGCCTGTGTGGGGCCCCGCTCCTGGACACAAGGAAGCTGGCAGTAGATTTGGCGGTGGGGTGGGGGGGCATGCCGAGCAGCCAGACATGAAGCCAGCAGCAGCACGGAGTCACCGTGGCTGCTCTGCCCAGCTCCGCAGGGCCCCCCAAAGCGCAGGGCCCAAGGTAGTCACCCCAATTCACACACCCCCTTCCCCCCGAGGGACAGCCCTGACTATGTTCACATGCTACTTCCATTTTGGACAGTTAAGTTCCCCATGTCCCCACAACTGGGTTTCTGAGCATGCTCAGAAGTGATTCAGTTTGATCACCACGTCATATAGACATGTGGGGAGCCAGCTCCGAGGAGCAGGAAATCTAGCACATCAGTGCAGACTCAGTTAATCGCAATCTGGCAGCCTTTCACATCACGTATATCAGTGTCTCTGTGCATGCCAGTGCTGAAAAAATGGTGGCGGTGTGCTTTAAAATAAAACATATACGATGAGCTTTAGTTCAAAGTGCCTCATCACCATTTTTTCAGTGCGGGGACACATGGGGACACTGAAACACGAGATGTGCGGGCACTTTTAATTAGTGTGGCTCACTAATTAAAATGCCCAGCGCTGCATCCCAGAACATGTGTAAAAATGCCCCTGCTAGGCAACTAGCTCCTGCCTAAGTTCTGTAGCTATCTAGTTTGTTGCTGGGGCACCCAATAAGTCTCTGGAAAGATCCAACCCATTCTATGTGTTCTGATAATGCCTAACTCTTATTAATAATATTAAATTCAACTCTAAAACCTAGAACCCAGTAGCCCACTTCCTGAGCAAGCAAAAGCTCTAACCATTAAAATATTGTGCTAAAGATATGCTGCTGCCTGTTACACATCTACTCTCAGATGGAGGACTAAGTATTCTGGATCTCAAGTGAACAGATATGCCTTGTGTTGAGCCTGAGTCAGCCTAAACTCAGGCCCACACCATATACTTAGTGTTATCTCTAAGCCAGTTTGTGGTACCTCAGAGCTTTGTGGATTGCCCTTTGGAGGCATAGCCCCTCCTGATCCCAGTTCTTTGTATAGAGAGGCTAGATCTGGCCACGTGTCCACCATCTAGGCCAGTGATTTTCATCCAAAATGCCAGGATACCTGGGGTGCTGCAAGATCCTTTGACTGCAGGAAGTATGAAGAGCTAAGCAAGATGTGAGAAGATAAGCAGATAAAGAGAAACTATGGCTTCAGCTCCGGCTCAGGTAAGCAGATAAAGAGAAACTATGGCTTCAGCTCTGGCCCAGGGGTGAGGTGTGAGGAGAAAAGCAAATGAAAAGCAGGCTCAGGCTTTCCCTGTTTGGCTGCTTGCCTGGCCCCTCTGCAAGGAGGCAAGTATTATAATAAGTACATTAGATTTTGAAATGGACAAAAAAGTTATGGAGGGGTGCTTTGATTACCTCCTGGAGGGTCAGGGCTTGAAGCTAAAAAGTTTGGGAAATACTGATCTAGGCACTACTAACTTATTCAATTAATCCCATAGGCATCTAGAATTGTTTGGCACTTAGGTTCCTGTTGTCAGGTAAGCACCAGCACAGCCCCTATCTTGTAACCCTAACTAAAGCAGAAGTCCCAGGGACCCTTGACATGCTCTGAGCCCAACTGGGATAGTAAGGGGAATAGTAAATATATGGGAAGATTTGTGTTCCCCACCCCAGAATAACCTAGTAGTTAGAGCACTCACCTGGGATTAGGAAGGCTGGGGTTCAGCAAAGTACAGCTGCTCTAGTTGAACAGTTTGGAAGCAGCTCATCCTAGAATACCAGTAAAATGTGTGGTTGGAGTGTTCACTTGGGATGTGGGTTCAAATCCCTGCTCTGAGTCAGGCAGAGTACTGATTTGAACCTAGGTATTCTGAGGTGTGTGTCTCTTTTACAGATCAAGGTTAGCTGAAAGGTCTCCCAGCTCAGAATCCTCAGTAGAGAGAGGTGCCCAAACCCAGTCCTTTTTCTTTGCATTGAATATAGCTAGCTTAGGCTCAGCTAGTTTCCAAGGAACACTCTCCCAGGGAGCAGTCTCTCCTTATGCACTGGTTAGAGCCCCTAACTTGGGGCTCAGAACTCCACTCAGCATCAGGGCAGCTAATGAGTTAGGTGAAGAAATGTGTTAGCACCTTTGAGGATTGGGGCCAGGGTGCCTTGGTATTCTTATGCCCGTCCCTCTGTCCTTCAAAGCCTTTACTTCTAGGTTAATGCCTTTTTTCCTCTTGCTTTGCAACTTGTCGTGTTATTCCAAAACATCATTCTTTGAAAAGCTTTGTATATTCAAGGCCACAGTGGCAGATTCATTAGGATCCAGCTTGCAATTGGCTGAGCATAGAGCTTCTAGAGCACGTGCTACAGAGAGGGAACACTGGCACTAACTACTTTGCAGGAATCTGGCAAAAAAGGGCTCATAAGAGCTGAGCTTAGCATCTAAACCAGGGGCAGGTAAAATATTGTCTGACCGGTGGCTGGACTCCATCTCCCAGCAGCCCCTACCCACGTTGCTGCAGCCAGTTTCTTTGGAGACCTCAGGAAAAACGGGGCTGTGAGAGCGGGGGATCAGTGTTTCCATGGAGACCAGCCCCCACAGTGCTGTTAGGGTGCACAGCTGGGCAGGGAGCAGATGCAGGCAGTTACGAGCGGATGCGGGCAGCAGATCACAGCTGTGCCCTGGCTCCAGACCATGCTGTCACTGCCACAAAATGTCAGGCCCAGAGGAGCTCCCTGCCCAGCCATGGACCCTGCCAGTGCTGCTGGGGCCAGTCTCCATGGAAACACTGGCCCCGTGTTGTCATGGTCTCACCACTCCTGAGGGCTCCATGAAAACCAGCCATAGCAACATGGGGCTGCTGGGAAATGGAATCCACATGGGGCTGATCCAGCCCGCAGGCTGGACTTTGCCTGCTCCTGATCTAAATGCTCACCAGAACTCCTGTGGCTCCCAGTGAAAGCCCAGTGCTGAGGCTAGGTGCTGATTAAACATATGAGACTAATTTGTGGAATAACTACACTGCTTTTGGTTCCTAGTGTAACAGAATTGTCCAAAGTGTTTACATTTACAGAAATTGAAACCTGCATTTGTTTTACCACCATGGAGCAAATTCTAATAACCCACTCCTGTGATGGAGAACAGTCTCAAGAAATGCTACTAATTCATATTCAGGGAACATAGTGTGGAGATTACAGGTAGAAATTACTACTACCAGAGTAGGGGTGTCAAATCACTCATTCTTAGTTACACATTTACTGTATCTATATCAGCTCACTTTTCTATTTTAAACCTCACTAAATGGAGACTATTTAAATGTAGTGCTGTAGTAAAAAAGGAAAGGTCAGCTCAAAGTCTGTCTTGGTCATTAATCAATCTTTCCCATACTCTCTAATTATCTTGATTGCCTGATTGAATGAAGCATGGGACACAGATCATCTATATGTCCATTCACTGGCTCTGCTCTTGGCACCTTTTCAGAAGATCAGCGAGGACATTTTCAAATGGCAACATTTTCTGTAAGACCCCACCTTCTTAGCAGGGCCAGCCCATCCTATCCTCCAAAACCTGTGGCCACAGGGGGCCCCGCAGCCAAGGGGCGCCCTGCGTCCAGCCGCTCGCCGCCCTCCCACCCCATCCGCCACCGCCACAGCAATGCCACCGGCTTCACATCTGACCGCTCACTGCCCTTGCTCCCCCGCCGCTGCTGCTGACACAGCCGCCAGCTTCACATCCGACCACTTGCCACCCCCTCCCACTGCTGCCACTGACACTGCTGCCGGCTTCACATCCAGCTGCTCTCCACGCCCCCCAGCTGCCACCACCACCGCCATTTTCATGTCCAGCCACCACCCCTCCCACCGCAGACGCTGCTGCCACTGCTGCCAGCTTCTTCAGCCACTCGCCACACCCCACCTCCCACCACTGCCGGTGGCTTCTTCATGTCTGGGGGCCCCAAAAAATTGTGGCCAGCCCTGATTCTTAGGACATCTCCCTCCCTATCATGTCCCCACTATTTTCAGTGTTGATTTTACAGACTGTATAACTGCAGTACTACAAAATTTTGAAGTATTTCCAGTGATTCCAGGTCATGCCTAGAACACAAACATACTTGTGCCCACCTTTCACTGCACCATGTGGCTCCATGCACACTTGTGCCCAGCCAGAGTATTGCCAAGGGCAGGTTAATCAGTACTGACTCTTGGTGGTGCTAATTTCCCAACCCTTCGTACTATGCAGGTGTGGCTACAATGCATCTGGTCCTGGAAGTAGCACATGTGGCGCTGCTCAGTGTGTTTGAGAACACTACTGTGGAGCCCAAAATGTTTACAGTCTAGACACTGCTTCAAGTAGCGTTTTTGCTTTTTTTCTTCTTGGGGGAACTGGGATTTGAGACAACATTTTCTCTCTAATTATGGTTTTACCTTTTCATTTTTAGAGAAAGTATAATTTGCAATACAATACATAGGAACAAACTACAGACATAGAAAATCAGCCCCTTATGCTGATTATTCCATTTTATTTGTATATTTATCTAGCACAGTCACAGGGTGTCTCAGGGACTCCCAAACAAGCTATGTGAGGCAGTCAAGTCCTGGATCTTGCTGTACAGAAAGTGCTCAGCTGCCAATAGAGCTCTAGGAATGAAGCAATTCATGATTCTTGGTTGAATTCTTTGGGAGTGTAGAATATACAAAGAAACTAAAAGGGGATCAATGATGTTTCCCACTTCCCATAGGCACGTCCCACTTCTATTGTTGCTGGGGGGGCCTAAGATGATGGACAAGTGGAAAGTTTTGCACATTTCAGATGACACAAGGGGAACTAGGGCCCTCGGGCCCCGACATACTTGGCATCTCTGCCACTTTCCTGCTCCATGACTGACTGACTGCTGGGACACAGCTCATTCATATACTCTTGAACATTAGCAAATAGTTTATGACCAGACATATACAATTTCTTTTTCTTTTTTTTTTTCTGTTTCCAAATTCTTTTTCTTTGAAGTTATGTCAAAATTGACCAACTAATTTCTGCAACTTATTTTTGATCTATAGTTTTCTTCAAGAAATGTATTTTCAGTAGTCAACATCTGAAGTTTATCCCTGTCTTTTTTATCTAATCCACTTTAAATGGTTGTGTATTTATGTCAAATCCTTTCCTGCCATCCCCTCTTAATGCTTTGACTATATTAGGAATATTAGTACCTGTGTTTTTCTAGCTAATTCCAGCAATGGTACAGAGCTCAGCAGTTTTCATCACTATGAAAACTTATGCTGAAAAGTTTTTATAAGCTATGTGTAAAAATTGCTAAGCTCTACTTTTGCTCTTTTGCTTTTAGCACTCATGTATCTGTACCATTTCTGGTACAGGGTACTATTTTTCATAAGACAAATGCAGCTTTAGATCAAGTATTGAATCATCCATTCATTGTATATTGGCACTTTCCAGGTAAGTTTTACATCTTCTTTCACAAGAAATACTGGAGCATAGAACTGAAGTGCAGGGACACTACACCTCCAAACAGATTAAATGTATACATTAGTGCAATCAGCATTAACTGAGATAAAATACAAATCTATAAACCAGGCTAACTTTAACCACTCTAATTAAACGTGACCCCAAATTAAATGTGAAGCTTGTTTTGGGAAACCAAAATGAAGAAAATAAGACTTTTCCAAAGCCACAGCTGAATCCTGACTGCATGGAGCAGGGGAAGAGCCTCCTCATTCTATTCACCCTCCTTTTCCTACTCAGCCAAAAGCTAGAGGGTTAATCCTTTTCCAGCTGCTGCCAAATTGGCAGAAGCTTTTGAACAATTTGGCAGTGGCTGTGAGAGAGTTAAACCTCTAGCTTTTACCTGAGCAGCAGGCTCCCCCCTTTTCCCAGGCAGCCAAAAGAGGCCTGCCCCCAGCAGTCATTCCACCATCCCAGTGCCTCTGTTTTGGCATGAAGATCAGCGTCACTTAAAACACTCACCCCAATTTTGGATAGCTAATTTTTATGAAAAGGTGTGTGTGGTATGCAAATAAATATGGTAACTCTGAAAGAGTCTGGATAATATATACCAATTTAGGATCCCCTATCTGGTCCTGGGGCAGCCATTTGGAAGACAATTTAGTTTCTGGACACAGAACACTTTTGCACTGGTATAATTTATTTTGGCTATATCCAGTGCAGTCAGAGAATCTGCTACTCCAGGATAGCTGCTCACAGTAGACAGTATTACATCACCTTGCCATTAGGTGACAGAGGAGCAGGTAAAAGCCTATTTGCCTATCACAAACAGCTACCCCAGGACATTTCTGGACACATTACTTCTACTGCAGTACAAATTTACCTGTGATTCTTCTCTGGTAATTCTACACTAGGTAAATTATGCAAGTGTGGGGCTGTACATCATGTGTCCAATCTTTGTTTACACCAGTGTAAGGATTGATTGCACTGGTAAAAATATGTCAAGTATCTAAAGCCTTTTGTAGGATTAGCTGAAACAGCTGTTCTAAAGGAGAAGCGCAATTACAAACTTTAGTTCCTGTAAAAGTGTATTCAGGCAATATTTACATGACAAATGAGACCAGCCCCTGCCAGAAGGATACTTCATGTACTTGTCTGGTTTTATTACTTTGCTCAGTTTTATCTTGCATTTAATCATACTGACCTTCATCTGCCATCCAGTAACTAAAGTACTAAAACAGCCTTAATATCTCTGTATGTCATTACAATGCAATTTGATGGTTTTGCAAAACTTTTTATTAAATATTACATATCTTGGATGTTTAAAATATATGTCCAATCACATACAGTACAAGGAAAATGAATGTAAATCCTGAAAGCAAGTGGAGGCATTGGGTAAAGTAAGACAGAAAATACAGAATGGTTGATAGGTGAAGTTTCATTAACAGATCATAAAACCAAGTGAAAATATCAAGTGTTAACTTATATCATAAATGAAACTGGGAAACAAACCCAGAGGGAATTATCCCATGTGACTTTAACTGAAAATAGTTTTCATATTCTCCATACTGATTATAACAAAAGGCTCCTGAAAAGGCCAGATACAACAGTGGAGAATGTAGCACTTAACAGCTTTAAGTCACAAAAAATATAGCATGTTGTGTATTTTAGACCAGTATAACAACATGCACTATTGATCAAAAATGGTTAACAAAAATATTTTTTTGTTATAATTAAGTACTTGATAGTTAATGCCTCATTGGCATTAGGTAACTGGCATTCAATCCAACTTGTTGCTAAGTCTTTAATTGTTGAATTGTTTCTGTTGAATTTATAACCTTTCCTTGGTTGGGATATACAGGTAGAAATATTTTTAGGTGAATATGTAAGTGTGAATTGCTAATAATATTAATAAGTATCATTATTTTATCCCTCATGGATGATGGTCTACAATGTTACAAGTAGGAGGCAGGTACTACAGAACTGTCTTGAATGGTTGTAATTTGCCCCAGATATTATACTACAGATAATTGCCAATTTATTACTTATACATTCTATTTGCCAATCCAAATTTCTGTATATTTTTAAATATTCTGCTTTTAAGTATTCCTAAGACCCCTGTTGTTTCAATTACTTGCCACTATGGCCTGAGGTGTTATTACTATGTTGATGATAATCAGCAGCTCCTTCTATTCTGTTACTGAAGCTGAGACTAGTTGAATTCTATCAAGAGAAAGTATGGCCTGAAGGAATGAGTACCATACTGATAGTCAGGTGGTCCCAAATAGTAACCCTAGGTCTGCCACTATGCTGCTGTGCAGTCTTGAGTAGACCATGAAAGTCCTGATTCTTAGCAGTGTTGAGCAGCTACAAGTTGGGCAGCACTTCTGAAAGCAGGCAATTAATATCTCTGCTTCAGTTTCCTGCCTCTACAATGAGCAAGATACGGTTTAAGGAATAATTCACAATTGTAATGTATCAAAAATAGAAATGCTGTACCTAAATGTTAAATAAAGGAAGTGAATATTTTCTACCACAGTCCTTAACTGGATGTCAGATTATATTCTAATGGTGAATAATTCTACAACTGAGTTTATGGTGGTTTGCTTTTCAGAGGAAGTGTTAATTCCTTACAGGATATCTGTTTCATTACCCCTGTTGCTGCCATCAAAGTGTAGGTGTTGTCTTTGTGCTGGTTCTTTCTCTAAAAATATCATATTAATTCTTTAATGAGAATCTCCTCTTATTTTTTCACAAATAGCACTAATATTGGCCAGTCTTCTCCCTCTCTCAGTGGTAGCATCTACACATGCATTTGATTTGGGCTCAGTTTACTTGGGTGTAATCTTCTGCAGATTAAGCACTCCCGGGCAGGTGTCTATACATGTAGGGACTAGGCATCCAATTTACTGCTCTTATCACCAAACTTGCTGCAGCCCTGCAATTGGCCCCTGCTACCAGCCAGCGGAGCTCCAGGCTCTAGCTGTAGCTGCCAGCAGCCGACAGCCCTCTTCAAAAGCCAGCCCTGCTCATTGCTTTCTGGTCGGCCACTTCCCTGGCCAAGAGCAGTGTTCCCAGTGCAGGAGCAGCATGTGACATCTCACTACTTGCCCACTCTGGCTCCACACACTATGACTGCTCCAGCCCCTTCCCCTGGCAGCAATAACCAGCACCCTGGGCTCTTGCTGGCCACCACACTGGTCATGCTGGCCTGTGTCTGAGTACAAAAGGTGACCAAACGCTCAGCCCACATGCCAGACCAATGCAGAACGCGAGAGTGGGTCATGTTCAGCGTGTGAAGAGCTCATGATCATGAGGCCGACCAGCTCGTGATCAGACAGCCTTAACAAATCAGGAGCTGCAAGAGAAGCGTGCCTGCCTGGCCAGCAGACACACTCTCTTAACTGTAAATCAGCAGCCTCCTCTGATTGGCTGAAGAGTTTATAAAAGGGACAGCGCGCTAAAGCGCAGGGTCCCGGGTTCCACACAAGCCCTCGGATAGGACTGATCACCCTGTCCAGGAATCCGTGTCCCCATGGCCGAATAGTCATACGAATAGTCATACGCATACGAATAGTCACACCCTGGCTATTATTTCACCGAACAGTGAGCTCTCCATCCGCACGTACATCGGAAAAAGCAATTGCTATCTCCTACCTGTCATCTTTAACTACTGCTTCACCACTGTCGTTTTGTTGTGTAACCACTGTTGAAATCTTACTGTAAGTAAACGTTAAGTTCAATTTTACTATCTTCCAACTG
>NW_005842405.1:529656-530148 GCF_000455745.1 Alligator sinensis | reverse complement strand
CCCAGGCCCCCGACCACCAGTGCCGATGATTTATGGGCCCATGTGGCGTATCATCAGGCCCAGCCAGACGGGAGGATCAGTGGCTATGTTTCAATCCACCCCGCTGAAAACACCAGAGGGCCACTTAAAGAATGGGCCGTTACAGACCTCAAGCCTGCAGCCTTGGGGTGTCTTCTCGCAAGCCCCGCAGTCCTGTATCGACCACCCGACACGGCCGCGGAGGTACAACTCCACTGCGTTAAAGCTTCCATCGATACTAGCGATCATACCCCGGCAAAAGAATACGCTAGATGTATCAAATATCTGAAGGAGGGTGGTGGCTGCGACACACCTCCTGATAAATTCAGATGCCCTAACCTCAGCCCTGGAGGCACTGAAAATGAGATCCTAACAGGACTCCGGGAAGGCCTTGAGACCAACGGGCGGGAGGCCACAAAATGGAAATGGGGCACAAAGAAGTGGAAAAAGGGCAAAATGATTAATGTCTTGTTT
>NW_005842405.1:528181-528942 GCF_000455745.1 Alligator sinensis | reverse complement strand
TACCCGTTAAATTTAAACCCCCAGCAAGTGAATAGTAGTTGGCCTCACCGTTGGTGTCTCGACCCTGGCATAGTTCCCGTGTCTACGCCAGCAGTAGAAGCCTGCGTGGAAATTTCTGGGGGTACCAATACACCCATGTTTCGCCTATTGTTACATCCGTTGGTGGGAGGCCCGATAGGGAATGTCCTAAGCAGTTTGGGAAAGCTCACCACGGCACATAAGATAGAAATAGCATCTACCCCACCAACGGGAGTACAAGTGGCAGAACCCCGGAGAGGATCACCACCTAGCAAACCCTGAACTGATCGTACCCCAGAGGAACGTGCCAGATTTGGGTTCTTGTTAAATCAAAGTGGTTTAACGAAAGATCAACTTCGTAGATTGGGGGATGAAGGACAAAGAAAGTTAGCACTCCGTCTAGGTTTCAGGCCGAGATCACCAGAACAAAATAAAGCAAAAAACGAGTAGCAGCCGCTGAATCGGGCACCGACGGCCAACCTTTCAATGATGAACGCCCGTATGTCACTCTCAACGTTAGCACACCCGGAGGCTCCGATGCAACACCGACACACTTTTTACTCGACATGGGAGCCCAAGTAAATGTAATAAAGCCCGAAGTCCCACATATTAAAACATCAAGGACTATCTTCGTACAGGGTTTAAACGAAGACTAAAAGGAAACGGGTCATACAAAAATTGGATTAAGTATAACAGCGAAATATTGATCTCGATGAATGCCACCAAGTCACTGTGGGAAGAAC
>NW_005842405.1:521462-527554 GCF_000455745.1 Alligator sinensis | reverse complement strand
CTGCCTGGCCAGCAGACACACTCTCTTAACTGTAAATCAGCAGCCTCCTCTGATTGGCTGAAGAGTTTATAAAAGGGACAGCGCGCTAAAGCGCAGGGTCCCGGGTTCCACACAAGCCCTCGGATAGGACTGATCACCCTGTCCAGGAATCCGTGTCCCCATGGACGAATAGTCATACGAATAGTCATACGCATACGAATAGTCACACCCTGGCTATTATTTCACCGAACAGTGAGCTCTCCATCCGCACGTACATCGGAAAAAGCAATTGCTATCTCCTACCTGTCATCTTTAACTACTGCTTCACCACTGTTGTTTTGTTGTACAACCACTGTTGAAATCTTACTGTAAGTAAACGTTAAGTTCAATTTTACTATCTTCCAACTGAGTCAGTGTCCCTTTCATCCCCGGCCTGTCCATAAGGCGGGTTGGTCATCCACCCACCCCCCGGTTCAACTGGTAAACCGCCTGGTGAGCGCTGCGGTTACTAACAGCCTGCTGCACTGACCGTCGCCTGGCCCACAGCTGTCTTGCTCCACCTGGCTTCCACTCATGCAGTGACTGCCTGCCTGGCAAGAGTGCACCATCCCAGGGCTGCTGCTACCACCCCCCTCCCCAGCTGCCACTGGCAGGGATGCTAATGAGGAGCCTCTGGTCACCACTACCGGGGCCTCCAGCTCCGCCACCTCTGGGCCCACTAGGCCAGCCAGAACTGGTGGTGGCACATTGTCCAGCATACCTGGGATGACAAGCAGTGGCTGGAGGCCTTGTGCATGACCTGGGCTGCTTTCTGCATGACCCAGGGTACATTTTGGGACCTCATGGAGCAGCTCCAGTGCCACCTGGAGTGGCAGGACATCAGCATGTGGCCGCTCCCCGATCCTGTGGACACCCACCTGACCCTTGCCCCACTAACGCTGGCCATGTCCACCAGCCTGCAATACATTGGCCACTTGTCTGGCATTGGTAAGGCCACCACCAGGGAGGCCATCCTGGAGGTGTGTGACACCCTCCAGGATGTGCTAAGAAACACTGTGCTCCATGTGCATAACCCCAGGTGGTGGTAGCTGGGTTTCATGCCCTGAGCTTCCCCCAGTGCATCAGGACCCTAGATGGAACCAACATCTCTGTCACCTGCCCACCCCACGGAGACCACCCCTACTATGGCCAGAGGGGCTTTTACTCCATGGTGTACCAGGCTGTCATGTGACCACCCCGGGGTCTTCACACATGTGAGTGCTGGCTGGGTGGACAGCACCCATGATGCCCACGTGTTTCAGAACTCCAGCCTGGTGGGGAGCAGCCGCTTCGCACTGGGGATGCTGGACCCATATCTGTGCCATGGCCATCCTGCCCCTCCTCATCGGGGACCCCATCTACCTGCTCCTGTGATGGGTCATGTGGCCCTACACCAGCCACCTGGTCCCCCACCAGGCCCACTTTAACTGCTGCCTGGGCAAGGCAACCCCAGAGAAGGGGCTGGGTGAGCAGCCCCCCCGCCTAGTCAAGGCCCTAAGGGGTGGGGCCCCTGGTGCTTTCTGGACATCACCCCCCACAAGGGACCCCATTGAAAGGAGGACTGTCTCTTGCCATGGGTCAGGGACTATATTAAGGAATAGATGATAATAAGATTGTTCCTGTTTGAGCCTTATATTTTGTAATTGAAATGTTTTATTGTGTTGATGCTGCTGAAATTGTTTTATTGTGATGGGTAAATAGTGTTATTTAGGGTTTGACCTTGGTTATTAGTTAATGTTCACTGTGCAAATATATGTATATGAAATTTAGTTTTATGTTTATGTATATTATAACTCAATAAATTATATATAGTTAAGAACTTTGGGCTTGGGCTGACTCTATAGAGGAAAGAGGGATCTGCTCGAAATTCTGGCATCCCTCTCACAGCACCCCCTCCTGCCTACCCATCCCAGCCAATTGAGAATAGGGCACACCCTTGGATGTACCCGGGTTACACGGGCACAGGCATGGGCCTGGGTGAGGAGGATGCCATCCAGGATCCCATGCCAGATCTCTGAATCCTGACAAGGCCATTCCAGTTCTGCCAGGCCTAGGCAGCTGCCTGCAGCACCCACCAGAGCTACCAGCCACACCAACCCCAGCACCAGCCCTGGGTTCCCCCTGCAGCACCCACAGCCCCACCACAGGAGCACAGCATGGGACTGGCAGCTGTGTGGCAGAGGTAATGCCCTGCAGCACTTGCAGGCTCAGGGCAGACTGCTGGGCATGCGCTGCAGGCAGGTGGAGCTGGCCTTGCTGACCAGAAGCTGCCTGCAGCTAGGCCTGGCTGGAGGCTGCAGCAGCCTGAAGCACCCTGCTGGCCTGGACGGTATGGTCCTGGCAGCCATGTGGCACTGCGGCGCCAGGCAGCAGCACTGGGTTGCAAGCAGGCTGGTGTGGCTAGCCTTTGGCCTACCCAGGGGGACACAGAAGCCCGGAGTGCCCTCAGGCTCCCTGTATGTACGCCCCAGGGCTCAAAATACCTGTAGGCTTTTAAAGCCTGAGGCAGAGGCTGCCATAAAAGCAGCCCAGCCCTGGGGCAGGAGAGGCTCCTAGCTCAGTGCCCTGGGGCTAGCCTAAGGCTGGCCCCCTAGTCACTGGGCAGACCTGGGAGTAAACTTGCTCCCTGGTCACGTGTACACATTCAGTACTGCATAGTAACTAATCCCACGTAAATTTGCTACATGTATTTGCAGGTAGCAAATTTATGCATGATTAAGGGTTTTTACTGTGCAGTAAGTGTGTGCACATGAGCTTACTGCACAGTAAACTAGACTACTGGCATTTAGGTGTCTTGTGTATACACACCCAGTGTGGACAACCAGGCTACCTAACTAGCACTAAATTGCTGTAACCATCTTCTTCCATTCTTTTGCCTTTCCTTTAAAAAAAGTCCTAATCTACCAAGTTTATGCCAGGCCTCACCAATGCAAATTCTTGTGTGTCAGTATTGCATCTCATCTTTGTCTGTTTATTGCCTAGCCTAGGTAGCTCCTTAGTAGCAACAAGGATAATGAAACAGATATCCTGTAAGGAATTAACACTTAGGGCTTAGGCAGGAACCATGTCATCTTATATCTGCCTGAAGTATATATCTGTGATGCCATGGAAATTATAAATTAATAAGAAGTCTTTTCTCTATGAAATAACAGATAAAACATTCTGTAGGCTTCAACTCATGCAAAATCCTGCTGTTACTGTTCTTATAATTGGATCTTTCAACCAATTGATTCCCATTAAATTTAATGTTACAGAAAAAAATGCTTTGCAAAACATTTAATGGTTTCTATCAGTCTGAACAAATGTATCTCAGTGAGCTTCTGCCTCCTTGAATACCAGTTAAGTTTCTGAGACTGAGATCTAGCAATGCAAAAACTTAGCTTACTTCTCGATACAGGCTCAAGATTTTGGGGGGCCCACATATTTTTATTGTTGCTTCTTTCTCTCTACTATTGTATAGAAATGCAACTACCATAGTATGTGGACCTTGAAATGCACTAAAATACAGAGGTACAAGATTCAAATAGAAAAGGTTGTCACTTCTGTTCTTGGAACATAGTTTTAAGATTTTTGTGAACTTTATAATGAGATCCAGAGATGCACTATGGGAGCCTAAAATGAGACTTACGCAAAATTTAAGTGAAATTTAAGCAATTAAGTCCAAAAAAGTAATTTAAAAACTTTCTACTCTGATAGCCACAAAATCCATTATTTAACTAAACTCATTCAACACCTATATTCCTTGATACCCAAGCTTGGGCATCTCTCATGCTAGAAGTGTTCCAATCTGAGCAACTAGGTGCCTAGCTCCACCCAGCAAGTGGGAGACCTGAGTTATAGACCTGCCTCAGCGCAAGGGGATTCAAACTGAGAGTAGTTTGAGAGAAACTATCCATCCCTCCTATTGGAACTGGGCAACTGTACAGCCAACAATGCAAGAGTTATAGAGCCAGAAAGAGAACAAGAAAGAAGAAACTGGATGCTGTGGCCTTATGATTAGGGTATTCAGCTGGGAGTGCAAAGTACTAAAGCCTAGTCCTTGCTCTCAGGACTATGCATTTTTACACTCCACAGTTGGAAGCAGCAGCTCATCTCCTGTTGTTGGTGTCTCTGGCTCCCCCAAACCAGTTTCACTTTTCCCTGGCAGGAAGCTCACCTTTTCCCCTGACCTCTTTTTCAGGGTTGCTTCGTAAGTCAGAAGCCATCCTCTCTGACAGGTGCCACACCCTCAAGCTGTATGGGGTTTGTCACATACACAGACCCAGTGGTGACACATAGGGGGTGCACAGGGGTGCATGTGTGCCCCCTGAGAGCACTGGTGCACCCTCTGACAGGTCGCTTTCCCCGCTTAGGCAACAGGCAGGGAGGGCAGGGGGGGCAGGTAGAAGCACCGGTGCCCCCCCTGCGAGCACCAACCTGGAACTGGGGGTGCCAGGTGAAGCGCCACTGCAGATGAAGCACTGCTGGCATTTCCAGGAGTGCCACAGCCACTTCTGGGAACACCCCCCCATCACTGACTGGTCGCTGGGGGGGCACGTGCCCCCCATGACTCAAGTGGCACCAGTCGCCCATGCACAGACCGCACAGTATCTATCAGATTGTTCCCCCTTCTAAAAAGGCATGTTCCTGCATCTTCATAGTAAACAAAATAACCAACAAATCACAGCATGCAAACACATACTAGTTATGTTTAACTGGTAGTCTAGCCTTTCATCCATACTCGCCTATGGTTTGTCATCTTTGTTTCCCCTAAAAACAAACTGAATTCCTACGTTGCCACTTTCTGTCACTATTGCTGGATCTAGCTCATCTTCCTGACAGGTGCACTTCTTCCAGGTATAGGTCTATGAACTGCATTGATCCCACCTGGCCTGTAACATTATACAGCCTGCTTACTTCGAACTATTTCACCCCCTGTTCTACAAGGACTCAAATCAAGTGTCTTTTGTACACTGACACCCAAAAAAGAAATGCTGGTTTGGCTTCTTGCTTCACCTCTTATGGAACCTCTCTGATAGTTTCTGAATAATTTTAAAGACACCTTAAAACTGTTTCTGTCATTTAGATGATTTACCTATTATGTCTGAGGGGGAACATCTTACCCAACTGGTTCTCCTACATTACATATATGAGAGGTGACCTTGAGGTCAAAAGCTTTCTGTTTCTCACCACTCCTTTCTAAATGAATCAGCAGGCTCAAATGTGGAAATTACCATATTTACTCAAATATAAGAAAAAATGTTTTCCCTATGCTGATGGTGGGGGAAGCTCATCTTTCATTCACATACAAGGAAACCTCATTAAATACACTGTCTATCATTAAACTGCTGCCAAAAGCAGCATGTGCTCAGTAATGGAAACCAACTATGAAACTGATTAAATACAGCTAACACTGAGCATGACTATAGAACACATGGTCTATACTGAGCAAACAGTGATGGGCACTTCTTTGTTTTACAAATTTTATTAAAAAACACTTATCACCCTACACTTACAAAGCTTCACATATTGAGCATCCTTGTTTTACCAAAATTTCATATCAACTACATATCCAAAAACAACTACACAGCCAAAAGCATACAACTATATTTTTAAACCTTTTAACAACATCCATCAACTTCCTACAACAGAACACCTTACAGAGCTCTTTTTTTCATACAGAAACCCATGAAAAAAAGATTACCTCAGTAACCACCTGAAGTTCTCTGCCCCTCCCATCAGTTCTTTCTGTGGGTTTAGTACAGGGGTAGGCAACATTTTTTGGCCAGAGTGCCAAAAAACACCACAATGCCTACCTTAGAAGGTGCCGGAGTGCCGGCATGCCAGAAAAACAAAATGAGGGCAAGGGGTGCATGGCAGGATGCCCTGCTTCTGCCCCTTGTCCCCCACCCAAAGCCCCTGCTCCCCAGCTCTGCTGCCCTGTGCCCCCCAGCCAAAGCCCCTGCCCCCCAGCCCTGCTGCCCTGTGCCCCCCACCCAAAGCCCCTGTCCCCCATCCCAGGCTCTGTGTCTATCAGCAGCTACCCCAGCTCTGGGTAGCTGCTGGCGCCCAGGCTGCCCCCCCCAGGGCCTGGA
>NW_005842405.1:521061-521300 GCF_000455745.1 Alligator sinensis | reverse complement strand
CTGTTAGGAAAGCTAAGGTGGACATAGAGCTAGGACTAGCATCCAAGATCAAGGATAATAAAAAGTCCTTTTTCAAATATATAGGGAGGATGAAGAAGGCGCCGGGAAATGTGGGGCCCCTGCAAGATACGCTGGGCAATCTGGTGGTCGCGCCAGAAGAGAAGGCAGACATCTTTAACAAATTCTTCACCTCCGTTTTCTTGGGCAGGGACCGGGACTCCCCCACCATGATTCAAGAC
>NW_005842405.1:510607-519883 GCF_000455745.1 Alligator sinensis | reverse complement strand
GATGCCTACATGGCTGGGGTCACTTGAGCCCAGTTTCTCTCCTGCCCAGGCAGGGGGTCGGACTTGAAGATCTACAAGGTCCCTTCTGACCCTACTTCTATGATTCTATGATTCTATGATCAGCTCCATACCAGTGTATGCAGGTGCACCTTGGAGCGGGCGGTGGGGGAGGGGCCTGAGGCAGTGCAGCCCCGGTCTCTCCCCTACTCCCGGCAGAGAGGTGATAGCAGGGTTTCAGAGCCTGGCGCAGCTGTTTGTAGCCAGCCCAGGCTGTGGGCAGCTGCAACAGGCAGTGGGCAGGCTGCAAACAGCTGCACCGGGCTCCACAGCTCCAGCATCAGCTCTGTGCTGGCGGCGACTGCCAGCTGTTGAAGCTGATGCTGGAGCCTGGCACAACTGTTTGCAGCCTCCTGGCTGCAGCTGGCCCCAGCTCTGGGTAGCTCTTGCCAGCCGGGAGCTCGAGCTGCTCCCAGCAGGCAGCTGGGATGCTGCAAGCCCTGCTGGGAGCAGCCCAGACTCCATCTCTGGCAGAAGCTACCTAGAGCCAGGGCTGGCTGTGGTGCACTGAGCAAAATGGCCTCATGTGACATGCTTGGCACACGTGCCAGGGGTTGCCAACCCCTGGTTTAGTGAAGCAAGTGTATCCAGTCCTTTTTCCTCTGCTTCTTCTCTGCCTCTTCTTCTCTGATCTCTTCGTTATCCCAATTGATGTAGTATTTCATTTCATGCAGCTCCAGCTTTAGGCACTTTCTTTCAGTGAAAGTCAACCCCTTAAAAACCAGAGGTTTCTTATTTTCCATAAAAAGTTTTAAAACATTCCAATAGCGTCCTTAATGTTTCCTTTGGTCTGTTTGATATGAGTCTACATAGTACCATCTCCCATGCTAACAAGAGGTTTATTTTGGTGACACCCAGGAAGTGACAGACCATTTACCACACCCTTTTGCATAGGTACACTCCCAAAACACATCCCACCATTTCTAATCCCCCGTACCTCTCCCTTGGGCCCCTAGAAGAGCTTATCAATTCCTTTGTGTCTTGTACCTCTCTCACAGGCAAGATATTTCTTACAACCATCCATGCTAGGTCAGCATATTCCCCTTTTAATTGTTTACTTGCCACTACTCCCCACACCTTCTTCACTTGTCCTTCTGTGAAGCTTCCCACTGGCATCTCCTGTCTCTCTCCCTTACTGCTTTCAGAAGCATTAAAGGAGAGAGCAGCCATACCAACCTGATTGAATCTCAGCTAAATGAAACAATGAGACTCAAAGCCAGGGATCCAGGTTTTCCGTTTCCCATGGAAAAACAGAGAAAACCACAGATTTTATCTTTTACTGGAGGCAAATGAGGATTTCTCATTTTACCCCAGAAACCTGCGGATTTTGCAGTTTTGCAACAAGCTCTCTGCAGGCAAGCAGAGTTCCAGACTGCAGGGAGCAGGGGGTCAGGCAGGGGGGCAGTCAGGCAGGAGGAGGGCGGTCAGGCAACCTGGAGAGCAGCTCCCACAGGTACTTGGTGGTGATTGAGGCTCCCATATGTAGGGAGGGAGTTCAATAAGGCTGGGGCTGGGGCTGGGGCTGGGGCTGCTGCCCAGCCAGGCAGTGCCCAGAGCTTTGGGCTCAGGGCCGCAATGCATGGCTGCAGGGCCCCAGCGGGGCCACGGGCGGCTCGTCCAGGGGGCGGGCTCCCCGCCACTGCACACACTCCCAGGGGATTGGAGGATCTATGCCCCACCAGATTTATGCACTGGGCATGGGCAGGGCAGGCTACCCACTGTGGGCTTGGGCGGGGGGGTGCTGCTCTCCACTGCTGCATGCACTCCCAGGTGGCAGGGGGGACCCGTGCCCCCCAGATCTGTGCACGGGGCATGGGTGCAGGCTACCTGCTTCAGGCTTGGGCTCCCACCCTGCTGCCCTTCCTCGGGGCCTCCACAGCCCATTGTGTGTGACCCAGCACTACAAAGAACAACAGGGCCACATAGGAAAGCTGTTTTCAGTAGAATCCAGTGTCCAGCAGGGCTGCCCGCTCTCCCTGATCCTGTTTATTTGTGCAATGGAACCATTAGCACAACAACTCAGACAATTCCCCAGGATCAGTGGTATGAAGATCCTCGAGAGGAACAGGGAAGAGACGGAAGTCCTCGTGTACATGGGTGACCTGAACATCATATGCAGGGACAAAGGGTCAGTGGAAAGAGCACTACAATACACCCAGATATATGGAGCAGCAGCAGGGGCCAAGCTCAACATAATCAAAAGCACCTGCCTAGTCCTGGGTAAGCCTGGGGACCTGTCACCCCTGTGGGTTTACATCCCCCAGGAGTGGGTAAAGATCCTTGGGGTGGTTTTTGACCCAGAGCTGATGGGGCATAGGGCATGGGAAAAGATGGAGGCTAAGGCCAGACAGAGACTGGGGCTATGGCAATCACACTGCCTGTCAATGGGTGGGGGGGCACTGAAGAAGGTGGTGCTCCTGCCAATGCTGTTATGCATCTCCCTAGTCTTCCCCCCCTTAGAACAAGTTGTTTGCAGAATCAAAAGAGCCATGTGTGTTTTCTTTTGGAACTCCACATGGGAGAAAGTGGTGAGGACCAAGCTGTACAAAGCGACACGGTTGGGTGGCAGAGGAATGCCAGATGTCCTTCTCTTCCTCTAGTTCAGATACATGAGCCGGGGTTGCACACTGGCAACAGGGATGGAATCTAAAACAGCCAGGTTTGTTAAATGTTTTGCAGGGCAGCTGCTGTGACAGTGGCAAGTGCACGTGATGACCAATGGGAACCTGTGGACCATGGTTTCCCCATGGTTTTACAAAATCCTGAAGTGCTTTCAAGAGAAGTACAAGCTGCACAACGCTACCCTAGCGACCCTGGTGAACCACCACAAGATACAGGAGGTGGTAAGGGCAAGAGACACCGTATCACCCATAGACTTACTACCTGGTAACAGCTGCCAGGGCATGTGGGAGCAAATCTTCCACAAGGACCTGCAGAAGGAGCACAGAGACCTGAACTGGCAGGCAGCCTACTGGGCACTCCCCATGTGGGCATGGATAAACAGAGCAGGGCAGAGAGGTCCATCAAACTGCCCAAGGCAGACCTGCCGTTGGCAGGCAGAAACAATTGACCATCTCTTCTGGGACTACCCATCTGCTAGAGAGGTGTGGAAGAAAATCCATGTGCTCTTCCTGGTGGTGACAGGTTTCAGAGACCTGACCAGGGAAGCGGTTCTCTACCAGCACCTGACCAGAGAGCAAGGGACCCCAACTGCTCACTTTGATCAGTTCATATCCTGCTTCAGGTATGCACTGTGGAAAAAAACCATGAACCTGCTCATAAACAGGCACTCGGACCCCACAGTTGAGTGGGGCTAAGTGAAATGTACTGGTAGTACAGGAAGACAGAAGAGGATGGTGGGAAAAAAATTGCAGATCTCATCTGATGGAGAAGGGTCTGGCATAGACTTTTTCAGGGGCAGGCCCTCTGAGGAGGGCAGTGGGTGGGAGTACAGGTATGAAGATGGGTACACGGGCATGCGATTATGCGGTGCAAACTGTGTAACAGGTTTTAACTGTGCTTTGTGAACCACAAAGGCCACTTGGCAGAGTGTTGGAGGTAGAGTTATATATATTTATTTATTTATATATATAGAAATAAATATTTTTGTAAAAAAAAGGCATCTTTTGGGTTAAGATCAAGTAGGAAGTATCTGAAGTCCCAGACTAAACAGAGATGTTTACCTGTAGTTTCTGGGAGCATCCAACTCCCAAAACCTCTAGGCTTGGGCCTGCATGTAGGATGCCTACCAATGGATTTGGGAGTATCTGAAGTCTCATGGTGAGAGGTCTGGGATACAGGATGCTTGCTGGTTGTATTATTGAGTTCCACCTGCTCAATTTACTTGGTTTTTGGAACACCTGAATTTTGCTCAGTCGATATGATTTGGAACTGACTTGACTATTTTGGCCTAGAACACAAAATATATTATGTTTTTTAAAAGTTTGTAGTATATATAAGTAAATACAAAAGTGCAGCTTGAAAGTGTGTTTATGGAGTACCTGTACCAAAACTTGTAACTGTTTTAAACAAGGTAAAATGAATCAATTCTGGATGAACTAAGTCTATAGGTATCCATAATAATATGCCTACATGCAAATTACTATAAGAATGTTTATTTCAAAGTCAGTGTTTTCAAATTTGCTCCTCACTTCTATGCACTCAGAGATAGCAGGAACTTACACTAAGACAGGGGTGGGGTAAAGGTTGCAGGGGAAAAAAATTGGGAGGGCAGAGAGCAAGGGGGCCACCTGACCCTCCCAGATTTATTTTCCATACTGTAGCAGTGGGAGGGGAACAAATTCACAGCAAATGTCCAATAATTAGGTTCTCTACCTGGAAAATTATAACAAATGTATAAATCTTCTATACATAGAATCTAATTATTGGGGAGTCATCTTATATTGAGTGAATATGGTAATTGATCCTCTTCTCCAGAGCAAAGATGAAATTCCCTAATTTAATATGATGCTTAGAATATGAAATTCTGTTGCCAGATTAGCTATCTGGACTAAAGTAGCTCACTTTTTTCATTTCCAAGAGAACATACCAACAGAAAATTATCCTTTCCTAATGTCCCACTAGAAGTCTCTACAGCTCTTTCTAATCTGTCATTATTTATAGTAGTGTAAAAGTGACATTGTAGATGTGATGGTCCAGAAATTATGCAAGAGGCAAGGATTTCTTCGGGAGATATCTTTTATTATCTTTTATTGTAGTTGGGATAGAGTTAGACAAGCTTTTGAATGCAAAACATTTTCTCTCAGATTGGATCACAAGGAGCCATGCACATTATCTGGTCTGGAACTACCCCTTGCTCCCTTGATGAGATTATTACATATTCTGCTTTACTTGCCCCACATAAACCAATCATATCATACTGTAGGCCTTGACATAACCAATGCCATTAGCTGGATATGGGGCAAGTACATAGCAGCTTGGGGAGGTGATCTATTTAGTTGACTTACTTAGTGATAAGAATGACATACCCATCAATAAGAAAGTTGAGACACGGATTGTGGGTAACAAAGTAATGGGGATAGTTGCTATGAAGCGGTGATTGGTGGGAGCCTCTAACATAACCTGCGGAATCTTGTCAATCATGTGAAAGAAAAAAAAGGTTGTAAGGATATATAAATAGCTAAAGAAGAAGCTTAACACTTGGGAAGCCAGAGAAGCAAACAGCACCCAACTGCTGCCATTGTGACTCCAGGTTCTGTAACAACACCTGGGCAGCTGAATCATTGCATTGTTCGGAAGGCCTATGTAAGGATACCTTTGTAAACTGTTTGTAACTTTGTTCTGGTATTGCTTAAGCATTTAATGAATTCTGGATTTGAGACTGGAATAGTCTCACTGATCAGTTTATCCATCCACACTACTCCTATATCAAAATTAACAATACCAGCCAGTTATCGGAATTAACTTGTGAATTATCCCCTATGTAAAAATTAACCCATACTTCATCAGACAATCTGTCCTAACCAATATCCGCATGGCAAAAATAAAATTCCATACCAACATAAGACTGTCAATTTGTACATTGCTTTGCCAAGTATTCCTTAATTTTATTTGATGTTTGGCTATTTGACACTGATCACCCCAAAGTAGAAAATTATTTTTTGTAGTTCTCTACCTAGAAGTGTCTTTCCATAGCTTGGTAGGCAATATAGAAACTGGGAATTTCCTGTGACCACATCAGAAGGTCACATAGACAATATGTTGCCTGTGAGACATGGGATGAGAACTACTGTTTTACAGACTGTTAGAGGTGTAACCAGCAATTTCAGTGCCCTGGGTAAAGATGCTGTCAAACACCAGAGAGCATGTGTGGAGCACTGAAGCATGCTGCTGGTGCCTCCTTTGAATAAGTGCCTGGGGCTGATGCCCCACTCATCCTACTCTAGTCATGCCATTGCTGTGTGTGGATTTGGTAGACACAGACACAGTCAACACAATAGCCTTGTCGCACAGAGCACATAGCACATGCATTATTTTGATCTTACCATCCTGTATTAAAAGTTAGAATGTGTTCTGAGCAGTTGCATGGTAATGCTTGCTATGATTTCAGCTCACTCTAGACAGTGCTAGCCAGCTGTGCTCTACCCCCTTCTCCCCCTACCCCCAGCACTGGGCACCACAGCTCACACAGCCACTTTTGAGGATATGCAAGCCCCATTTCTGGAATCTATGTCCTTCCTGCCTGATGCCCAGCACTGCCCAGCTCAGGAGCACTTGCCTCTGGCATGCCGGAGTGAGTCAGGTCTCTGCTTCCGCTTGTGGTCAGGAGGCATAGGGAGCAGAGCCCAGGAGAAGGTGCTACTCCTGCAGCTAGATTGGCACCTGCCACTTGCTGGGTCTCTGCTGCTAGTTATGTTGAACTGGTCACCTACGGTGCAGGAGCTGGAACCAACTGATTGTCAGATGTAGCCCCCGTACCTCTCCAGAATCTTGAATTTGTATTATCTCCATGGAGCAGTCCAACAACTGAACATGTGTTACTTAATATGATCTGGAGATACTCCTTCCAGGAAAAGTCCTAACTTTGGTACAATATGATCACAATTATAGCACATAGATTCATAGATGGTTAGGGGCTGAAAGGGACCTTGTAGATCATTGGGTCCAGTCCCCCTGCACTAGGCAGGAAAAGACAACTGGGGTCAAGTGACCCTGACAAGGTGACTGTCCAGTCTCCTTTTGAAGATTTCCAGGGTAGGTGACTGCATCACCTCTGGAGGGAGCTTTTTCCAGTCTGGACACCCTGACTTTGAAGGAGTTTTTCCTGGAATTGGGCCTGAAGCAGTCTTACAGGAGTTTGTATCCATTGCTCCTGGTCTTCCCTAGGAGTGCCTTGATGAACAGCTGTTCACTGAGTTCTTGATATACTCCCCTGATATAGTGGTACGCCACTATCAAGTCCCTTCTCAGCCTTCTTTTCTGTAGGCTGAAGAGGCCCAAGTCCCTCAGCCTCTCCTTGTATGGTTTGTCTTGCAAGTCCCTGATCATACGGGTGGCTCTTCTCTGGACCCTCTCAAGTTTTTCCACATCCTTGTTGAAGTGTGGCACCCAGAACTGGATGTAGTACTCCAGCTGTGGTCTCACTAGTGCGGAGTACAGTGGGAGTATCACTTCCCTAATTTTGCATGAGATGCAACAGTTAATGCATGCCAGTGTGTTGTTTGCCCTGCTGGCCACAGCATTGCACTGCTGGCTTATGATCATGCAATGGTCGATCATTACCCCTGGGTCCCTTTCAGCTGTGGTGTAAGTCAAATTGTTGAGACTGAGTCTGTAGGTATGTTGGGGATTGCTTGCTCCCAGATGGAGCACTTTACACTGCTGAGTGTTGAACTTCATCTGGTTCCAGTCTGCGCAACTCTCCACCCTGTCCAGATCCACCTGTATCTGCAACCTATCTTCTGGCATGACCACACTGCCCCATAACTTGGTGTCGTCCGCAAACTTGGCCAGCGAGCTCTTCTCCCAAGCATCCAAATCATTGATAAAGATGTTGAAAAGCATCAGTCCAAACACGGACCCCTGAGGGACACCACTGGCCACTTCTCACCAGGACAACACAGATCCATTCATGGGAACTCTCTGGGTCCTACCATGCAGCCAGTTTTCCACCCACTGAACTGTCGAGCAGTTAAGCCCACAATCTTCCAATTCTTCCACAAGGATATCATGGGATACTAGATCAAAAGCCTTTTGGAAGTCTAGGTATATAATGTCAACCTTCTCTCCCATGTCCAGGTGGTGAGAGACCTGTTCGTAGAAGGAAATGAGATTGGTAAGACAAGACCTACCCACAACGAAGCCGTGCTGGATATCATTCAGAATCTTACCCTCAACGAGCATATCACACATAGATTCTTTAATGAGTTTTTCCAGAATTTTCCCTGGGATGGAGATTAGACTGATAGGCCTATAGTTGCCCGGGTCCTCCCTCTTCCCCTTCTTGAAGATAGGCACAATGTTGGCCCTCTTCCAATCCTCAGGAATCTCCCCTGCGTGTCACAATTTCTGAAAGAGTTTTGCAAGGGGTTCTGAGATGACCTCAGCCAGTTCCATCAGCACTCTCGGGTGAAGTCCATCCGGTCCTGCTGACTTATAAATGTCTAGCTTTTCTAGTTGGTTTTTCACCAGCTCAGCATCCACAGTGGAAAGGCTATCATTCCCACCATGCCCCCTGTGATCCTTATCTCGCTTGTCTTTCCCCTTTGTCCAGTGAAATACTGAAGCAAAGTGGGCATTCAGGAGTTCGTTTTTTCCTGAGTGTCCATTACCAGCTGTCCTGAGGTGTTAAGCAGGGGTCCCACACTTCCATTTGTTTTCCTTCTGCTCCCTGCATACCTAAAGGACTTCTTATTGTCCTTGACTCCCTTGGCTAACTCAGTTGCCGCCTTAGCTTTCTTAATCATTTGCCTACAAGTGCAGACCACTGTTGTATAGTCTTCCTTGAGAACTGTCCCTAGCTTCCACTATGTGTACACCTCTTTTTTCTTTTTCAAGAGGACCGCGATGTCCCTATTGAGCCAGAAGAACTTGCCAGCCTTTCTGCTACCTTTCCTCTTCATGCGAACGATTTTCTTTTGTGCTTCGAGGATCATGTCCTTGAGGAACGACCAGTCTTCATGCACCCCATTTGCCTTCCATCCCTGGTCCCACATTGCCTCCCCTACAATGCCCTGAGCCTGCTGAAGTCAGCATTTTTGAAGTCCAGGACTTCAATCCTGCTAGTTGATTTGTCAGCCTTGCGACAGACAGTGAACCTGATGAGATCTGTCATATTGAATGAAATAGTTTGAATGTTTGTAATAGTTGTCCATTAGCCAGTTTAGGAAGAAGACAAGATTTATCTCCTTATCTAGGCCATTGTTTTGGTCTATGTGCGAAAGGTCCTGACTTTGCTCAAAGTCTTAACTCTTGAGTTTTATCTTTAGAGGCCTTTAACAAAGTTAACCTAAAAATGACCCTTAAGCAAGCATCCCACATTCCGAGAGATCAAACCCTAGGGCCTTTGACAAGATTGGAAATAAAAGTCAATTCAGTGATATGGAAATTCCCCAAAGTAATTAAAATGGTCAAGAAAAGAAACTGATTACCAAGCAAAAGAATCTGTTAAGAAAGATCCAAGCCCAAATTTGGGAGTAGTGACAGGTTTGGGTAGGAGGGGCCCAAGACGGCAACTCACTCAATAAAAACTGTAACCTA
>NW_005842405.1:498729-510169 GCF_000455745.1 Alligator sinensis | reverse complement strand
AGGGACTGAAGGAAGGGGACTTAGTCCTATCACTGCTGAGGCCAGCCCATTGAATCGTATTGCTGAGGCGAGCCCATTGAACCGTACTACTGAGGCCAACCCATTAAATTGTACTACTGAGGAATGAAACCATATTTAGGTGTTTGGCTTCTCGGAATTGTAGGATTGTAAGTATATTATGAAAAGAATAATATTGATTCAAATTTAACTTTTAGTTGTAATTGTAGTTGTTTTTGTAATACTAATTCTTATAGCATTGTTTGGGAAGGAAGTGCATTCGGAGCATTGTTTCTGATATATGTAGTTATTGTGTTCTTAATGTTTGTGGTATTTCTTAAAACTAAGCAGTGTTATATGCGTAGCAAAGAATTTTAAAATAAAATTGTGTTGTATGAATTAAGAGTGTAATCATTGTGAAATCGTGCAGTCAACTAACTACTCCCCCAGCCAGTGCATCAAAACGAATCAGTAAGTTGTGTGGGATTTTCTCTATTCCATAACCCACTAGAGACAAGATCATGGTCGCTGTCACCCAGGCTACCCTCAGTGTTCAAGCCACACACTTACTGCTAAAATTTGTGGACACGCACATGTTAAGTGTAGTTAATATCTCCTATGTGTAGTGTGCAACATGACCCACTCTGCACAGTACACACACAGTAAGGGATTGTCCTGCCCTACAGAGTTCATAATTTACATAAAGCAGACAGGCACAAGGTAAGAGAAAAGAAGTATCAATAGCTTTATATTACAGGAAGGGATCTCAGGTACTGAGGGTTTTATTCTCCAAAACCATGCACATGGTACAGTTACTTACACCATTGCATAGTTGATGTAAAACACTACTGATAAGAAAATTAGTGTTTGTACTCACTTGGTGCTTCTCTTCACAAATTGAGGCCCAAAGTGATTAATGACAAACGCTGGGCCAGAAAAATCTGTGCCAGAAAGCTGAACCCTGAGTGCTAGTCAAATGTCTTTGTCACAAGACTGCCATTCCTATATCTTTCTTTAAAATGTCTCCTCCTTTATTATACATTACTGAAGATTCTCATATATGGACAGTTGTGAACATCAATAAGTAAATGTGAAAAAACCCCCTCACATCTAGATTACAGCTGAGTGATTACACAGAAAAATATCTAGATGTGATTTTTTTTCGCACAAATGTGAAAAAATAACAGGACATTTGATAAGGACAGATTTGACTGTATTGCTGTCTCACCAAGCCATAATCTTTAGATGTTATAGACAGACTCAACACTCAGCAGTGTAAAGTGCTCCATCTGGGAGCAAGCAATCCCCAACATACCTACAGGCTCGGTGTCAACAATTTGACTTGCACCACAGCTGAAAGGGAACTAGGGGTAACAATCGACCATTGCATGAACATGAGCTAGCAATGCGATGCTGTGACCAGCAGGGCAAACAACACACTGGCATGCATTAACTGTTGCATCTCATGCAAAATTAGGGAAGTGATACTCCCACTGTACTCTGCACTGGTGAGACCACAGCTGGAGTACTGCATCCAGTTCTGGGTGCCACACTTCAACAAGGACGTGGAAAAACTTGAGAGGGTCCAGAGAAGAGCTAGATATGAAAACAGTCAGCTATAGACAAGTATATTACACAAGTACCAGTATTTATTTGAATCTTGCTGTATCCTCTTTAATTTTCTGTGCACTTTGCCTTATAACAATGTATTATGTTATATACTCTGAGAAACAATATTTGATCATGCAATTAAACTATCATAAAGCAGAGGCACAAGGGAGCAGAGATAATGTTGTATGTACAAACTTAATTTTATTTCTGGACTTTTAAATGCTAAGTTAGAAGCATAGAATCATAGAAAATTAGGGTTGGAAGGGACCTCAGGAGATCATCTAGTCCAACCCCCTGCTCAAAGCAGGACCAGCCCCAACTAGATCATCCCAGCCAAGGTTTTTTCTACCTGGTCCTAAAAACCTTCAAGGATGGAGATTCTACAAACTCTTTGGGTAGCCTGTTCCAATATTTTACTACCCTCCTCATGAGAAAATTTTTCTCATATCTAACCTGAACTTCCTTTGCTGCAACTTGAGACTGTTGCTCCCTATTCTTTCATCTAACACCACTGAAAACAAGCTAGCTCCATCCTCTTTTTAACCACCTTTCAGGTAGTTGAAGGCTATTATTAAATCCCACCAACACCCCTGCTCAGTCTTCTCTTCTCCAGACTAAACAAGCCCAGGTCCCTCAGCCTCTCATAGTAAGTCATGTCCCTCCTAACCATTTTCACTGCCCTCTGCATGACTCCCTCCAATCTGCCCACGTCGTTTTGTAATACTGGGCCCAGAACTGCACACAGTACTGCAGATGGGGTCCCACCAGCGCTGAATAGAAGGGAATCATTACTTCCCTCAATCTGCTGACAACACTCCTACTAATGCAGCCCAGTATGCTGTTAGCCTTCTTTGCAACAAGGGCACACTGTTGGCTCCTATTCAGCTTATTGTCTACTGTAATCTCCAGGGTGCTTATACACATAATGGGGATTTAGTCCCCTAACTTGAAACAGTGGGTTTTTAATTGTGACAATTTAAAATCCCACCATTTCAATTTAGGGGCTTCGATCCTTGTTACAGCAAGGGGCCCAGTCCTTTTTTTTCCACAGAGCCTGTCTGCCCCTCCCACAGACGGGGGACAAGCTGCGGATGGGCCCTGAGCTATAAGAGGCCCCGGTCCTTCCCTCTGTGGCAGCAATGCCCCCCAGGGGCCACCCAGGCAGGCCGCTAGCAGGCCAGATGCTGCCCCAGATCAGGCTTGGGGAAGAGCTGGGCAGCCCTGGGAGGCAAGGCCACCATGAAGAGAAGGACCTTAGGACAACAGACCTTAGGATGACAGGCTGAGAGCTATGGGACTCTTCAGCCTGAAAAAGCGCAGACTCAGGGGTGATCTGGTGGCCACCTATAAGTTTATCAGGGGTGCTCACCAGGATCTGGGGGAACATCTGTTCACCAGAGCACCCCAAGGGATGACAAGATCGAATGGTCACAAACTCCTCTGTGACCATTTTAGGCTGGACATAAGGAAGAACTTCTTTCCTGTCTGAGCCCCCAAGGTTTGGAATAGACTGCCGCCAGAGATAGTTCAAGCGCCTACCTTAAACGTCTTCAAGAGACATTTGGATGTCTATCTTGCTGGGATCCTATGACCCCTGCTGACTTCCTGCCCTTTGGGCAGGGGGCTGGACTCGATGATCTTCCAAGGTCCCTTCCAGCCCTAATGTCTATGAAATCTACAGGGACCCGCAGCTCAGGCACTCCAGCAGCTCATCCCCTGGCTCCAGAAGAGGCAGGCAGCCTCTGCAGAAAAAAAGAATCGGGCTCCTCACTACTTTTTTTTTACCAGCAGAAGCTGCCCACTGTGCAGGCCCTGACCGGCAGGGGGCCCGGTCCTTCCCTATGTGGTGGCAGTGCCATCTGGGTGCTAGCAGGTGAGTGCTGCCTCAGCTCAGAGGCAGCTCCCTGCCAGATCCAACTTCTCCCCAAGCCTGCCCGGGGAGCAGTGCCTGGCGGGCTTCCAGTGGGCGGGCTCAGGGAACAGTTGGACCTGACAGGGTGCAGCCTCCAAGCTGGGGCAGCACCTACCTGCTAGCACCCCGCCTGGGTGGCCCCAGGGGGAGCCACCACTGCAGACAGAAGGACCAGGACCCCCTGCTGCTCAGGGACTGTGAGGCCTGCCGGCAGCTTGCACTGGCAGGCTCCGCCGGACAAAAATAAAAACACCAGCAAGAGGCCCAGACTTTTCTTCTTCCGTGGTACCTACCTACCTCTCACATGGCTGGAGGACAAGCCACCGGTAGGCCCTAAGCTGCAAGGGGCAGGAGAAAAGTGGCTCCCCCCCCCCGCTGCTTGCCAGGCCCGTCCTGCCACAGCTGTCTGGACCCTGCATTGGACTACCCTGTGTCTCCCCTGCTGCCACCGCTGCCAGTGGGGTAGTGGTGGCAGTGCAGAGCAGATGCAGGGCAGCTTGGCACAGGCTCTGGGCAGCTGCAGCAGGAAGGGCCCAGCAGCGGTGAGGAGGAGGAATTTCTTTTCCCCCATGCCAAGGAACAGTTTCTGCCCAGCAGCCATCATTGCTGCCACTGCTCAGCTTGGGCGGGCAAGTCCGGAGCCGGTGCAGGGTGGGCCAAGGTGGGGCTGTGCACACAGGTGCCTGCCAGTACTATGGGGCTGGGGCCAGCGGCAGCAGCAACCAGAAGGAGCCACCACCACCTGGGCTGCCTAGAAAGGCAGTCCAGCCATGGAACAACCCCAGCCCCGCTGCATTTCCAGGGGGTGGCAGGATGCACCATGGGCAGGTGGTGCCTGAGCCAGGTGGGACCAAGGGAACCACTGCAGGCCAGACAAAGCCCCTTCATGGGCCGGATCTGGCTCGCAGGTCATGTTTTGCCCACCCCGAGCCTACAACCACCCACTGCTCAGAAGTTGGGCAGTCCTGGTCTAGTACATATGCATATCCATGGAAATAAGAAGTGAATTATGATATAGTACAAAAATTGTGGCAAGATTCAGGGGTGTCTATGTTATTCTTGAATGGTAAAGGTACAAATGGATGACACAGGTCATCCAATGATCAATAAAATCCATAATGATGCCCCAGTTTTATGATCTGCTGTCTCAGGAATTTCCAGCCTCAGAGCATGAAGAAAGCACAAGTAAAAAGCCATCTTCCTTTTCTAGTGGCTTGTAGTAGAGTCCTTTTTCCAGCTTTAAACAGTTCTGAGATAACTGACTTTAATGCTGACTTTTGTAGGACTGAACATAGCTCATTCTGTAAGGTTTGGGGTGGGGGAGGGAGAAGGGTTCTCTTTGAAGGTGTCTGAGCTGGTTGAAAATTTGAAGAGTTAGGTGTAATCCTTACAAAGCTGGATTGCTACACAAAGTAAAGGGGAGACTATTGTAAGTGTGAGAGTATGGGACAGGTGTTCTTATTGATCAATTACTCTAAATAAATTAATAAATAATAATGAAATAACCGGTGCAATATGTCACACAAGTATTTCTATGATGTGACGCAGAAGTGCTAGAGAGAGACTAGTTTTTATTTCTTGGTCAAAGTCACCTGATATGGGCCAAGATTATAGAAGGTTAATATCCCTGTTCAATGACAAGTCAGACTCCTCTGCTTTCAGTGCTTGCTGTTCCAGATATCACCACTGACTAGGAGGACAATAACAGCTAGTCAAATCCCAATAAACTATTTAACAAAGTAGTCAAAAATATCAAATAATGTATTAAGCTAGTAGGATTTGGCCAGCTCTAGACTGAATTGAACGTTACAAAAATAAATCCAATTAACTACTTATTCAATTACAAGCTTCAAAATTAAGCAATAATGTATTTGCTGAACAGTATTTTAACAGTCTAGTACTGAATATATAATCACGTATTGGCCATACACCATTACACAGGCTTATCTATATACTATTTTTGTCTAGATGAAGGAACATTTCCATCTCTCTTTTCTTCCTTTTCAGGAAAATGGAAAGACCATACTTCAAAATGCCAGATCACATGCCAGAAGCTAAAGGCAAGACTCAGTTGTATTGCTGTATGCTTAAATCAGATGCCACCAGCTTTGTAAGCAAATTTGAGAAATGTAAAATTTGAAAATATAAGTTTGGGGTTCTAATATTTAGTTTCCCAGTTTCTAAGGAGCATGTTTGTCTGCAAGATACTAAGAGGCAAAGAATATTCTTTTTGTGTTCATGTCTAGGCCAGGGAACATTCTATTTTAATAACAATTAAATAAGTTTTCTTTTATGTCTGGTTTGCTATATTCTCTCTCCAAAACGTTAAACCTGTGTTTTGCAGGAGTCATAATCTTGTTCCTCAGTTGGAACCTAGCAGTCTCTTTGCTCTATTCCCATCTGGCTTTGCATTTTTGTACTGTCAGTCTATTTTTAATTCTAATATGTTATTTGACTCTGTTGTGTTCTAGAGATTTTAGCACCTCTCTTGACTGAGTCATTTAGTGCTGTATTTCTAAATGTACAATTGCAATATCAAGAGATTTAACTTTTTTTGTCCATTGCTTTTTCTGTTCTGAGGTGAAGGCAATTATTTGCCAAGATAGCTTTTAGGGTTTCCCACAGGATTACCAGTGTTACTTCTACAGAGTTATTAATATACAGGAAGTCTTTTATTTCATCTCTATTAAAATTTGAACTGTGCATTTAGGAATGAGTGGTTAAGTTGTCATGATTTAGTTCATAGTTTTGGGACTGCTGTCAGTGATAGGAAAATGGGGTTGCAAGCTTAGGAAAGATTGTACACACTTAAATGTCTGGTAGGTTTTAATTTAAAGTTGAAAAAGAGGTCTGGTCTGGAGTAAATTGTGTCCATAGTGAAGAAACAAGTATTATCCATGTGCTTTCAGCGCTGGTGTCTCTCCAAGCATCTGTTAGGCCTTCTTTCATTAGATTAAGTATTGTTGAATCTTTATTTTGCGAATGTGGAGTGGATGATCATCTATCTTTTGTAGTATTGGAGGACAATTAAATCTCCTAAATAGATGCAGTTTAGGGAAGATTCTGGTTCCAGCAACTTCTGTTCACTCTCTCCTCTTGTGTTTTATCTGCAGTAAGTTTGCAAAATTGTCTTGACAAAAACTGCTGGTTTTTCTGCACAAGTACTATTATGTATAGGCTCCAAGGTACAATGTAACACTTTGCTATAAAAATATCAGCAATATCTACATATTGTGAAACTGACTTTTGTGTTTTATTCTAGCAAGTTCTAGTTGAACACGACTCTTTTCTTCTACTCTACAAATGCATCTCTTTTATTAATCTCTGATAATAAAGGTTTTTAAATGAATTTAATTATTTTGGTTTTCATGAAAAGTGGGATATAAATAGAACTGGCTAGAGTCACACAAATTTGACAAAGCAGCTTAATCTTGATCAGCAAAACACCATACTCTTAGTTTTGTGTATGGTAAGCTGATCCTCTGAGGTGCTGATTTTGGAATTCTTACAACCATACAAGTTCAGATATTACCTTGGCACATAGAGGCCACTTATAGTGAACTAAGCTAAAAACACCAATTTTATGACATAAGCAAGAGTTGCATCTAGGTTTCCAGGAAGGTAAAACTAGAATAGTTACTCAGAGTCACTGGCACCCTGAAAATGCAATTTTAATGCTTACTAAAGATCCAAGTATATTATAACTTGAGTTTCTCTTATTTTTACATATGATCTACAAAAAATTCCAAGCACTGAACATGAGATACTGTTTTTCCCTTCCTCAAACTGCTTTATGTTAGCTGTCTTTAATTAAAATCAGCTTTTCCATGTGTTCACAATTGATTCCTTAAAATATTAATAATTTTCCTACATCTGGTGTCAAAGGCATTACTTTTCAGTCTAAGCCCTTTGACTATTTTTAAATAATTCATTCATCCATTTTCCAGTCCTCAGGAAAGACTGTTCTTTTCTTCGTTTTGCACAATATGATCCTTTTTTAAAATATAAGCTATTTTCTCTTCCATTATTCTTTCCTACTTTTGTTTACTCATCCCAAGTATTTGGGTAATTACGGTTTTATTAAGGCACACACATAGCACAGAAATATTTGTTTAACATTTATAAATGCCTCCCATCTCTTCAGTAAACTTGCACTAATTAGAAAAAAAATATTCTTTCGAAACCCCAATGAATGTCATTGAGAAACATTCCAGTAAGTCTCAAGCCAGGACAATCTATCTTAATTACTTTATAATGCTTCCAGGTGGAATCCTATCAGCCTAAAGGAAAAGCAAGAACCAAAAGCACTTAGTTTGGCTGCTGAATCTTTAGCACAGGATGTGGGTTAAGGTTTAACTGAGAGCAGCAGTTCATGTTCTCCCTCAAAAGCTCCTTAGTCACCTGATTGGAGTGCAACCTTGACAAATATGCACAGTGTTGTCTCTCACAGCTGGAATCACCAAAGAGGCTAAAAACAGAACCATGCACTGCATAATCTCTAACCTCAGGGGACAACAAAAACAGAGAATTGCTGTGTCAATCTCATTTCCTTGTTAGGCTCATTATCATAAATGCAGGCCTTTGGTTCTGAATGCCACACTTCAATAACATTTACCTATCAACAGCTGCTGAAATATTGAATTCCACAGTCATCTTTTCCTTTTGATGTTTACTCTTTTGTTTCTTTATCCATAAACATGAGCAACTGAGCTAAGCTTAAATTAACTAGCTGAGGTTAAATGTTTAGGGCAGCAAATTATGGCCAGCCTGCTTGTAGAGTGGTTTATATTACAGGGGAGAGTTGCCAATCTCAGTGCTCATCAGGCACTCCATATGTGTGGAGCAGCAATGGTATTTCAGGGCCAAATCCTGCTTGCTAGAGTTATACCAACAGCAGAACTGCTCCCATGTATGAGAGATTGAGCTCTTGCTCAGAAGATGGATATTAATCATACTTGTTTCTTGAGTATTGTACTGGATCTATAGACAGAGATATTTGGTGACTGATAGGCCATGTCTAAATTGGGTATTTTTTTCATTTACTGACAAATATGCTCCCCACAATATTTTCTAGAAGTGGGAGAGTACACGCTGCAGTACTGCGGTTTTATTTCTGAGGTCTCATCTCTTTCATCTGTTTTCATTTTCTTGATTACAAACTGTCATAATGAGACTTTCATACACTGTAGACAGAGGATATTCACCTTACTACTCCATTTGCACATTCAAAATCTTCAGGGTTAGAAAAACAATAGAAAGGGGGTTTCAGTTGACTGATAATAGGATCCATAACATTTCACGCCTGGTTCCAGTCCCAAATCATAGTGACATAAAGTCATTATTGAAGGCTATTTGGCTTATCATACATGAATCGGTAGTATTGGCCCTCTTCCTACTGAAACACTCAGGCCATTTCTTAGTTTATAAGATCCTTGTGACAAGAACTGTGTCTTCAGATGTATTCGTACAATGCCTAACCAAAGTGGGGTTATAATACAAAGAGAATATAAGAATTAAATAAATAATAATCCAAGGACCATGATGACACACAGAAACTCAAGCTAGTAGAATAATGCAGAGACCCTAGCTCCAGCTTGTACAAAAGGCAGCAATCCATATACTCAGTGGATGTTATAAGTGTGTCAACCTACTACTCTGATCCCACCCTTGATTTCCAGTCTGTTTCTGTTACTAATTCAAATGGTTGGTCTTCAACTTCAAAATCAGGTCAGCACAGAAGTACCATTGACCATGCCTCCATACAAAACCTATCAAAATAACTGTTCCTCTGGAACAATGCAGCTTGCAAAGCCCAGGATAAACAGCATGACAGCTGAAGGTCAGTCATTCTTGGTCCAAGGGTATAGGTTGTAGCTGTGCTAGTCTAAGGACTTAGGCAGACAAGGTTCTTTGAATAAATCTGGTATCTTTTATTAGACCAACTTAAATAGTTGGAAAATTCTTCTTTGCAAGCTTTCAGGTAAAAATGCCCTTCGTCAGGCTGAGGAACCATCTGCACTTCATGTGCAGTCTTCCTGGATGGATGGAATGAACAGTAAAGAAGCCAGAAGCTGGTATGCATCAAGAAAGCCAATCAGTGACTATGTAAATTGAGGAGTCAGTGGGGGAGAGACAGGTAGGGGAAGGGGAATGAATATAGCTGGTAAATAGTGGAGAGGTACCTGGGGAGTCAGATATTGGGCAGTTTGTGTGTCATAAATCCAATGTCTATATTTAGTCCATGATTTTTTGTATCGAGTAGGTCGAATCCAGTAGGTTGACCCATTCTTGGTCCAAGGTATTCAGCTGTGAAAGATGTTTCCTGAGGCAGACAGAACAGAGTCAAAAAACTTTCAATCAAATACAAAACTCTCCTCTTTATGAAGCTTTTTCACCATAACAGGAAAAGAGAAAAGGAAGAAGAGATTAAAATAAAAATAAACCCAGTATCTCCTATGCTAGAGAAGGGGGAAGACTCCATGGAGATCACCAAAGGACCTCACCAGGCAAATGTTCTGAGGGAGCGCTTTGACACTCCAGTGATGGGCATTATTGAAAAGCCTAAGATAGATTTAAAAAAAAAAACCTGCACATAAAACTAGTGTTCCATGATCTTCACTGGCTGCTTGTTCGTATCTGAATGAAGTTTAATGTGTTGAGTCAGTCTTTTACTCTGCTTTCTGCAAGTTTTCACAACATCTGACAAAGTGAGCTTCAGCTCATGAAAGCTTGTATGATAGATAGAGAGATAGAGAGAGAGATATGCATATCTAGAAATAGACATAGCTACATCTTTATGGTGCAAATGTATCCTGCCTCCTATCCCCATGCCACAATGTCCCAGCATCTGTCAGAAAGAGTCACTCAGGTAGAATTCTAGATAAAGAGAGAAGTACTAACAGGACACACACTCCCTGTAAAGACTCTGGAACTCACTTTCCCTTTCATTCCTGAAAGTCTTCTGGATGTACTTCAGGGGTGTCAATCTTTCAGAGTATCTGAAAGGTGGGTGTCAGAGTTAAAGCATCGGGATAATGAAAGTTCTTTTGGTCCATTTTGGCCCATGTATTTTAATTTCCTTGCATCTAGATGTTGAGTTTATACTGTATACTTCAGCTAGTGCAGTGGCTTCTGATGGATGAAAATTAGTATTAATCTATAAAATCGAGTAGCCACTGGCACCAGGTGACACCTATTTATGAGTTTTAACAAAGACTTAAAAGGGCACTGAGAATGAATGGAGGTGGAAATGTCTCCCTTGTACAGGACTTCTCTCCTGGTCAGAGCTGAGCCACATTCGGGAAGGTGCGGAGAGTCACCAATGGATCCCGTTGCCGCTAGAACTGATGTCACCAGATAAAAGAGAACATGAACTTAATTCCCAAAGATCGTTGGTCCAGCACCTTTTCAAAGCACTGTGCTACCTGGGACAAAGCAAGGGGGATAGTTCACACAGTAAAAAAATAACTAACTCAGAGTAAGGGAAGAGGTGGCAAGCCCTGGTAGTCTGAGCTTGCGCAGAAGGTAGGTCAGGGGTGTTGCTTGCTTAGGCCAGCTCGGGCCTTTCTGAACCAGTCAGCCGGCTGGAAGGCAGGGCAGGGTGGAGACAAAGCAAGTCCGTGGTGGAAACCTGCATGGAAGGAGACTGTGATTGAGCTACTGCCGGGGGTGAGGGGTGCCTCAGACCAGCTCCCCGGTGAGGTCGTTCCAGGCAGCAGCGGCCCAGGAGGGAGGAGGGAGCCCTCGGGACCCCGTGGAGAGTTAGCCCTGGCGCCACGGAAGGAGCTGGGCGCCCCGGGGGGACACAGCGGCGGGGGAGCGAGGCAGGAGACCCGGAGTCCTACGGGGGCGACCGCAGCTGCCACGGACCGCGCCGACCCGACAGGCGGGGGCCGGGCCCCGGCCCCGCAGCCACGCCAC
>NW_005842405.1:475978-497795 GCF_000455745.1 Alligator sinensis | reverse complement strand
GCCGCGGCCCCCCGCAGCCTCCTCCGGGCTCCGCTCTGCCCGCGGCGGGGGGTGGCGGGCGCCTCCGCCGCTTCCAGGCGTCGTTATGTGTCGCTTAATGACTGAAGTTCCCGCGCTCGCCCGCCCCGGTTAAGTTGGTGCCGGGGCCCGGCCGGGGGATAGAGCCCTGGCTCTCCTGCGAGGAAGCAGGGGCAGTTCCCCTCGCTGATTTCTGGCATCCAGGAACATATTTCACGCCCTAAACCCTTTAGCCGTCTGAGGGATTCGTTTTCTAACACAACCGGCATTACACAGAGCCGCTGCCTCTTTTCTCTTTTTTTACCTCCCCCCTTGGTCAGGGCCGGCTGGAAACCTGATCGTGACTTCTCAGTGAAGTGCCAGCCTCCAATTCCCACTTCCATGCCTAATCACAAGGAAGGAAGGCAGAAGGGCTGGGGCAGAAAGCTCTGGGTGCCCAGGGCACCCCTGGCTCAATCCAGTGCAATCTGCTAATCCTAGCAGGAGAATCGCCTTCCTTGCATCTTGAGCTAGATGTCAGAGAAAACAGATGAGAAGGGACAGGTTGTTGTTCTGTGGCTCGTGATTTAAAAAAAATAGATTTCCTGCTTCCTTGCAGTGTTTTCATAAAATGTCGAGCAGAACAGAAGATCAAAATATTGTTGTTTTTTTTCTCCCACTAAAGGTATAACATACCAAGATGTTAAATGCATATCTTTCTTCTAGTCATGGCTAGGAGTTAAAACCCACGTAGATCTTGATATGCAACCTAAATTTGGCATCAGGAAATGGGAAATTGCATCTTTAAGCAGAGTACAATCAAAAATGAATTACAATAAATCCTATATAATTGCATAGGTCATTCTCTTTAATGAGATTTTATTAACCTGACTGTCAAGCTTTTGAGTCAGGCAGATATTTTATCTTCTTCAACTGATAAAAGTGTCAGCTATAAACCACCATATAAATATTCATAAATCTACACATCTGTGGCAGCCTATCAGCATCATTCTTTTGGACATTAAAAGCATTCTAATTACTTTCTGTCTAGCAGAGCTGAAATGCTGCCTGTTATAGTATGTGCTTGGCAGGCATGATTGCTTTTGTTTGCCATCACAAATAGCAGCATCCTATTTTATATATTGATGGTCCAGAAAATATTCAGGGTTTGACTGAACAGGATGAATATTAGAAAGCACCATCTGGTTTTGATAACATCGGGTATATTAACTCATCTGTTAATTTTTGACACATCATTGATTTATTTATTTAGAAAAATTGTATCCTGTTTTGGTATGTTGCTGTTTGCCTTTGTAACAAATGTGATGACATTTCTTTACTAAACAGGGAAATGTGCAAGTTAATAGAATATATTTCAATGTTTTAATGCACATTTTCTCCCTAATTCATCTAGTATGCTGCTACTTCCGTCATCTCTCTCCAAATAATTGCAGCATGTTACAAAAAAGGGCTTAATTTTCTGTCTCATATATGGGCTTCTACTACACATTCACTGCTTTTTATGATGAACCCTGTGATCCCTGGCATTAAATCATACTTTCTTTTTTGAAACTATCTTTAATTTTTAAATAATTGAATAGTATTTTAGCATCTTGGGGAACACAGTAAACATGGGGGTACAGGAGTTCTTTACAGAAGTGGGTTACTCTTACTAGACAGTTAAATATCTTCTAAAATAATGTTTGCGGCCTTATTTTTACCACAAAGCCTCCTAGGCAGGAGTCCTAAGCTTTGATAAGTTAGAGTTTGAACTTCCTTGTGTTTCTAAATCATACTGGTAGTTAGAGATCTGCTTCAAGGATTTGCCATAGACTTAGCTCCATATAAAAAATGAGTTCAGAGAATGTTGCCTGCGCGGTTAAATGCTATTGAGCTCTTGCATCATCATCACTTGTGCATCTGCCCTATGCTTTTCATTGTACAGCTAAGTTTACCCCACAGGCGAGCCAGACACGCCCTCCCCTAGTTGCATGCTTTATGAACTAAGAAGAAAGAACCCTGCATAATACACCTGTGCAGAGAGAAAATGCTGTTTATCATGGGTACCAGAATGTGCCAGATACAGTCACTTAGAGGCCTGTGCTTGTGACTTCATGATCCTGAATCCTAAATTTCATTTTAAAAGAAGGGGAAAAAACTATGTTCTTATGGCTATGAAGAAAATCTTAAAAACAAACTGAGTATAACTAATTCTGTGATTTTTGCTGTGGTCTGAAGATATCCTAAAACAATAGCTCTTAATGGTGTAAGTTGCTCTATATCTTTCTGCGTAGTTTTTACTCCTAGATCTACTTCTCTGGAGTGTGATTTGGAGTGCCAGTGCCATTCCAGAAAAGGACTGCATATAGTAGTCATATCTAGACTTGGAAAAACGTTGTTCTCAGAGTGAGAGTATGTGAGGTACATATCTTTTCTGGTGTAGATTTGACTTCTGTGTTAGAAGTGTGTCATTGGCCTGACTGATGCTCTGGCTGCTAGATAAGTACTGGGGAGACCTGCTTTTCCCAGGAGTAGGGATTCTACTGTCATTTCTCCTGTTTCTGAAGAAGGGGAAGCCCTACTACTGCTCCTAGGGAGAAAGAAGGTCCCCTTCTTACCAAATCTGCCTGAAGACAAAAGAGGGGTTCCCTGTGTCATTATGGAGATCAGGGTCACGGTGCATCTAGCATTCCAGAGTGCCAAATCCAGTCATAATTAGAATCCTGTTGAGTTCCCAACAGTGTTCCTGGAACTCTCAAAGGTATTTCCCCTTGTCCACATGTATTTCTGCACCATATTTCAACATTCCTCCTACCCATCCATCTCCATTGTTCAAAAAACATTCATTTTAATTGTTTTCTGATGGGGAAGGTAGTTTCTCTTGTTTGCAGATGACATCAAGCTGGGGGGAGTAGTAGATAGGTTGGAGGGTAGGGCTAGGATTGAGAGTGACCTAGACAAATTGGAGGACTGGGCCAAAAGAAATCTCATGAGGTTCAACAAAGACAAGTGCAAAAACCTGCACTTAGTACAGAACAATCCCATACTCCAGTACAGGCTGGGGGCTGACTGGCTGGGCAGCAGCTCTGTAGAAAAGGACCTGGGGGTTACAGTGGACAATAAACTGAATATGAGCCAACAGTATGCCCTTGTTACCAAAGAAAGCTAATGGCATACTGGGATGCATTGGTTGGTGTGTTGCTAGTAGGTAAAAGGAAGTGATTATTCCCCTCTATTCAGCACTGGTGAGGACACATATGGAGTACTGTGTTCAGTTTTGGGCCCCCCACTACAGAAAGGATGTGGACAAATTGGAGAGAGTCCAACAGAGGGCGACAAAAATGGAGAGGAGGCTGGGGGACATAACTTATGAGGAAAGGCTGAGGGCAGTGGTGATGTATACGGTGTATGGGAGTACATGTGCACCCCCTGACATACAGCACTCCCTGCTTAGGCAACAGGCAGGGGGGGCTGGCAGGAGAGCTGGTGCCCCAACTGCGAGCACCGGCTGGGGGGTGGAGGCACCAGCTGAAGCGCTGCTGGCACTTCCAGGAGTACAACTTGTGCTTCCTAGTCAGCGAGATTGGCCGCAATGGGACCTTCCCGCCCCGGTCACTGACTGGCCGCTAGGGCACTCAGGCGACTCGGGTGGCACCAGTCACCTATGACTGAGGGAATGGGGCTTATTTAGCTGAGAGAAGAGGAGACTGAGAAGGGACTTAATAGCAGCCTTCAACTACCAAAAGGGGGGTTTGAAAGAGGGTGGAGGTAGACTGTTCTCAGTGGTGGCAGATGAGACTGTTGCTCCTTGTTCTGTCAAATTGCAGCAAGGGTCGTTTAGGTTGCATATTAGGAAGAATTTTCTTACTACAAGGGTAACAGAACACTGGAACAGGTTACTCAGAGAGGTGGCGGAAGCTCCATCCTTGGAGGTTTTCAAAACCTGGTTAGACAAAGCTTTGGCTAAAATGATCTAGTTGGAGATGCTCGTACTTTGAGCAGGGGGAGGGACTAGATGACCTCCTGATGTCCCTGCCAGTGCTAACTTTCTATGATTCTTTACATAGTGCCTGAAGTGGTTTTCCTCCGAAATTTTGAAAAAAGTTACTCATGGGGAGAGAACTCTCAAAAGCAGTTCCATTCTGCTGGGTGAAAGTTTCACAAAGCTATGAAGAACTGGAACCAGGAGGTTGTACCAGAAAACACTCAGATACTGTTTTAATTACAGAACAGGGGGTTTTGTTCCCAGTATTAAACACTGGATATGACTCAGTTTCCCCAGTAAAAGGAATAATCTTCTGGTGTTCCATTCAGATTGTTTCCAGAGGTGAAAAAATGTATACTAATAACCCTTGGATATACTTACATTAACAAACAGCATAAGAGGTCACAGAAGAAAGTTGCATACCCCCTTATTCCGGTAAAAGCCCAAGTGAGTAGATAGATCTTGCAGTTGTCAACAGAGGAAGTGAAACAAATAGTAGTGTGACTGGGGCATCAACCCTAGGCGTTGACTAAGGGAAGTGAGGTGCCAGGATGGAGGCAGGAAGGTGCTAGAGTAGTAGAAGGGGGCAGTGCCTGGCATGGACTCATCCAGTAGCTGTTAGCCAGTGCCATAGCAAGGGGAGGGGCAAGCGGGGCGACTGCCCTGGGCTCCAAAGCAAAGGGGTGCCAACCAGGGCAGGGCACAGAACAAAGCTGCAAGCAACTCATCTGGGGGGGGCTCAGGGATGGGGGGAGGGTGGCTCCCACCACTGCATGCACTCCTGGGCAAGCATGGGAAGAGCATGTATCCCCTCAGATCTGTGCGCAGGGCAAGGGCAGGCTGCCATTGTGGGCTTTGCCTGGGACGCCAAACTTCCTTGCTGTGGCACTGCTATTAGCACTGGCCCTGCTCTCTTCCCTCTGCTGTGTGTCCAGAAGCTACTGTGTTAACCTTTCCACAGCCACTGCCAAATTAGTGCTTTTGAAGTGTTGTTCCACATACAATTTGGTAGTAGCTGTAAGAGAATTATTATTGTAGCCGCTACAGCAGTAGCATCGGGGTGGGGCGCTGATGAGGAGACTTGGTTCCCATTTCTCACAGTAGGAGCCTTCAGTCCCCAGGTGAGCCCATGCTGCAGTAGGTAACATTGCCTGTTCTCCCAGCCCACCCAGTTCTCCAGTGTTCAACACACACCCCCTCTTCCCTGATCCCTGCTCTGACTAGGGCTCAGAAATAGCGAGCAACACTGCTGGAAGCAAGAGCTGTCATTGAAAGTGCAGGGCTATCATGATCCTTATGTCAACAGCGTAAGCCTAACCAAGAGCAAAAACAATGCATTTGGAGGGAGTAGATTTATAAAGTGACCAGGACCAAAACCAAAGAGGGATTAGAGATTTGAATTTCACAGAGACCCAGATTCATGGCTGTTTTATGCCCCCCTACATTAAAAGAGCTTACAGCTGCAACTCTTCATCTGCTATAGTTTCTTAGTATTTTTTAAAGTTACTTTGTGTAGGACCTTTTGCATTAATCCAGCTGAGAGGTAAAAAAGACTCTTGGTCAGTATCGTAGACAATGATGGGAAGGCCCATATCTGATATGCCCATGTAGATTCCCAGCCAGCCACTGGCAATGCACAGGGGGTGCACGTGGGTACACGTGCACCCCGTGAGATCGGCCATGCACCCCCTAGAAACGCCAGCCACAAAACCAGAAGTGCCACTGGAAGTGCACTTTTTCACTGCTGGCTCAGTGATCAGCCGCTGGGAGATCCCCCAGACTCAGGAGGCACTACTCGCCCATGCGCTGCAGCTCTTAGCGGAAATGTAATTTCTGGATAATACTGCTAATCAACAAGCTAAAAATAGCTTATTGTTATTAATTAGAAGCCTCAGCCTCCTCTAGAGCCCTGTTTTACTGGTCACTATGCAAATAAATTGCAAGAGAGTCTCTGCCCCAAGGATGGTGCAATCCAACTACCCAAGAAAAATGAAAGGGGATTACTTTCATCATCTTCATAAGAAAATTGAAGTACAGAGAGATAAAGGCTGAGGTTCAGAGTCACTAAGGGATATGAAGTCCAATTGGAACTTAAGAGGAATTGAACACATAAGGATTTTACAATATTAAGTGCACAACCCTTCTGGATTCACGAATGTATATATAAAAACCAACAGCACCTAGTGTGTGATATTTAGCATTAAATGTTCCAGAGTTACTAATAGTGAATAAAAGAAAGTCCAACATGATCTTTTTACTACAATGAAAAATGGCTAGCAAACAGTAAATAAAAACCTTGCAATGGAAACATTAAAACTCACAGTATATATACACACACATTAAGTTGCTCCTCCATGGTGAATAAGCTGCAAACCAGCTTGTACTGTCCCTGAGAACTACTTTTATTCTGAGTCCATAAAGGGGAAATGGAAAAGGAAAAAAGAGCTGCTCCTGGACACCTGTACTCTGTTTCAAACCTTAATACTGCTCCGCTCTTGACACTTGTGCCTGAAACTCTGGCTTATGCAGAATCCACTTCCCTCTTCCTGGGGCTGTTCAACCTCTGAAAACTGCTTTCAGCACAGATTGAATCCACATCATCTGGAGCCTCTGTCTGGATCCAGTGCTGTTGTGCTGTATTTCTTTTTTTTTTTTTTTTTTTTTTGCAGTAGGCGCTTACAGCAGGATGCATACTTCTCTAGTTAAGAGAAAAGTTATTAAAATTCCCCTCAACCTCTTTCAGTTCCTGGACACTGGGCAGATTTGTTTCCCTGCTGCCAGCAGTGTCCCAAGCCCTGATCAGTTGGTGGGTTTTTTTCCTTTTTAAGAGGACAGTTCATTTCAGCCAGCCAGGCCCTGCCCCTCTTCACCAAAAGTTCTCACAGAACACTCCTCTTTGGGTCCAGGTCCTACACATTCTCAAACCTGGTTGCTAATGTAGTGTTTACTCCCCTGAACCTCAGTGTCACTTGCACCATGGCTGCCAGCCGCCATCGTTTCTTCACTGAGTATGCTCAAGAGCAGGGGTCAGCAATGTTTTTGGGCAGAGCGCCAAAAATGCACCAACCTCAACATGTAACATGTTGGTATGCCAGGGGGGACTGGCTGGGGGAGCCACGAGGAGCCCAATCCTTGTGGCAGTACTGCCCTAGCCCCTTCCCTGCCATCCACCCCAAAGCATGCATACCAAGCAAAATGCCTTTGCATGCCACACTCTGCCACATGTGCTAGGGGTTGCTGACGCCTGCTCAAGAGGGTTTCACTGACTTTCCCAAAGTGGATGCATTTTGAAAAGTTCCCTCAAGGGGGTTATAAATGTGCCCTGCCAGATGAGGAACTGGCTAGGGTGAGGTTTGAAAATCTTATCCTAACCTACTTACCCACATAGATTGCCCACAAAATCTGTGGTAGAGCTGAGAACTGAGTCCACATCTGCTGAGTTCCAGTGTAATATGTTAATCATAAAACCATACACCCTGATACTGAGAAAATCTCATGAGTAGTGGGAGCAGATATAACTGCCATCTCTTCCAGGTAATTTTTTCCAATGCATCAGCCTAACTACTGTCTTGTCTGATAAGTTTCAGACACCTCATTCTTACTAAAGCCTTTTATTTGGTCAGGCATGGGGAAAGCCAACCATCTGGCTTGAAAGAAAATGAGATGTAGAAATGACTGACACAGCCAGGAATTGCACCAGCTCTGATTTTCAGTGTGATATTATCCACTAGTTGCCTGCACTCACAAGTGAAATAATGTAGCTAGCAACAGTGAACATTTTGATTGTGGTTTGTTGGCATTATATGGGCCTTATCTTGTAAACCCTCACCTGGGCAAAATTCCATTAGAGTCTGCAGGAGTTTTGCAAAAATAAAGACCAAAGAGTCTGGCACAACAGAATTACATGGTTTCAGGGGTGGAACCAAAGGGGGTGCATTGGTGCAGTCACACCTCCCTTTTGAACCACACTGCAGGAGCATCAACTGGGGACTCCCCAAAACAGATAAGACCCCCCCCCTTCTCCACTCTTAGTACCCCTTCTTCCCCTCCATGCTCAGCAGCATTTCTCCTTCCCTTCCATCACTCCCTTCCCCTGCCCATCACTGCCCTTCCCCTGCCCATCACTCCCTTCCCCTGCCCATCACTTCTGCTGACCCTGGCTTTGGGGGAAACTCCAGAGCTGCTCTTGGCCTGCTCCATCCAGGCTGTGAGGGAAACTGGATTTAACTGGTGACAGCAACAGTAGGCAGGTTTGCAATTCCCTTTATGTCTTTCAAGTGTTCCTCACCAGTTCAGGAGCAGTCTTAGGGAAAGGGACCCTGCCCATCACTGCTTCTGTTCCCATCTGAGCCTTGCTTCCGACTGGAGCAGGGCAGGAGCAGTCAGGATAGTGGTGTCAGCAGATTGATATCTGACCCCTTCCTTTGCCCAGAAGTATAAGTATAGAGAGTGAGAGGGGGAATGGGAGAAGAGGCAGGTGCTGCTAAGCATGGAGAGGAAGGGAAGGGGTGCTGAGTGAGAGAGGTTTTTGCCTAATTTGGGAACTTTAAAAAGAGTCCCCAGCTGCTACTCCATAGTGTGGTCTACTGCCTTAAGAGGTAGAGTACCCCACTGCAATATTGTTTGCTGCTACCACAACCCCTCTTTTGAAATCCTGGATCCTGTGCATGGTTGGTAAGCATTATGATGGAGGTAGAGTAATAGCAGAATAACACTTTTGTAAACTGCTTATATGGCTTTAGCTTTTTACTGTCATTTCAGCAGAACACTCCTTTCTTAGGGAAATGTATATATTAAATAAAATCAATTAAGAACCATGGATCAGTGATTATTCAATAGTGTTCACATAAAAACAACTTTTCTTCATTTCTCAGTGATGAGGCATTGCACACTGCTTGCATTTCTAATTACATACTGTCCATAGAAGCTAAAATAGTGATTGCTAAAATATGTGCTAAATGGGCAGATTTCTGTTCATTTTCCATCCTAAGTAGGAACCATATATATTGTTCTAGTATTTTAAAATATCTGTTTTGTTATGAAGACTAGGTAAAAATTCAAATATTTTTCAGTGTTTGCTGCTGTGGTGTTTTCTAAATTGGACAACAAATTCAGAATTGTCAGTATAGTTATTTCTTTATACAAAATCTCCTATAGTTGGAGCTATTGTCATACTGAACAATTTCAAAAGTGCCCTTATCTTATAAAATATTTGAATTATTTTTTAATGTATCAGAAACCAATGTTTAGTATTCCAAAAAAATTGAAATTTCAAAGTATATTTTTCCTGTCTTTCAGAGAAAGCCATCATTATTTGCACAGGGTTTAATCCCATTTCAGATGTTTCATTCATATTTTGTTCCCTTGCTATAAGGATATATAAAAAGTGAGTAACTGTTTTGTCAATTGGGACCATGATTAAAATGCAAACAGTAAATATGACTTGAGGTCTGGAATCGGATTATAGGATTAAAATGAATGAAAAACTGCTGTGTAGTAGGATTGCAAAATTCCAATCAATATCATCCTTTGATATTTTTTTGAAGAGAAATGTTGGAAGTGAAGAAATGAGGCAAAGAAACCACATCTTGAGGTTGTTTTAGTGCTCCTTTAATTTCTTGATTTTATGTCACTTTCTCAGAACGTTACATTTAGAAAGTTATACTGTCACTAAGTTCACATCACTTGCATATATTTAGGGATTTATATCTACGTTGTATTTGCTGTTCCATATTTCTGAGTTTATCATTCTCTAAGGGCCATCCACAGATAAGTAAAGTTTTAGCAAGTCTAAAAAGGTTCAGGAGTATAAATAATGCACACACAGTGAGAGATTAAACAACATGTTTGTGGTTCAGTGTAGTGCTACTACTGAATGTATGGCACTTTCAACCTCTTGAGAAGGCAGTTGTTTCTGAACATAATGACACTTTGAAAAGGCTGGTTTTGTAAAATGCTAGTGATGGAAGGTTCTTGTTACCTTTTTAAATAAAGAGGGGACTGTTGAAAAAAGTTACTAGGTAGTTTAGTTTAAATGCTTAACAAATGCAGAATAAAATTCTCTAAACAGTACAGTGTGGAGCTCACTGTTCATGAGGAGAGAGGCTAAGGCTTTAAGTCAAATTTGCACCCTTCCAGTTCTAGGCTTAAGTCCTGGTAGGTTGCCCTTGATGATCTCTGGCTAGCACCATTGCCCAGAATGGATTTCAGCTTCTCTGATTCCCACCATACCTCTTGCCACATCCTTTATGCCAGGGCTTAGGCATGGTTCTACAGAAGACCACATGAAGCTGTCATCCTCACTTCCTGCATCAGGAGGAGTTTCCCCCAGGCAGAGCCAGGATTTTGTGGCTTGAACCCTCTTACCTTAAGCAAAGTGCCATAGTAGGGTGAGCATTGTAAGCAGTGTTGTTTCAAATGCTCTTCAGGGATGGTTTTGCTAATTTCAGTAGCAGCAAGTGGATTTTCCAACTGTTTGCAGCTTCAGGAATCCAAAAGAACCCAATCTTGAAGGATTTGGGTTTTTTGTTTGCTTGTTGCTTTCATTGGCTGGTTGGTTGTTTTTTTCCTGCCATCTGTGTATTGTCAGTCATGTGAATATGTTTCAAAATTAAGGGTAGATTTTCAAATCAGCTAGTGATTTGGGGTGTCTAATATGGCATACCTAAAAAAAGGCTTTATTTTCAAAAAGTACATGTGCTCATCACGTTCTGAAACTCAGGCCCCTTTAAGCTATGTCAAACTCAGCTGTCGAAAGCCAAGCGCACACAGTCACTAGCCATTTTTATAATCTTGGCCCACCGTTCAATTCAGTTTTGTGAGACACCTAGGACATGTTCTGGGGACACGGTTATGCCTACTCTGCATATGATATCCTCTAAAATAGCCGTAATGTACTACCTTAGTGCAATCCTGGGCATGCATCAATAAACTCATTTCCCTCCAAAAGGAACTGGCATGTGACCAGCACCACCCTAAAGATGCTACATTGCAATCATTTCAGGTGATAGTGTGAGCAGAGCAGGCATGCTGTGTTTCACTGCAGGGAACTCAGCAATGAGGTAGGGTGAACCTGCCTCTAGAGGCATTTGGCTATAGGAGGTCTATAAATAAAAAAAACCCTTATTGTTTGAGATAACAGTATAGGTAGGAAGTTAGCATATCTTCCTTAAAGAGAGCCTTCAGCACTCATTTTTCTCCAGTCAGTGGAATCTGGGCATACACAAAGCCAAGACTAGAAGGAAGAGAAGACACAAGGTCTAACCACAGTACTGCAAACCTGTCTGTATGAAGTGCCACTGTCTGTACACCAGTGTTCAGGTCAAGGACATGAGCAGTAAGAAAACCCTCAGGAAAGCTATGGTGGGGAAAAGAAGGGCACAGGGTACAAGAATAAAATACAGCATGAAATCTTAGAAACAAGAACATACAATGTCTACGAATGGTTTACATTTTGATTCAAGAAAAATACTTGTTTGACCTTATACTTGTGACAAAAAGTCAAATGTGTGTTTTCTTCCCCATTTGCTTGTTTTAATTCCCTTTGAAAGCCCTGTACAGAGCAGCAACTATCATCACAATGCAGTCCTGATTAACCACAAGGGCATAGGGGCACTCTCAAAATAGAAGCAAAATAAGGATTGTTTTAAAGCTTGGAGTTAAAACAGTATTAAAAATGGAAGTCATAATTTTAATATGTCATATATTACATGTAAATTCTTGTACGTGATAGTCTAGCTGGTACTGCCTGGCATATCTTTTTGCGTTAGGTTGCTGTGATTCATCTTTTCTTTTGTTTCAGAGAGTCGTATGATTCTGGATGCCTTTGCCCAACAATGCAGCCGGGTTCTTAGTCTTTTAAATTGCGGTGGAAAACTGATGGACAGCAATCACTCTCAGTCCATGATTTCTTACATAAAGCAGGAAAGCACAAGTTATAGTGAAAGACAAGAGCAGTGTCAGCTTGGGAAACTTGTCCATAGTCAGACACCAGACAATTTAGACATAGAGATGCAGTATATGCAAAAGAAACAACAAACCTCAGCCTTTCTGAGGGTTTTTACTGATTCTCTCCAGAACTATTTGCTTTCTGGGAGCTTTCCATCTCAAAACACCTCATCAGTAAATGATTTTGGCCATTTGGCAGATGTGGATCCACTTTCAACTTCTCCAGTACACACTTTAGGTGGATGGACCTCCCCAGCAACCTCTGAATCCCATGGACATCCATCATCTTCCACACTTCCAGAGGAGGAAGAGGAGGAGGAGGAGGAAGGGTACTGTCCCCGATGTCAAGAGCTAGAACAGGAGGTAATTTCACTGCAACAAGAAAATGAGGAACTCCGGAGAAAACTGGAGAGCATTCCAGGTAAATAAGCCATTTAACATTACATCTTAATATCAAATTTAATGTGTGTTATATTTGGTAGCAAGATTGTAGTATTAAAGCTAACTTTAAAAGTATATATTAAGTGGTGTCATTGGCATTCACCCAAACAGAGGGACAGCCTAACGTAAAGCCTTTACCCAAATCTCCTGTAACTTCCCCTAATAAAATACAGATACAGTTTTATAAAAATCGCAAGACCTTGATAAATGTACATTCAGGATTGTACATTCAGGATGAGATGTATTGTCAAAACTCAGTCTGCTTGATTTTGGGACACTGAAGGCATTATGTGCAGGTTGTCATAATACTTTAAAACACATTCTTTGATATTTAAATGTCATATTTAACATGGCATTTATATATAAATTGTCAGTCTACGAGTATTTCCTTTTTGCTTTAAAATCACTTATGCAAAGGATGGAGACATATCCATCCCTTTAACAAGATGGCTATGATGTTTATAATGGCTTCATCCTCCTAAAATGTCTCTCAGATCAACAAAAAGCTTGAACATTTTTCCACCCATCTCCAGGTAAAACCTGAGGAAAAGAGAGGCAGTCAACATGGTTGAGCTGTGTCTGATGAAGCGGGAGATAAAACAGGTGGAGGATATTGTTCACTTTGAAAAAAACTCCTGAAACGCCACACCCTTTTAAACCTGGAGCCATTAGAAGTTGAGATGAACTGAAGGGCTGCTTGCAGACATTAAAAAAAAAACCCAAAAAATAACTCTTTACTTTAAACTCGGATCATTCCTGCACTGAGCGCCACACATGCTCAGAAAAGGTAGTGCGTTATTTCAACCTAGCTCTGAAGCGTCTGTAAAGATTAGGCACTTTAGTGGGGCTTTTTTGGTGCTTTTATCTGATAGCTGCTTGAATCAGCTTTAGTTAAAAGTGCCAAAAAGCTCTGCTGAAGTGCCTGATCTATACTTCAACCCAGCTCTGCAGCATCTATAATGCACTGCTTCTTCTGGTAAAGTGTGGGGTTTTTTGTTTGTTTGTTTGTTTGTTTGTTTAGCATCTGCAGGCAGCCAAGGTGTTTAAGCTCTGGTCTCAAATGAGAACAAAGAAGGTTTGTAAAGTATTCTGAACCTAAGCCTTATGAGGAAAGACTAATGGATCTGGGACTGCTCAGCCTGGGGAAGAGAAGACTGAGGGGGTACTTGGTGGCCATTTATAAGTATGTAAAGGGTGAATATTGGGAGCTGGGAGAAAAACTGTTCACTAGGACGCCCCAGGAGAGGACAAGGAGCAATGGCCATAAATGATAAATGGATGGTTTCAGGTTGGAAGTAAAGAAGAACTTCTTTACAGTAAGGGTGACCAGAATCTGGAATAGACTTCCCAAGGGGGTGGTGCAGTCCCTAACTTTGGAAGTCTTCAAGCGGAGACTGGACAGACACCTTGCTGGGATCATTTGATTTCAGCAGTGTTCCTGCCAAGAGCGCAGGAGTTGGACTCAATGATCTTTCGAGGTCCCTTCCATCCCTTAGTTTCTATGATGCTATGATTCTAAACCCATTAGATTTTAGATACAGGTGATAGTACAATACTTTGGATTGTCCCACTGATAACATAGAAAACAGTAAAGACTATACAATACATACTTGTTTTTGAGACTTCTTTGAACAGAGACCCACACAAAGTTCATGGCGGTAATCAATAAAAGAGGTGAGAAAGGCATGAATAACTGAAGTGGGGGCTGCATCTGAGAAAAAATACTGCCAACCTTCTACTCAAGCACAGATGAAAAAAGTCTTTTGGCACTAGCTGTTATCTGAATAGCTACTTGAAGATCCAAAATGTGAATAAAAAGCAATATGAGGAGCAGATATACATTTCTTCAACTCATTCCACCGATGACTTCATACCCCACATGGAACAATTAGAGTGATACGTAAAATCCTGTGGTACCCAGAGTTAGATCATAGTCTCATAGAACACCAAAAGAATATTGGAGTCAGATCTAGCCTGTACATCATAGGCAACTAACTTTCACTGAGTAATTTCTCTGTTAGACTCAATAACTTCTCTTTGCACTACCTCCTCTCTGACAAAAGTTTTGCAAAACTTGTTTGCCTAAAGCTTATCTTTCAGAAAGGCATCTAGTCTTAATCTGTAGTCTTAACAAGATGGAGAATCCAACATTTAGTAGGTTGTTCCAGTGGTTAATCACTCCCACTGTTAAAAAGTTTTGCCTGATTTCTAATTTGAAGGTCTTGCTTCAGCTTCTAGCCATTGGTTCTTACGATGTCTTGCTGCGCACAATTAAAAATGCTGTTTAGTACCAGGCATTTCTTCACTGACAAGATAAATAAACAATACATTTCTCTCTATAGATGTTTCCTCTAGCAGCTGAATCATCAACCTGTGTCTTCCTGTAGCACAATGTGGGGATTGTGTAGGAGGAGTGTTCTGCTCTGTGCTTGGATTGAGCAGTAGAATCCAGCTTGAGCAACACATTGTCTCTTGGGATGAGAGGAGTAAAAGACCCTGAGATATTGGAGGGTTATGCTGCGAGTTCTCTTCAAAGGGAACATTTGCTCTCCTATGAGAAACTCTCCCAGGAGCAATTTAACCTTGGTTGTTCCTGGGTTATTTTTCTCCCGAAGCCACCAGGTATGCCAGATGTGGGCAAAATGGTGGCTCCGGACAGCAGTGGACTCCACTTCCTAGCAGCCCCCAACAGCAGCTGCACTGTAATAGTGCAAGGCCAGGGTTTCAATGGAGACCGGACCTAGCAGCTCTGGCAGAGCGCACAGCAGGGCTGGGATCTCACAGTGGTGATAACATGGTCCAGAGCCAGGGCAGAACTGCGATCTGCAGCCAGCGGATTGCGGCTCTGCCCTGGCTCCTTGCAGCAGTGCCAGCATGGTCCAGAGCTGGGGCAGAGCCATGATCCACTGCCTGCACACCCCTTCCTGGGGTGCACTGTCACTGCTACAAGATCCAAGCCCAGCTCCGGAGCAGCTCCCTGCCCTGCTGCACGTCGTGTCAGCAGAGGAAACACTAGGAGGGGGTTTGGGGCTGTAGCCATTCCAAAATTCCCTGTAGCCCCCCCATAGCCACCCCTCCCAGCAGTTCCACTGCTGCCACCGCTGCCCACCCTGACAGATGGCGGTAGCTGAATCTGCTCTGCTCCCACCTACAGCACAGCCCCCCCTCAACTTCTCCCACCAGGAAGAAGCTGGTGCTGCTGCTGCCTGCCAGCAGTGCAGGAGCTGATCTCCATGGAAACCCCGTCCCTGCACTATCCAGCGCAGATGCTGCTGGGGTATCCATGGAAACTGGCCCCAGCCACACAAGCAGGGGCTGCTGGGAAATAGAGTCTACTGCCGGTCCAGACTTTGCCTGCCCCTGATTACTGCTGTAGGAGAAAAATTCTGAACACCTGTACACTTTTGGTTTCTCCTGGGAGAGCAGTGTGACCCTCCCAGGAGAAACTGAACGTCTCTACATGGCCTTAATAGGAGCTTATCTTCAGTTGCTTGATCATTTGGACTAAGTCCTTTTTACTGTTGCTACTTTCTAGGCTAGAAAGCTGCAACTATATGCTGCGTTCTGTATGCATTTTTCATAGACACATAAGTTTGCATTTGGCTGAAGTAAAATATATTTTGTTTGACTGGGCCCAGGTTAAGCAATTCAGAGTGTTTTGGCTGCCCTGTTCTCTTCATTATTTACCACTAATTTTTGCATCATCCATGAATCTTATCAGAGATATATATTTCCCTCCAGATCACTAGAAAAACAGTAAGTACCATTGAGGTAGTACCAGTCTAAGTAGTACCTCATTAAAAATATTCTCATTCATGTTGATTCCTTATTTGAGATCTGCCTGTTAGCCAATTCTTAATCTATATAACATGTTCTGTTGATAGTGTATATTGCTATGTTTTTAATCAAAATGTCACTTAGTAGTAAGTTGAATGCTTTGCATTAGTCTGTATTACATCCATGGAGTTACCTTTATCAACCAAACTTGTAATCTCATCAAAGAATGAAATCAAGTTTGTTTGACAAGCTCTACTTTCCAAAAATCATTTTGACTGGCATTAATTATATTCCTATCCTTTAATTCGTTGTCAGTTGAATCTCTTTGTCAGCTTTTCCATTATTGTGCCCAAGATTGATGTCTGGCTGAGCAGTCTATATTTATCTGGGTCATTCCATTTGCCCTTAGTTTCATTTTTAAAGGAGAGTGGAGTCACCTGAATGTCATTCTCTCTACCCCTACAGATAAAATAATATCCCTTCAATGGTATATTCAAAGCAACTGAAAAATACAGACTGAATTTTCACAAATGCAAGTCATGTATTTATCAGTAGATTATCTTCAACTAATGCACTTGATGCTGTCTGCATAATATATATAGGTCCACAGCCAACCTGGCAGCAGGTGAGGAAAATCTGAGGATTTAGGTGTTTGCCACAGTTGCCTTGCTCCTAGCTAGGACACGGGTCTAGGATGGAACCCAAAACTCCCCAGCTGGTTCCAAAATAACCAAGGCGTGAATCTGCTTAAAAAACAAGCTAAGGGGATGTCTGTGGTTCTGGCTCATGGCCTGACTTTGGTCACACATTCTAGTCCAGCACTAAAAAGTAGTTACATTTTCCATGACATAAAACACTCTGAGCTGACAAGCATTTGCAGATAAAGGGTTCAGAAGGTTACTGAGGGTGCCAAAAAAACTCACCCTAAGATTTTAATAATTCTTTTCACAGTCTGACATGTAATATCTCCCCTCCCTGTGCAAAAACTTTCCTCTGTTCTGTTTAAAATTCTGCAGGCTGTCTGTATGCCATGGCAAGTAATGAGAGAGATCCAGGCGAAAAGAGGATTTAGGGGCCTCTTTGGTAGAGGGAGGCCGTTCTTAGGTCCTATCAGCCGATTGGAAAAGTGAGTTTTTGACTAAGGGGTTTTCTCTTTCAGTGCTGCACAGAACTGAAGCAGTTCTATTAGCCTTTAAGGCATGGGATCCAGCCCATAGTTGCTGCCCATGGATCTCAGAGTTGACCCACAGGCACCATGCAGGGTGCACCGGATGGCCCTACACACCTTACATAGTGGCTGCTCTGGCCATTCTGAGACTGTGCTGTATGCAGCAGCCACTCCAAGGATGTGTAGGGCTGTGCTACAGGTACTCTAGCGACCGGAGTAGACACTGCATGCAGCACAGTCTGGAGTGGCCAGAGCAAGACTATGCTGCATGCAGCACCCTTTCCAGCCAGTTTGTGGTTCCAGTTTAGCCCTCAGACCAGCCCTGAACCAGTCATCCAGCCTGTAGGACTGGATGAGTTTGACACCCCTGCTCTAAGGAAAGACCAAAAATAGGTCCAAGAGGGAAGGAATACTTTCCCCATGCACTGAAGATTTGACATTCCTGATGGCAAAATGTAAACAGAAGATAAAAGCAACAGACTGTTCCTTCTTTTCTGTAACTGACTGCGAACCATTCTCCCCCCTTCTTTCAAACAGTTAGCATTTTCTCCTTTTGGTATGCAAAGCCCCATTTAAAATCAATGAGAGTTTGCATTCTAAAAATAGATCCTACAGCACATTTCTAACTGCAACTGTACAAAACCCCATTTGCATTGCTCACAAAAAGAATCCTAGAACAAAGTGTTTTCTGGGGACATGAGAGAGCAGTGAAATTGTTACTTTGCTAGAAGTTTTACTGAAAAAAATTATACAATCCTGGGCCATTGAGATGGAGGAACTAAGACCTTCTGCTACTAATGCCTTTCTTCCTGTCCCCTAGATCCTACAATGCAAGTTTTGCAAGTCCCTCAGTCTAGTGGTATCCTTTTAGTTTATAGTGGGCACGTCTACATGAGACACCACTGTGCAATCATTACTTCACATTTACTTAGTACATGTATTAGCAAATAGTAAATAAATGTACAGTAACCAGAGTTACTGCACAGTAGTGCTGGCGAACGTTTTTTAAGTGATGCTGCTGCACAGTAGCCTAATAATACAGCATATTAGCACTGTCCATGCTGTGACATGCTACTGTGCAGTATTTTTCGGCTACTGCACAGTCAGCATCTTGTGTAGACGTGCTTATGGTACCCCAGAGAGTCAGTCTTAGGCAGACCACCAAATAAAAGCAGAAGGAAATATTCTAGAATTAAATGGATTCGTTTCATAGAAATATACTGTATTTACCCAGATCCAAGAACAACTCTGGATTTAACATGACCCCCTCCTTCTCTCCCCACTCCAATAATTAGATTCAGCAACAGAAAATTCTCCAACTATTACTGTATCGGGAAGTGAATTAAAGAATTCAATTAGAAGGATGGTAATGATGTGACAGTAGCACAAGGGTGTGTAGGATAGACTTCGCAACTATATATGGTATACAAAGTAATATTTTATTGCTGCTGTTTTTAAACCCTTGGTAGTTACTTTGAAATACTTTCTCAGTTTCCCTTGATACTCTCACTTGATACTCATTTAGTTAGTCTAATAAAAGATATCACTTCTACCCCAAGAGTTTTGTCTGCCCCTGCTTGTAGACCAACATGGCTAAAACCAGTATCCTTGATACTCTTGGCATTTTAGCTTGATCCTCTCTGGTCTTGTTCTGCTTTACAGCTTCAAAGGATGAAGTTATTTTAGTAAGTAGAGCTTGAATAGAATCAATGAGTGTTTTGAAAGGAATAGTATACTAGAGTGCCTTTTTGAATTTGCATGCAATAGCTGCCATTTCAGTATTGCTTTGCTTTGCAACTTCAGAATGCTTGTGCAGTTTCCAAAACTATCTATTTTGATCATACAAACTCTTACTCCTCTTAATATATGCAGTACAGTTACTTCAGCTGATCTGGGCCATATTAACCTTATTTTCTTCATGCATCAGTTTTTAGGTTTATCCTGGCAAATTCTGTGGAATTTGTGATCAGAGAGCCTTGACTAAAAGCCACACAAGTTAGAGAAAAACCTGTAAAGCGTTAGACTTATTGGCTGCCTATATACATGAGGTTTAGATAAAGCGTCCTGTGGCCATTTTTAAATGTGCCAGGGCTTAAAACATGTGACAGTGAGCCATTTTAATTAGAGCAGCTCTCTGGGAACTGCTCTAATTAAAACGCCCACAGGGCCCCCCAAAGCATGGGGCCCGGGGTGGTCGCCCCAATTTGCTCCCCCCCTAGGAATGGCCCTGGATACCTAACAGACTTGGGAAGAGTTTTGGTGTCTGTACTCCAAAGTGCTATTTAAAATGGCCCTGCACCAGCAGCCACAAATTCATTAGCTGCTTCTATTTTGGATTGCTGAGTTTCATAGGTATCTGCACATACTGAGAAGCAATTCAGGTAGAATACCTAGGCCTCTAATTCACACCTAAGCACTTTTGTGATTCAGATCTGGGAGTTCCACCTATGTCTCTGGAGAAGCTTCTGTCAACAGGTGAAAAAAGTCCTATCCTTACATTAACAGCACTGAAATCAGTTCAGACATGATGGTTAATGGTGATGTAACCAATCTCCTCCTAGTAATTAGAGCACTCACCCAAAAAGTGGAAAAACTTGAGTCCAAGGACCTCCAGTAGACTACAGTCAGGTTGCCTCTTGCTTGTTCTCCTTCTGGCCTCATGACTTACAGTCTTGGGTACCCCACGGCCCATCTTCAGGAAGGATAGAAAGTGCACTTTTCTTTTTAGGACTGTCCCTTGAGCTGAACCCATTTCCTGTACTTTGCAGGGAAGTTCCTTAACCAGCAGGCTATAGAATAAGCTAAATGAAAGCATTGTCCACCTTTTTTGTTGAAGATGGGGCACAAGGCAGCCAAGAGTGCAAGAGTCATGGGCAGTCTGAGTTTGTAGGTTACAGGTTACAGAACTCCCTGAGTGAAGGGATCCTGGGCTCCAGTCTCTACTGCCAGAGTTATATCTGTTTGCTAACCAAAGACTGTCTAATGTAAGAGGCATAAAAAGTCCTGGCAGCAGAGACTGTAATTCAGGCCTCCCCCACCACTCCCCTGGTAGTGTATTGCATTTGACTGTCACTTTATGTCAGCCAAGCTAACCATTGATGGCCGCTTACCTACATTAGCTTCTGTTTGTTGCTTGCAGTGAAAGGTGTAGTTTTCTTATTCATTCACCTATCAAATTGAAAATATTCTAAATTGTCAGGACACTTAGACATGAAAAGCGTGAATTCCAGGAGATAAAGCATTATCTCCTATTCTTCTGTAACCCCTGGCTTCTCATCACCCCGGGGCACTCCAACCACTTTTCTTCACAAGCTGCCACATGCAGCTCCTGCCAGCTTCCAGCTTGTTATTGAAATAAATGAGCTAGTAGACAAAAATGATATAATCCATGTTGTACAGAGAACTTGCCCAAATATTAGGGTGAAAAATGACTCCATTTATATGATCAGAGATCAGTACTACCATATATGTTCTAAATAGGTGTAATATTGTTCATCACAGCTTTTTGACAGTAAGTCTAAATTCAGAAATACCCTAAAATGAACTTAAAATGAAGAATCTCTCATCATCCAGCAAACAAGGTCACCAGAAACTTGCGAAATAAAAATTGAAATCTTAAGAGGGAATAAGGAAGCTTCTTGTTTCTTTCCTCTGAATGAAGGCATTATAGATGTTCTGATTACAATAAATAAAGGTATATGGTACCATATGGTGTGAGGCAGGAAATGGCAATAGCACTGTATATCAATTCAAACTGAATGGAAGAAGAGATTAAAATGGATCTTTTTAATTAAAATATTTTAGCCACAGTCAGTATAGTTGTACAGGTCTTTACCAGCAGTCATCAATGAAGTGTGCATGGTCGTTGTGTACCTATATAGTGTAATTGGGTGCATCTACATGAGATGTTACTATGCATTTATTTAGTACTGGTATTAGCAAGTACTAAATAAATGCATAATAACTGGAGTTACCATGTAGTAGTGCCAGCGAACATCTTCCAGATGATGCTACTGAACAGTAGCCTAATAATACCGCTCAGTAGTATATTATCATTGTCCATGCTGCAATAGGCTACTTCACAGTATTTTTCAGCTACTGAGCAGTAAGCCTGTGCAAAGTGGCAAGTATTCGCTTCAGATTCGGCCGATTCGGAGGGACACTGATTCAATTCAGAGATTTAAATGAATGTCCTGATTTGATTCGGCTGAATTAGATCCAAAGATTCAGCACTGCTTCGGAGATTTGGCCATAGACTAAACAAGCAGCAGTCCTCACCACACTGGACACAGCTGCCTCCAGCTGGTAAGTCTGTTGTGGAGGGGGGTGAGAAGGGGCATGGGGAGGGACAGATTGGGGCTGGGCCTGGGCCTGGGTCAAGCTGTCCAGCCAGGGTTGGGGGCATGGGACTCGGGGAGGGGTGTGTGACAGTGCTGGGAGCGGGGGCTATGCCCTGCTGCTGCTTGCTCAGTTTGCGGGCACAGCTCACTCTGGGCAAAAGG
>NW_005842405.1:446005-475287 GCF_000455745.1 Alligator sinensis | reverse complement strand
GGGGGGGGGGGGGGGGGGGACATGGGCTCAGCCCCCCTGGGAGCAGGAGCTATGCCCTGCTGCCACTTGCCCCCATCCGCCCGGAGTGAGCCATGCCCCCTCACTCCCCACCCCAGCTGGGCAAGCAGCAGCAGGGCATAGTTCCTGCTCCCAGCACTTCCGTGCCCACATCCTGCACCCCCCTGCCCCACTCTCTGAGTCCTGTGCCCCCCACCCCAGCTGGGCAGCTTGTCCCAAGCCCACCTCCAATCCCTGCCCCCCTCCACCCACCACAACAGACTTACCAGCTGGAGGCAGCTGTGTCCAGTGTGGTGAGGACTGCTGCCTGTTTAGTCTATGGCTGAATCTCCAAATTGGCTAAATCTTTTCCAAATCGATTTGGAGGCTTCCAATTCTAGTTGGAGCCTTTAATTGGTCTCCTGATTTGATTCAGAGATTCAGTTGCCAAATCAGCCCGAATCTCCTCCAAATCAAATTGGCTATTGAAGCTTCACACAGTCCTACTGCACAGTCAGTGTCTTGTGTAGACACACCCATTCTGGAGTAAATTTCTTCCAGTCAGATTCCTCATTAGCACTGACACCTCAGAAGCAAGTAATCTTAAAAGCCTATGGATCTGTATTTCAGCAGCTGAAAGCATTAGGTAGGGTACTGATTAGTGCAGGGGTGAGCAAAATACGGCCTGTGGGCTTTCTGGTCCATGGCAGGTCCCTTGGCATGGGGGATAGCCTGGGCCATGGCTCATGTGGCTAGTCCCACTGCCTCTGGGCATAGAGGTGGCACCTGGCAAGGAGCATAGCTTGGCCTATCCCCATAGACAGCAGAAAGTGGGGGGCTAACAGGGCTTAGCCGTCCCAAACACAGGGCAGCAGTAGGGCCACAAGGCAGCCTGGCCACAGGCTTCCTGCAGCTGCAGCAGGGGTGGGGAGGGAATGGATCTGGGACTGGGGGAGGCGCTGCACAGCTGGTGGAGTGCGGCTCCTGCTCCTACACACACCCTGGGAGGCATGGGGGGCATGTGCCCCAGATCCATGCGGGACAGGGCAGGCTGCTGCTCGTTGTGGGCAGGGGCCAGGGCTGTGCTGGGCTCTTCCTGGCAGGGGGAAGCTGAGCCGGGCTGCGCTTGGGGCGTATGGTGGTGGCACTGGGAGCAGGGCTACATGGGGGGCTGCAGCCACCCCAAAATTTGTCCTAGTCCCCATTCCCACCGCCACCACCACCCACTCCCAGTGCAGCCCGGTCCAGCTCGCCCTGCTGGGAAGAGCCCAGCACAGCCCTGGCCCCTGCCCACAACGAGCAGCAGCCTGCCCTGTCCCGCATGGATCTGGGGCACATGCCCCCCATGCCTCCTGGGGGGTGTGCAGCGGCGGAAGCCACCACCCTCTCCCTGCACTGGGCACCCTCCAGATGAGCCACTCACGGCTCTGTCCCACACCCTACCCTGGCTGTGCAGGGCAGGGGCTCAATCTGTCCCCCCCCTCACCCTTTCCCCCATGGACTTACCTACTGGGGGAGGGGGGCACAAGCACATGCTCAGCCCCCCCCCCAAAATATTTCTCCCTCCACCTATGCCTATCCCTGTGTGTGGCTCTTAGGCACACAGGGGGCTATAGTCTGTGGGGCAGGTGCTATAGTAGCCAGATGCAGCTTCCCAGAAGCCCCTGTGGTAGTAGCTCCTTCCAGCTGCCACTGCCAATGTCACCAGTGCTAGAACCAACTAGTGTCTCCAGTGCCAGAACCGGTGCAGGGCAGACAGACCAGGGTGCCCAAGCACCCTGGCCTGTCTGCACTGCACCCACCACCAAGGGCACCGGATGGGGAGAGCAGGTAGGGTCTCCATGGATACCGGCCCAGGACCTCCGTGGGAAGGGTGTACTTGGTCAGGCAGATGGAATGGGGCATGGGTGGGCAAGGAGTGGCATCTAGGAGCAGGATGGGCAGGGCTGGGGTCAGGATCATGGGGTGGTGGCTGCACGGGTATAGGGCCCAGAGCAGATCCATGATCTACTCCCCACATGTCTCTGTGATGTGTGCCAGTTCTGTAAGCCAGGTCAGCACCTCCCTGCCAGGCCCTCAACAGCTCGCCAGAACTCCTTTAAGTGACTCTCCAGCTCAAATAATAGCCCACCCCTGAATTAGTGGCTGCAGTGAACCCCTGCCACTCACCAGACATCAGAATGAATCCATGAGCATCGCATTTATATTGTATAGGGAAAAAAGGGCGTATTTTCTTGGGGAATTTCAGTAAGAGCAATATCAAGTGTTTAAAAAGTCCTTAACCTTTCCAAAAATTACAGACGGCAATTTCCTAAATCAAAAGTATAGCCTCGAGGATTGGAGGACAGGGTTATTCTCTATGTGGTCTCATCTTGATCAAGAGGAAATGATTACAGTAATACAAATTAGGGATAACGTAGGTACAAGTGATCATGACTTGATTACATGTTATGCACAAAAAGAATACAGTCCAACCCAGTGTTATATACACACAAATATACGCACGCGCGTGCGCGCGCACACACACACATAACTTGCTGCTTTATAAAAGGGCCAATTTTGCAAACCTGAAAACAATTATGAGCCAAAGCAGTTGGAAAAATTTAAACAGAAAAATGTAAATGATAATTAGAAACTGTTTCAGAACATTTTGCTAGAGGCCCCCAAAAAACCACAATCAAGAAAGAAGACCCCATACTGATTTTAAAAAAATGGCTTGGAAAGGAAGTGAAGATATCTATAAAAAATAACAAATGGAAGAAAGAAGAAATTAATATACATTAGTAGCTATGCACTGGACTAAATTAATAAAATAAGCCAAAGGCCGCAAGGCCAATCTATGGCCAGTAGAGTTGAGAACAAAAGGAAGAGTTTTTAAAGTATAATAGGAAAAAAGTATCCTAACCATTGTCAATAATAATGAAAAAGTGTTCAATAAATATTTCTGTTATGGTATCTGAGAAAAGGCCAGCTTATGTCATATCATAGGAAAAGGAGCATCCTGATAACGTGTTTTCATCGATTCATAGATGCTAGGGTTGGAAGGGACCTCAACAGATCAGAGTCCAACCCCTGCCTAGGCAGGAAAGAGTGGAAAGAGGGCTGGGGTCAGGTGACCCCAGCCAGATGCCTATCCAGCCTTCTTTTAAAGACCCCCTAGGTAGGGGAGAGCACCACCTCCCTTGGAAGCCCATTCCAAACTTCGGCCAACCTTACCGTGAAGAAGTTTTTCCTGATACCTAGCCTAAATCTGCTCTCTGTCAGTTTGTAACTATTGTTCCTTGTTTACCCCAAGACGCGCCCTGGTGAACAGAGCATTTCCAATCCTTTGCTGCACCCCCCTAATAAATTTGTAGGTGGCCATAAAATCACCTCTCAGCCTTCTCTTGCAGAGGCTGAAGAGGTCCAGGTCCCTCAGTCTCTCCTCATAGGGCTTGTCCTGTAAGCCCCGAACCATATGAGTGGCTCTCCTCTGGACCTCTCAAGTCTATCAACATCCTTCTTGAAGTACAGAGCCCAAAACTGGACACAGTACTCAAACTGCAGTCTGACCAATGCCGCATAGAGGGAAAGTATCACCTCCTTGGTTCTATTTGTCATGCACCCGCTGATGCACGATAAAGTGCGGTTAGCTTTGCTGATGACTTCGTCACACTGATGACTCATGTTCTCTATGCCAATAGTAATTAAGGATAATATTAAAGAGCAGTTATTAAACAGCAACATTTAAAACCATTTTTTTTTTAAACCTCTCATGCAGGAGTTGTAAAAGGAAAGGGACAAGGAGCTCTGTGTGCTGTTTATTATGGTTTTCAGTAAGTGTTGGAATACTGGGGAAGTTCCAGAGGACTGGAAGAAAACAAATGTGCAAATATTAAGAATAGGATAAATGGAAAAACTAGAACAAATGTAGGCCTAGCAAAATATAGGAGCCACTGGGCTCTACTAGCAAGGCATTAAATAAGGGTATATAATTAATAAACAACCCAGGTTCGTGAAGATGGATTTTATCATACTGCGTTTTGAATTATATTACCAGTTTGGTTGATGTAGAAGCTATTGCTGCTGACAGGCATGAAAAAATAATCAAAAACAGTGCTTTACTTTCAGCTCAGCACACCTCCAGACCAAGTGCAGCACATGCCCAAAAGAAGTATTGCGTTAGTTTGACCCAGCTTGCCCAGTGTCTATATAGATCAGGCGCTTCAGTGGGGCTTTTTTGGCACTTCAACAGGGCTTTTTGGTGCTTTTATCTAATAGCTGATTCAATCATAAAAAAATTAGGGTTGGAAAGGACCTCAGGAGGTCATCTAGTCCAACCCGCTGCTCAAAGCAGGCCCATCCCCAACTAGATCATCCTAGCCAAGGCTTTGTCTAGCCAGGTCTTAAAAGCCTCCAAGGATGGAGAGTCCACAAACTCTCTACGTAACCTGTTCCAGCGTTTTACTACCTTCCTAGTAAGAAAATTCTTCCTAATATCTAACCTAAACTTCCCTTGCTGCAACTTGGCACCATTGCTCCTTGTTCTGTCATCTGCCACAACTGAGAACAGTCCAGCTCCGTCTTCTTTGTAACCCCACTCCAGGTAGTTGAAGGCTGCTATTAAATCCCCTCAGTCTTCTCTTTTCTAGACTAAATGGGCACTTGTACACACGATAGGGGTTTAGTCCTCAGGGTTTTATTCTATGCCCCTTAAACTGAAATGGTGAGTTTTTAATTGAAACCCACTGTCAGGGCCATCCCTGAGGGGGGTGGAGGTTGAATCAGGGCAACCGCCCCATGCCCCATACTTTGGGGGGCCCCGCAGAGCAGGGCGGAGCAGCCACAGTGACTCTACACTGCTGCCAGCTTCACATCTGGCCGCTCGGACCCCCCCACCACCACCAAATTCGGCGACTCCAGCCACTCGGCGCCGCCACCGCTGTATCTGCCACCGGCTTCCTTGCATCCAAGGGTGGGACCCCGCACAGGCTTATTTGCCCTGGGCCCTGCACTCTGCTCACGTTGTCTCTGCCCACCATTTCAGTTTTTCTGTCAGATTATGGTGATGGGCCCAATCCTCTTTTCTTTTTTTTCTTTTTTCTTTTTGTTTTGGTCATAGGTGGAGCCTGCCTGCTGATTGAATCAATAGCTGATTTAATTAATTATTAGATAAAAGTGCCAAAAGGCCCCACTGAAGTAACCGATCTACACAGACACTGGGGAGTTGGGTCAAGCTAACGCACTTTCTCTTCTGATAAAGCACTGGTAGGGTTTGTTTCTTTTACATGTCTACCAGCAGCTTATATCTGTCTCAGTACCACACAACATTTTGATTAAGAAACCAGAATGATACAGCATCCAGATGTTTCATATTAAATGGATAAAATTAGCTTCATGATGGGTCTTGGAATGCAGTTGTAAGTGGGAAATCATCCTTGAGCAGATGTGATTTTAGTGGGTTCCACGTGCATCTGTTCTTCGTTCTACACTGTTTTAATATTTTTATCAGGAAAGTAGAGGAAAACAAAATTATCACTAAGAGTCGGCAGGTGATACAAAGTCTGGGGGAGTTTCAGATAAGGAACAGGAGAGGTCACTGATAAAAAATACATCTTTATTACTTGATAAGGGAGGCACAAGGAAGCAATATGCATTTAATTCAGCCAAATGTAAAGCTGACATTTAGGAGCAAAATTGCTTAAACGTGTTTTAGAAGATGGGAATCTCAATTTAAGACATGGAGACTGAGCAGGATCTGGACATCATAGTGGATTATCAACTGAAAATGAATTCCCACTGTGATGTTGCAGCCAAAGCAGTCAAAAGTGCTCAATCTGTTTAGTTTAATACAGAGAAGGTTAAGGGATGACTTGATCACATCCTGTAAGTACCTTCCTGGGGAATAAAAATTTGATAAAGTGCTATTCAGTCTAACAGACAAAGAATGAATAAAGTCCAATGGCTGGAAAATGTATCTAGACAATGTAGACATGGGGCACATTATTGTTAACAGTGAGGGTAAATAGCCATTGTAGCAGCTTACCAAGTAAAGTTTACTTTGCCAGAAACATATTTTAAAAGTATGCTATAGTGCATGCAGAACTTAATTCAGGGAAATCCTAAAGCCTATATTATGCAGGAGGCCAGACTAGATCAGAGGTGGGTAAAATGCAGCCCGTGGGCTGGATGTGGCCCACCAGGCCATTTTATCCAGCCCGTGGGGCCCCTAAAAAATTTAGAAAATTAATATTCCTCTGCCCCTGGCTGCCTGTCATGCGGCCATTGATGGCTTGCCAAAACTCAGTAAGCGGCCCTCCACCCAAAATAATTGCCTGCCCCTGGACTAGATGATCAGAGTGGTCCCTACTAGCCTTATAATGTATGCATTCTGTGGTTAAAGCTCTATTCAAGAGTTCATCATGAAATGTGAAAACATCATAGGCAAGACCCTTGCAAGCAGTGCCCCAAGTTTCATTTGGCATAGCATAAGGAAACCAACAGCAATACAAGTTTTGTTCCTTAGAGTAACTGCAAAATCTTATTATTTTGGTCAATAAATAGTAAAGTTCCAACAAGCCCTTGTGCAAGTCCTGTTTTTACAGTGTTGGTCTCCAAAATTATGGCCTGAGTTTTCCCATGTATAATAAATTATATGCATCACTTAATATTCTCAATTTATATTTAGGGAGAGGCAGCTAGCTGTGACAGTCTGAAGTCAGGCAGAAGGCAGGGCAGGGTGGCACCTTAGAGACTTTAAAGTTGAGTCTAAAGGTTCTACCCTGCCCTGCCTTCTGCCAGCTTATATTTCGTTTTCTCAAAAATCCATCTCCTTTTTCACAGCTCTAATCCACAGGAAAAAGTCTGATATTTCCCTTGCATTTTATTTCTCTGGGTTACCTTACCACCTTTAGGATTTTATCTGGATCACTGACAGTTAGTAGTATACTAAGCTGGTGAATAAAGACAATTGATCCTCCATCTTCCTAATGGGCAGGACAATTATTTTTTCTACATTTTCTGCAGAGAGGCTGTATCTTTACAACCAATATCACCTCTCCCACTGGTTGCAGTCAGATGTTGTCCCTGTAGTTAATGTCAGTCATAGTATAGATGCTTAGGCTTGCAGATAGTCACATAACAAGTATTCAGTAACAAGAGGAAGATCAGGGAAAGTGTGGGTCCCTTAGTGAATGGGGGAGGCAGCCTTTTTCACCTCAGTTTTCACAGGCAAGGTCAGCTCCCAGACTACTGCACCTGGCAGCACAGTGTGGGGAGGAGGAGAGCAGCCAACAGTGGCGAAAGAACAGGTTAGGAATTGTTTACAAAAGCTGGACATATACAGGTCCATAGCGCTGAATGAAATGTACCCGAGGGCAGTGGTGACGTGTAGGGGCTGCACAGGAGTGCACGTGCACCCTCTGAGAGCTCTGGTGCACCTCCTGACAGGCAGCGCTCCCCACTTAGGCAACGGACAGGGTGGGTGCCAGGTGAAGGGCTGCTGGCACTTCCGGGAGCACTGCTCACACTTCCTGGTTGGTGTAGTTGGCTGCAGGGGGACCTCCCCACCATCACTGACTGGCTACTGGGGGGCCACCAGTAGCCCATGCTTGAGGGGAGTTGGCTGGTGTGATTATCTTTGAAAACTCATGGCTATTGGGAGGGTCCCAGATTATTAGAAAAGGGCGAACATAGTGCCCATATTTAAGAAAGGGGAAAAGGACTTTCCATGTAACTATAGACCAGTCAGCTTCACCTCAGTGCCTGGAAAAATCATGGAACAGATCCTCAAGGAATACATTTCTAAGCACTTTGAAGAGAAAAAAGGTGATTAGGAACAGTCAACATGGATTCACCAAGGGCAAGTTATGCCTGACTAACCCAGTTGCCTTCTATGATGAGATGACCAGCTCTGTGGATGCAGGGAGAGCAGTGGATGTGGTATACCTTGACTTTAGCAAGGTTTTTGATAGTCTCCCACAACATCATCCAAGTTATAGAAGTATGGGCTGGATGAATGGACTGTAAGGTGGATAGAAAACTGGCTGCAGCATCAATCTCAGAGGATAGTAATCAATGGCTCGATGTCTAGTTGGCAGCCGGTATCAAGTGGAGTGCCCCAAGGGTTGGTCCTGGGGATGGTGTTGTTCAATATCTTCATCAATTACCTAGAAGATGGCATAGAGTACACCCTCAGAAAGTTTGCAAATGACACCAAGCTGCGGGGAGTAGCACATAGGCTGGAGGGTAGGGCTAGGAGTCAGAGTGACCTAGACAAATTGGAGGACTGGGCCAAAAGGAATCTCATAAGGTTCAACAAAGACAAGTACAAAGTTCTGCACTTAGGACGGAACAATCCCATGATCCAGTACAGGCTAGGGGCGGGCTAAGCAGCAGCTCTGTAGAAAAGGACCTGCGGGTTACAGTGGACAATAAGCTGAATATGAGCCAGCAGTGTGTCCTTGTTACAAAGAAGACTAACAGCATTCTGGGCTGCATTGGTAGGAGTGTTCCCAGCAGGTCAAGGGAAGTGATTATTTCCCTCTATTCAGCACTGGCGAGGCTACATATGGAGTACTGTGTTCAGTTTTGAGCTCCGCCCACTACAAAAAGGATGTGAACAAATTGGAGAAATTCCAGCAAAGAGCAACAAACATGGCTAGGGGGCTGGGGCATATGACTTATGATGAGAGGCTGAGGGAACTGGGCTTATTGGACGCTTGTACACCTGACAGTCATCACAATGTACACATGACAAAAATGAGATTTGTATGGTTTAATGGCATCACACACTACACATGCACTGGTGTTGGGGGCTTTAGATGAGTTTGCATTGATGCATTGCAGCTGTCAGCTCACTCCTCCTGCAGCGGGAGAGGTGGGCAGATTCCACAGAAAAAAGGATTGGGCCCCTCACCACTTCTGCTTTCAGCAGGCACCTGCTGAAAGCTGAAGTGGTGCAGGGTCCAATCGTTTGGGGGGTTTTTCAGCATAGCCTGTATGTCTCTCCCATGGGTGGGGGGCGAGCTGCTGGGGGCCCCAGTACTGCCCTCCATGGCAGTGGCTCCTCCCCAGGCCTCCCAGGCAGGCTAACAGGCCAGGTGGTGTCCCAGCTTGGAGGCAGCACCCAGCATGATCCAACTCTTCCCTGAGCCTGCCTGCTGGAAGCACACTGGGGACTGCTCCCTGGGCAGGCCCAGGGAACAGTTGGATTGGGCCAGGTGGTGCCTCCAAGCTAGGGCAGCACCTGGCCCACAAGCAGCCCTCCTGGGCAGCCTGAGGGATGCCATCACCACAGAAGGAAGGACCAGGGCCCCCTGCAGCTCAGGGGCTGCTCAGCCTGCTGGCAGCTGTCTCCTGCCCATGGGGCAGGCTCTGGCTCTTTCAAAAAAAAAAAAAAAAAAAAAGATCAGGCACCTCATCATAATATGACAGAAAAATTTAAACTCACCATTTCAGTTTAGGGGGTATAGAATAAAACCCCAATCACGTATACAAGTGCCCATTGAGTCTTGAAAAGAGAAGACAGGATTTAATAGCAGCCTTCAACTACCTGAAGGGGGGTTCCAAAGAGGATGGAGCTGGATTGTTCTCAGTGGTGGCAGATGACAGAACAAGGAGCAATGGTTTCAGGTTGCAGCAAGGGACATTTAGGTTAGATTTTAGGAAGAATTTTCTCACTAGGAGAGTAATAAAACACTGGAACAGGTTACGCAGAGAAAGTGTGGACTCTCCTTGGAGGTTTTTAAGACCCAGCTAGACAAAGCCTTAGCTGGAATGATCTAGTTGGGGATGGTCCTGCTTTGAGGAAGGGGTTGGACTAGATGACCTCCTGAGGGTCCCCTCCAACCCTAATTTTCTATGATTCTATATCTCTATGTTATGAGTATGTTAATTCCTTATGAATCATATATTAAAAAATCAAATCATTCACGCTCACAGTTTAGAACTCCAGGCTCTGATAATGTTATATTTACTGAAGAGAGTTGGAAAAAATGGTTTTATTTGCTTTTTTAGAAAGACAGTGATTAATTTCAGAGTCATACCATTTAAGTCATAAAGAAATATCTAGGAGGAGGCTCACTAGAGATTCCAGATTTGCTAAAGTTTTGAATCTCAGTGCTTCTAATGCTCCTGGTGGGTTTTTTGTTTTGTTTTAGAGTCCTGTTAAATGGTGTTGCCTCATTTCTAAACCAGTGTAATTGAATGAGGTAGCAAAACCTTGGGAATAGTGTTTGGCATTTGTGAAGCTTAGAAGATGCAAAGCTACTTGTCCCACAACAAATGGTGGTGAAATAAGGTGATATTACTAAATAAAGTCCTCAAAATGTGCCCAGCCATTTTGAGGGTATTCAGAGCATCTAACTTGAAGCCAAAAACATTTCAATTCTTAGGAAAAATGAAATACTTATTTGTAAAAATGAGCTTGAGCCAGCTTGCCTTCATGTTTCTGGCAAGAAATGGGAAAGCTTCAGCATCACATCAGCTGAGATGGATTGAAAAATGTAGTACTGCATGTTATCTGGTTGACAATACCATGGTTCTAATAGGTTCACTGTCACTCCTCCCTTCCCCTTCCTCAGCACCTCCTATGTGTTAAAGAACATGGACCAGCCTGGGAATTCATCAAAATAGCAGGCAGCCTATGCCTAGCCATATCCTTGGGAATTTCAGGAAATGAGCACATTCAAAATCCATGTTTGGACTAAGACACATCTTGCATTTGCAGATGAATGAAAATAGCACAGCTGTAATACTTTCTCAGTCCTTTCCACTCACGCTAAATTAAATGTGTCCAGACTAAATTAAGTCTGAACACAGCTCTTCTGTACCAGCCAGGCCTTACTATGTCATCCAACCAGATTTCAAATTAAGCTAGGGACATCAACATCTTCCTATTGTCTAAGAAGACTTCCTCCTAATTTTCTGCTCAAGCCCAATAGATAGGGAATGGTGAGCTCTTGCCCTCCCACGTCATCTTCCTTTTACATCCATAGCTTGCAGCAGTATTATTCAATCCTTACAATGTTTTCCTCCTGTCCAGAAGAAACACCACTTCTATTTTAACAATAGAAATGAAGCAGTTTTCAAACTTGTCATGTTACCCTCTAGGAACACTCACCTAGCCAAATAAGAAAAGAATCCCAGGGAAAAAGAGAAATTCCCTTATAAGCTCATAAAACCCTCACCAAGCACGTAGTGGTCCCACATAACACCCACCTCCAAATCTTAGGGGGGCAGTGCCTCAGTGCAGTCAGCTAGTGAAACCAATGAGACCGAGTTATGTAAACCAAGATCTCCAGAAACAATTGCATTTCTCAAAGGAACCCAATCTCACTTGGAGATAGATAGATAGATAGATAGATAGATAGATAGATCTTCTACCCCCATTTAACATTTCCACAAACAAAACAATACTACATATTTTCTTCTAGGCATCATAATAGTCTCTCAAGATACTATTAAACTGCCTCATACTAATTCACTAATCACCTAAGAAATTAAAGCCATGGCGGTGATATCTTTTATTGGACCAACTATGATTGGGAGGGACATGGACATGCTTTGGGTACCACTATACCCTTCTTCAGGTCTCTGAGAAAAAAAAAAGACAGCAGAGCTAAATAGCAGATAGAAGAAAGGCTTATGCAAAACTCCATTTCCTCAACCCCAGCAATATGCTAAATATCTCAATAGTCATACAGAGAAGTGCATTATGCACCTTTGTGAAATTAGTATTTTGAACCATAACAGTTGTAGGAGTGTGCAGCTATTGCCAACTTTGAAGGGATTTTGTAATATTATTTTTTTGTCACCTAAGGGTCACTTATTTTTTTTTAATATTTTGATAAGTAGAAAAAATAGGCCAGTAGAATGTTTGTTCACCTTTTCTTGTTCATTTGCTTCAACAATGTTGCTATGTAGTAACATCATTCCTTTCTGAGGTATAGAAGTGATGATGCTTACAGCAAGCAGTGAAGCTGCTGGAGCTACTTAGACTGGGAGAGACCAGTTAAAAAGCTATCAGATGCCACATGACTTCATAAGTGAAGCTGACATTTTGCTTACGAAGGTGAAAAATATGAAAGTGAAAATGAAGCATGGATAAATACACTGCCTTCTTTTTGATATAGGGAAGTCAGTGGACAGTAAACTAGCTTGTGAAATTCCAGCACGCTCACTGTGCCACACAAGCTTGCCATGTAAATATGGCAAGCATGTACTAAATGCAAGGTAGCATACTTCATTTCTAAAACAGAATAAACTTGCTTGCAAAAAGGCACAGTAAATGCGAACTCAGAGGGCATGTCTATATGAGATGTTTACTGCAGAGTAGACTAATTAGCTCCACAGTAAATATCTTGCATCTACATGTACAGCCTTATTAGGCCTCAGGAAATTAATTAACTCCACAGCACTGCACATGTAGATGCTGGCACAGCTGGCTGGGACACAAAGGTACTTCAGTGCAGGGGCTGCCTGCCGGCTAGCCCCCACACTGAAGCACCTTTGTGCCCCAGCCAACCCGTATGCAGCACATTAAGGCAAGTTGGAGCAGCTCTGGCCTGGCAGGCTGACCCCCTGGATCCCCTGCCAGCTGAGGCTGCTCTGACACAGCTCAACATGCTGCGGTCCCAGGAGCACGTGTAAATGTAGCACCTGTGATCAGTAAAATCTACTGCAATAAGCACTGGAGTTTATTGCTTTGCCTTAATAGCATGTATAGATGCACCCAGAGTATCCACTTGGGGAGTTAGAGCAGCAAACTAGTGTACTGTAAATTCATACCCTGGCTTGGCTTAGCTCAGTAACTTTCCCTATGTAGATGAGCGGCATGGGATCTAGCAAAATGTAGGACTATCTTGAGGAGAGACAGACACACTATGAACTCAGGGCAAAATTTTCAGCAGTAAACAGTGACTTGGATGCCTCATTTTTGGAATGCCAAAGTTGATACATCTTAAAGAAGTCTGATTTTCAGAAAGTGCTAAGCGCACACAGCCTGAAAATCAGACCTTTGAGGTATATCTAGAAATACTGAAAAAGGCACTCAAAATTAGTGATTTTTTTAAAAGTATTGCCTTAGACTGTTAGCTAAAGCTAAGACACCCTTTTTGCATTCTACTGCTGTTACAAGAACAACTGGAAGAAAACACAAGGTTGAGAAATACAAAATAGAATTTATTTATTTAGTCTCTCAGAAGTCAGTCTTAATGCTAAGGTTAGTATCTGTTTAATTCTCCTGCAATGTTTGTGGCTCAGAAGAAAACCACTGTATCTCAAAAAATACTCCAGCGTTAATCAGGGATATGGCAGCATCTGCTTGAGAGAGACAAGACTCATAATTGAATCAGACCTAATTAACCCATCACCTCTAGAGAAGAGAATAGGATGGTAGTACCTCCAGTGAAATGAATAAGAGTTTTGGAGCAAGGGGAGAAAGCAAGGGAGGAGGAGGGGGAAGAGGGATAAAACTATTTGTTTAATGTCTGGTTTTGTAACATGTTTAGGGGGGAAAAATATTTGTATACTTAAATATATACAGAATATTTAACTAGGCTGTAGTTTCAGAGACATTCCAGCATGTTTCCATATTAATACTGAATGCATGATTTAAGTCCAAGAAATGTTCTCTCCCTTATGTGGTTTGGGCTGTTTACAGGATGCACGGATTTTCTTGTTGTCTTTCTTGCTGACCTAATTTATAGTCATAGACACTGTATTTTTGAACCAAGAAAACTTTTAAAGCAGTGGGCAGAAAATAAACCTCAAAGATTTCAACAAATGAAATGCAGCATCTGTTCTATATTTGTTGAATGAAATGGATGCACAAATCAAAAGGAGAGATATTTCCCATTTGATACAAGTCTTAAAGGCATTCAGAGCAGATCTTGGACAACCCTGCTTTTTAAGACTGCTGTTTTACTTTGTGATAGATAGCTAATGTACAGTAATTACAATTTGTTTCATGCAGTGCCCTGCCAGACTGTTTTAGATTATTTGAAGACTGTACTTCAGCACCACAACCAGCTTATGATACCACAGCCAACGGACCATCCAACGGAGGTAGTATACAATGATGCTATGCTGCATACCTTTACGTTTGATATTTCATTGAAAATAACTGAATAAATCAATAGGCACTGGAAGAATATACTTAGGCTAGAATATGAAATGACAGTTTAATACTGGTTTTTACATATATGCAACAAAGGATTAAAGTTACATAGTCCTAAAACTTGTTGGAATAATGCCATTACTAATTTAATCCAAAATTGTTTTGTCCAACAATTTGTAACGCACACAGGCACACGCACACACTATTTGCATTGTAATGGGAACTTTTTTGTCTGAACGTTCTACAGACAGAGACATCACCAAATGCAAATAAAAATGCTTTTCAACTTCATATCTCAAACAGCCCAACATTACAGATCTAGTTCTCTTTCTTGTGATTTTGACAGAACTATAGTTTTCAGTGTACTGTTTCTTTCCTGAAGGGACTTAAAACAAAGTTAGACATTAACAGTAATATCCCCAAAAGTCAACACTAAGTGTAAGTGTATTTTTAATACATGTAAATATATATTATGTATATATTTATTAAATATATATTATTAAGTCCTGGAGTCTTAAGCCTTGCATTTGTCCAAAAGATAGGCACAACTTGTATACGAGCTCTGGAGCAATTTTACTTAATGTTGCCCCAGTGTTTAACTCAGCCTTTTCACATATACCTGCAAGGTGCAGTGCAAGGGACTGGAAAGAGTCCAGATTGTCATAGCAGCACTGAAGTTACTTTGTCCCAATTAAGAATCTGCCTCCAAGAGCCTGCATCTCTTTGCTTTCCTCCTCGTTTATTCCAAGAAGTTTGATTCTAATGAGAATTGCGCTATCTATGATCACTTGCAAGTATTCCAAGCTTTCATTTTCCTATCTCTATAAAATTTTGCTTGACCAAAGTTTTCAATCCATTGCAAAAATTGGCTGTGTTTTGTAATTGTCCATGTGCAGTAAATTGTCATGAAAGGAGAGGATTTGTTATTCAATTAAACACATTCCAATCTTTTATTCATAAGCTTAATCATATACAGATATAAGCTGAATCTGCTTATTCTGTTTCTTGCAGTTTATTTTGATGACTCTTGGATAGACCAGTTTTAATGTACATTTATCAAGAGCCTTTGCTTCAAAATGCTTAACCTAAATCGAAAGTAACAGCATTACAATGCCTAGAGCAGAACGTAGCAGCTGTCTAACAAAGGACCCTTTTCTCCCCAGCACCACCTGGGGTGACAAGGAACAATGGTAATAAGCTGATGGAGAATAGGTGTAGGTTAGAAATCAGAAGGCAATATTTTACGGTTAGGGTGGCCAAAATCTGGAACCAACTTCCCAGGGAAGTGGTCCTCGCCCCTTCCTTGGGCAAATTCAAGAGGAGGTTGGATGATCACCTGTCTGGGGTCTTGTGAACCCAGCATTCATTCCTGCCTGTGGCACGGGGTCAGGCTAGATGATCTCTTCAGGTCTCTCCTGACCCTAGCTACTATGATACTATGACCTGAACACTACAGACCACCTTTTGCCAGCCCTTAAAAAAAAAACAAACCTCTAGCACATTTAAACTTTAAAAGGGGCTCTTGGAATCAGGTCAGGTTTAATAGTTTCCTTCTAGTCAAATGCTATGAGATCTTTGACAACCACAGACAGTCAAGACCTTTTTAAATGACATTGACAAGACTCCACCTCCATCTTCACAATTCTTTTAACACTGTGCTTACTTTTTTGGGTAGTTACCTACATAGCTTTAAGTCCCTTTGAAGACAGTTGGACCAGAGTCCCATATCATGCAGGTACTGAACAAGGCCTTATCTTGTTTAGTTTCAGAGATGACAAGACCATAATCCCAGCTGGCACAGCAGTTGATCAAAGGTCTCACTCCTAATAAGCAGGGGTGTGTAAGTTGTGGTAGTGTCAAAACTTAGTGTTCGTTTCCATTTTACATTGCTGGGTTTTATTTTTTAATCTACATAGTCCAGAAGATGAACCCTAGGAATCTAGAATGGACAACAAACTAGCTTTTATGTATGAGGAATATTTAGCTATCTGCTCTGGGTCATGTGCTCTTGTACTTTGCCTGTCTGCTAGAACTGACCCAAGAAACATTACCTCAGTGTAATGCTGTCCCCCTACTTACATAAAGCCAGCTGTATAAATAGTGTGTAAGTTCATCACTCTCCTCCTCTGCTGCCAAATGAGCAGTGACGACAGCGAAACCGGGTAAAAGAACACATGACCAAAATGCCCCTACATTGCAGTGCTTCCAACACCTGGTCTTTGGTCCTTGAGGTCTGTGAGTAGCCAGCATGAGCTAAAGCAGTTAGGGCTGTAGCTGCACAGCAGTAGTAGCAGGATGAATGAAGGGCAAAGGGGATTTTTTAAAGATAAGTCCATCTGCCAAGAGGTATGTAAACATGCAGAGAGAGAGAGAGTGATTTTTTTCTAAATTCATACTAAATGGACTAAATGTCTGCAAACAAATAGCATTACATTAGTAGAGCTGGCCATGAATAGCACCTGTCTCCATCTTCCCTCATGGAAAAAGAAAGTATTTCATTGCACACATTCTTCATGAGCTCCCATCTAAACAGTTTATTATATGAAGCTTTTATTAATCAGGTCTAATTTAATGAAACCATGCTAGAATTATAAGTCGCAATAAATGTGTAGTTGTAAAACACTCTCTAGGAGGTTTTTTTTTTTCTTTACCTTAATTACTTGTGAACAAGTACATTAAAACTGAGAGCTAGGGTTAATTAATTTGTCCTGTACTATAGAATTTTATAGGCAACAAGAACTAAAGTAATACTGTTTAGGTGCAATTGACTAAAGATAGCTTATAAATGTTGTGTAGGTTATGGAAATTCCTGTAATTAGTCCCACTGCACCCATTTAGTGTTAGAATTTTAAAGCACACATAAATTATGAAGGTTAAAAAGTAAGATGCATTTTCAGTTGACATGGTGGCATTTGCAGAAAGCTATAATTTGAGTTAATGTGGCATTCATTAATAGTAATGAAGCTTTTAGTTTTTTTATAGTTGATTTATTTATTTTCCTTATAGTTTTCACAGTAACATAACTGTTGTCAAGTTATAGGTGTGTTCAACAAAAAGTAATTAATTTATTATAAAAATAGACTATAAAAAGTCACTTCTGAAGTAGTTAACTGTCAGCTGCCAAGAAGAAACCTGTTTGATCACACTCTTCAAAGACCTTTTTACACATTTTAATAGATTAAGAAGAAAGGTTATATTTAAATGGTATCTCCAGTCATTGGATCTTGACACATTTTAACCTGTTAAAGTGCAAGTTATAAATAGCTACTCTTGCAAAAGATATTCATTGTACCTTACTGGATCTTGTTATAGAAAATGCAAATTTAATTTTAAAAGTGCCTGTTCTTATTATGAACAATTACTTATTCACCTCAGTATACATTTCACTGTTAGGACCTCAGCTACTTAAAAGCATATTTTTCTTTGGAACTGACGTATGTAGTTGTGTGCCTTGTAAGTAATAGAAATATTTAACTTTTTCAGGGAAGCAAGCAGCTGCTGAACAACTACCCTGTCTACATCACTAGTAAACAGTGGGATGAGGCTGTAAATTCTTCAAAGAAAGATGGAAGGCGGCTACTTCGATATCTCATCAGATTTGTTTTCACAACCGATGAGCTTAAGTACTCATGCGGCCTTGGAAAAAGGAAAAGGTCAGTGCAGTCAGGAGAGACAGGTCCTGAAAGACGTCCTCTGGATCCAGTAAAAGTAACATGTCTCAGAGGTACTGCATCTTTTCGCTCAGTGTCCACCATATGTGATCTCATTTCACCACATTGGCTCTGGCTCAATTGAGTACTCAGCTTACTGTAATAGAATGGGTTTCCGAGAAAAGTAGAGGCATGAAAAAACTTCTGAATATAGGAAGGACTGGAGAGACTGAGGAAGTTTAGTTTACATAAAAGGCAGCTAAGTAAGCACATGATAATAGAGTATAAAATAACAGTTGGCAAAGAAGGCAAATCAGAAGGTCTTGCTACCCTCTCTTATAATACAATAATGGGGTGACATTTATTCTTTTGTGTCTCATTGTAAAAAAAAGATTTTTTTAATTAACATATAATCTGTGGAACTCAGTGTTGTAATATATAATTCAAAGTAGGATTCGGCAAGGACTCGTATTTTATATGGATGAGCTCATCCACAGGAAGTTGAATATTGAATTTTAGACATACCCATAGAGACATCAATATCAAAGGATACTGATATAAACTGTCGACGTAATTGGCACATGCATGTTTCTATAGCAATACAAGTGAAGCAAAACCACTGCAACTTTAATCCTTCATTCAGGGTCAGTGTTAAGGGAATTTAGCTAACTTGTATCACTACAGGATCATGCTGATATGAGAGAGAGATCTGATGCATACTCCCAAGTAACAGCTCCCCATCCCCTTTTACAGTGGTTAAAAGGTACATTTTCCATACCCTTACTCTTCAGGGCATAAACCAACAACATTAAGTGAGAGGGTTAAGATGAAACTTCCCCCCGAGGGCAAGTTATTCCATATCTGTCCACTTGGGGGGGGGGTTGGAAACATCTGACCAATGTGAAAGACTGTGAATACTCTGTAAAATGGATAGATGATCTAATCTGCTATAACAATGCCTATTTTTATTTTCTGAGATTTTATAAAGGCTTCTTGTCATTTTACATACTATTTTATATATATATATTTTTTTTTTAATTTGGTTAAAAGCAAGTTTGTCATTTTTTTCTCTGTGTTTCCTTTTCTTAAATATAGTAGCCACTCTCTAAACACAACTGGCATTTACATGGCTTTCAGGTGTCTGTTACTAAATTAAATCCTATACCACCTTGTGCAGCAGCCACTAAAATCAATGGCACATTGTTCATGTAATGGTGTGATGTTCCCTAATTCCAACAGTCACACCTCCTGCTATGACACACATACATGGTAGAATGTGATTTTCGGATTCGGGATCAAATCCCAGTCAGGCCATTATGACTTGTGAGTGCAGGGGGAGACCAGAATCATGATCCCAGACTCTACTGGGCACCCATTTTCAATTTGCCAGTGCAGGAGAACTGGTGTGGTCCTGGGTCTGAGACTGATAATCAGCCAATTGTCAGTTCTAGCCTTGGGACCACACTGGAGCTAACTAGAGACTCCAGTGTGGTCTTGGGGCTGGAACTGACAGTCAGATGATTGAGGATCCCAGCGCTGGGACTACACTGGAGCCAGATGGAGACTCTCGTGCAGTCCTGGGTCTAAGGGAGATATCAGCTAAGCTTCATCATGCATGTAGCTGGCATCAGGGGTACCTTGCCATGCTTTCAATTTGGAAACCAGCCACAAAATTATTACACGTATTTTGTGGAATAATTTTATGACTGGTGTCATGTTTTGTGGTGCCATTAATTGTCTTAATTTATGGCTAGGTTATTATAATTTAAGATGCGATTAACAGGTTAATCACACCTAAAAAAATAGGTAAAAATGGCCAAGCACTTATTAGGAACAGGGGCTAAAACCCAGGGTTCCCTCCCTCCCAGGAGAGGTCCTTCCTCAGTGAGCGACAGAGTCAGGCTCCATGTTATATACTCGTCTCTGGTCCCAGTAATTCAGGCATTGCTTTCCACTTAACGGCCCAGCTTCAACAAGAGGATAGAGAATGGTCTAAACTCTGGCTTCTCCATAGCTTGGTAGACACTTTCCTAGGAAGAGAAATATGGGTGTTCAGATCTTCTCTGGCTGAGGAATGTCTAGACCCTAGGTTTCTCCCTTTCTCAGCAGATGCTCTAACTGCTGAGTTATTGGGCATAAAGTGGGTAGATCTTCTTCTTGTGTTGCCACTCGCAGCAATTACCTACAAAGGTCCAGGGAGACACTTCCACACAAATGAGGTGGATCCTAACAAGAAGCCTGCCATCTGAGGGAGCTGGATTCCCAAATGACAGAAGCATGTATAACTAGGCACTTGAGAGGATAAGATAGTTGTTTCCATCTCCCAGGGTGGACTAGGATGGTCCTTGTGGATTGTGTAAAATTATCTGTTATCAGAATGGGAGAGCTAAGTGTGCATTTCCCAGGGAACACAGTAGGATTGCCCTCTGGGTGCACACTGGCTGCCCATTAAGAGGATGGGAAAGTTGTATGTTTCCCAGGGTAGAACAGGCACACACTCCTGTGCCAGAAGGCATACTTTTGAGCTAGTGGCAACAAATACTTAGATATCTTAGAGGCAGAATAGACCTGGGCCAGTAAGATTTTCATTATTTTAACTAAACTTTCCCTAATAAGGCTTGCTCTCTAGGCATTGGCTATTATTTGGCCCCTGGATCAAGACTGAGGGAATTATTAACGCTAAACCAAAACTGTAATTCAAATGTTGATCATACTTCCCCATCTTGCACAGTCTTCCAAGCTAAACCAATTGCGAAGTGGAACTAAAGGACACATGGTGCATGTTTCCCACATGACTGCATTTCGTTCTTCAACAAATCATATCTTTCAAGGGAAATGGCTTATGAATCTGTCTTTAGGAATCAGGATGTGGCTACTGCCCAAGTGCTTTATTTTTCAAAAATTATGAGATTAATACAGGGGTGCAGTCATTACAGAAGTGTGGCTATTACATAAGTCAATATGAGCAGAGAGAGACAGTTACCCATGTTAGCCTGTAGTCAAGCAGAAGGAGGGTAGAGTTGCACCTTATAAACCAACTGAATCAGAGGAAATGTATAAGCTTCTATGAGCAACAGCTCACTTTGTCAGACGCTATGAAAAGACATGCAGAGCTTTTGATAAAGTGAGTTGTTGCTCATGAAGGCTTAGGCATCTGATATGTTTTCTTTAAAGAACAATTCTAGAAGCAATTGCCTTCTGTATGTGTAAATATAGAATGAATTAGAATAAAATTCAGAATAGATATACCCCATAACTTAGTTCTCGCTAAACAGTGCAAAGGAGGTTACTTGCAACTTGTGACCGGTCTTTGATAAAATCCTGCTCCCTGTCTATACTAGCAGCTGCACTGGTTACACTTGAGTCTCTAAGTAGATTATACCTGTTTGGAGTAGAAGCAATTGACAAGTCCTGGCAGAGCAATTTTTTAATTGGGGTATACTTATGTAACCCGGTAATACCTTTAAAGCACCATTTTCCATAAATTTAAGTTAAAGAACAATGTTTTCTGCTACTAAACCCACAGACAAACAAACTTGACTAGATATTACAGCACCATAAAATGATTTGAAAGAGCTCAAAAATGAGGATGATGCATTGCTATGTACAAAGGACCCCGCTACTGCTGAACTCAAGTGCGTCTAAAGTTCACCTAGAAGCTTCAGAGTTGAACAGCAGGACATCATGCAGTTCTAAGCAGCTTTAAATTTCAACTGGTATGTTATACTCATGCAGAAGTGTGAGATCATGCCCACCACAGCCCTCCAGCCAAGAGAGTTCAAGGAGTAAATCTGACCAATAAGACAGGGATCACCACTGCCAATAGACAGCTAATACAGATGTATATATCCTTTGGCTCTCCATGGAAAAAATGCCAGTTCCCTAAATAATTTAGTAGTTTCCCTAGGAAACTAAAATATGCAGGGTCCATTGGGCCTGCTAAACTGCTTCATAGAAATCTGTAAGTTAATGCATCTTTGCATTGCCTTGGCAAGGTGGAGATAGCCCAGCTTTCTGTGAGTATTAGGATCAAACCCTACCAATCTAGCTGTGGCAGGAATTGAGAACTGCATATCTTTTTGCATCCAGACTAACTTGAGAGAGTGCCTTCCTTACCTGAGACTATTGTCAGCAGAATAGAGGGCCTAGAAGGGTGAAGAAGGATAATGGGGAAATAGAAAGGCTTCCTTTTGGGAGGGGAAAAAAGAGTGGTTATTCCTAAAAAAAAAAAGGTTTTACTGTTCCCTTCCTGTACTTTCTCCTGTTCATCTCCTAATACTTTCTTGTCGCCTTCCCCCTGAGCACCATGCAGGGAAACATGACCCTATTACTCTGTGACATATGGGACTGTAGTCTGAGTTAACATGGCATATGCAAAGATAGCCTCTTCCACTATCAATGTCATTTCTTGAATGACATTTAAGCGCTTTTTTTTTTTTTTTTTTTTTTTTTAAGATATTTGACCTCGCTCCCTGTCACCTTAACAGAATCAATTAGAAGAACTTTCTGGAGAGAAAGATGCCAATATATTTTCTTTTTGGTCTTTTAAAGTCACTCCCAAAAGTGAGCAATACTTAAAATGTAATTCCTGGCAGAACACAATATTCCCTGCACTCAGAAGGTGGCGACAGTAATAGAAGTTAACTTATGCCACTAGTTGTGCTGTTGGCTTGTCAGTATTAGAACATAAAACCAGAAATGTCCTTTGAGATAGTCATTCTTTTATGGAGAAACGTAATTCTGGAGAATAACTAAGAAGGCCTATTTCTATATAAGATACAGTGCTTCTGATGTGTGTGGTAAAATGACTGCACTTCAAAAAATTATATTTTGAGGTCTAGGTATCTCTGGTTTTTATGTGCATTTGACTTTAAGAGTTGTAGAATTGTCAAAACCACTTTTGTAGGTTTAATATGATCAAGCAGTTCAAATGCATATACAAATCTTAAAGCAAAAGGTAACAGTTAAACACTACAAAAGAAAATGGGACATTCATGGACAAAGACACTTGCACACTAGCCATTTAAACAAACAAATTAAGCAAGATACAAGCAGATCTTGCATGGCTTTTATCCACTGGTCTGGAAAAAGGACAAATTAGTCCCATGGTTTCATTTAGCTATTTCTGTGACCAGTTTAGACTCGATCATATTCAAAAGCAAACAGAGAATATAGAACTTAAATTGAGCTACCATTAGAAGAGAAGTGGCATCCATCTCAAATAGTACCAAAGATATTATCTGGCAGGTTGTAGGTTATTGAAATCTGTATATGTCTAGGTAGCCAGCAGAGCGAGAACCTAAAGTTCTATGCATGTATGCATAGTGGCATACATAAGTGGTGCAAGTTTCAAATAAAAGACATTCCTGATTTCATATCAGCTTTTACATGCATTGCATACACTGTATCATAAAAAGTATATTTATTATTTTATTTCAACTCTTTCCAGTTGACTCTATATTTCTCAGAACTAGCATATTTACTTTACATCTGTACACTAGATGCATGTGGTAAAATAAATCTGTGTAAAAATGTAATAGGTTTAACTGGCATTTTCATGGCATTTCCCATAAGGTTTTACTTCTGGTTAAATATCATAATAATAGTCAATTATTTTGTTACTTGCTCTCTAGGCAATAACTCTTACAAAGACAAGTCATTTCTCAGCAATGCCTGTTTTCCCACAGAGTTCATTAGGATGCATTGTACTTCCAACCCTGACTGGTGGATGCCATCTGAAGAACAGATAAACAAGGTGTTCAGTGATGCAGTAGGACATGCTCGTCAAGGGCGTGCAGTGGGGACTTTCCTTCATAATGGTAACTCATATTATGAAGGGACTGACCATCCAGGTTCACAAGATGAAGTCTTCAATAGGGGCATGCAAGATGGATCTGGAGATTGAAAGCAAGGCAAGAAAAACCATACAACTGTAGCAGATGTTTTAAACTAGAAGAGACTGTTGGTTAGATATACTTACCTTGAAATCATTTAAGAGTCCAAAGCATGTTCAAACTCATACTGCAAACATTCCAGCTTTTCCATCCTACCCAGTGCCCCAGTTAACAAAGAAATCTATTTCAAGGCCTACCTGTGGAATTTGTTTGTGCCTATAATTTTCAAGCCTTTCATTGTTTCTAAAGGAAACTGCAATTTCATTTCATATCATTCTAAAGAAAATGTAACTTAACACATTCTCAAGGTTGCAGACAGAAGTGCAGCTCCCAGCTGTAACTCAGAAGGATTTTTGCAAAGCATTCTGGGTTACAGTGTTACCCCAGACCAAACAGAAGTTCAGTGTTGGTTCCTGGGGAGAAGGGAATCCATCTGGGGCTGGGAGTCTGCAGCCAGGTTCCCATAGCAACAGCCAGGGCTCTCAGCCAGCGCTGGCTGTTTTCAGAATGGGCGGGGGAAGGGCAGTGGAGGGAGCTCATGCTTGGGGCTCCCAAACTGGTGCTGAAGGGTGGGTGAATTAGAGCCCCTCCCCTGCCCCACAACCCCCCAGACTGAACTCCCTCTGCTCACTTTCCCCCCTCCCATTCTGAAAACAGCAATGGGCTGGGAGCTCTGCAGACACAAGTTACAAGAGACATTACATTTTGTAGCATCTTTGTCTGATACCTCATGTGATGAGGGATCAGGTTGTCACCTAATTGGCCATTTTTTAAGCTGTTTACAGCTGTTCACTTGTATTTGGTCACAGGTATAAACTGCTTTTTGTGGCCAGATAATTGTCACTTCTGTTTGCATCTCAAATGACTAGAAACATGTCTGCCTATTTGTTTTGCCTAAGAAGAGGTTTAGGATCAAGCTCAGAGCTTGTGGCAAAGGAAATGGCCTTCCATTTTTTGACTAAAAATAGCACAATAAATTATAAAAGGTAGCTTAAACATGTTATAGTGCCCATTTAATTTTGTGTTCTCAGATCCTAAATAACACTTCCTTTGTCCGCTTAATACCATAAAATTCCAGTGCCATAGAAAAGTGGCAGTGGTTGTTGGCAGTTACAGAGGTATCAAACAGTAACAGGTACTGCTAACCCACTAAAAATTACTCTATGTAATTGATAAATACTATATTTATCCAGTTGTTGAAAGGATTAGAGCTAATCACTGCAGTTTTCATAAAATGAGATTACTAAACCACAAATTGCCATTTGAGGAGATAGTTTTATTATTGTTATTATTATTCTGCAGCAGTATTATATAGCTTTAAAGATTTTAATTTGCATTTGTTTGTGCCATTGTCTGTGTTTTATGCTCATTGTTTGATCTCTCTAAGAATGTGCTGGTCCTGATAATCAGATAGTCAGTGGTGCATGCAGGGAGGGGTTCTACAAGAAGAACCTAATTTAGCCTTTTGGCTGCTGGGCACTTAACCAAGGGATCCAGGTTTAATTAAGAGCTGTAAACAAATACTTCTGCTAGGAATGAAGCCAGGTCAGAACGGAACATAATATTGAAAGCAAATGCCAAGAAAATAAATTCAACTGCTTTGAGATTTTTAATATCACAGCTATGGATCCAGTGCCACTACAGTAATATTGTGAAACATTGATGCACTCTGGAAACTAATACCAAAGAAATGCTACCCTTCCCTCTCATTTTCAGCATTTTTCCAGTCCTCCTACTTCTTTCAGGTGAGTCAGGCTATTCTCATCACTACTGGATGAGGATCGGCTACAGAATCAGCTTTTCTTGAGGCAACACTTCCTGTCTGATGCACATGTTGAACTACATTTGTTAGAGTGATTTTTCTCCATCTATGATCACCTTTACCTCTCTACCTCATCTCTGCCAGTTTTCCTGAATGTGTGCCCCCCTCCTCCCTCACACCACAGTGTATGAATCTTTAGCCAAGCAAATCTGTTAACTGTTTCCATGGTGACTACTGGTTTGGGACAACACTCTTCATAAGCAACCAAAGGGTTCCTTGGACATGAGGTGCTCTGATAACTCCTAGGTGGTCAAGGGCAAAATACTGAGACAGGTTCTCAAATACTAATTTCTCATGTCAACATGTTCCTGTTATCAGCCTCTTCTTTGGCCACTGCTGAGAAGGGTCTCTTATGGATGTGGTGCCTCCTGTCAGTTGGCGAGGAAGCATGGCAGCATATAAGCCACTTCAGCACTGTGTATTTTCTGAACAAAACCATGCTTTCCTTACAGCTTCTAACAGGCTGTACCTGGATGGTGTTTCAGAAAATAATCTTCTGAATGCACCCTCCAGCTACTGTCTAGCTTAATATGTGCTTTAGGCCCTTAAACATCCAATACCTCTTAATTCATTTCATTTTTTCTAATGTTGTTAAAGTGTTTTTTTAAATCTCTCATTTAACTTAGAGCAAGAAAGTTAATTTCTGAAAATGAATATATTGCTTAATTGCATTGGTCCCTGTATGCCATTGGTTTTTTGACCAGTAGCTCTCTTGGCAGCCAAGATAAAGTTCTGCTTAAAAATCAGTAGCACAAGATGGCCCATTGCGAGGAAGCTCAATGTCTAAAAATGTTAGTGTAGATATCCAATAATGGCTTTTAATTGTTAAACTTAAACTTTTTTTAAAAAAAAGAACAGTTCTAGAAGCTGTTACCTTGCTCCAATGGTGCAAGTCTTGCTGGTTTACATTTAATGTGATGACACTTACCAGAGCTACTTGGCAAAACATGTCAGAATGTGCGACTGTTAATCTTGTCTACAGCAGTATGTACCAGGATGTATTTTTGTAAACAGTGCAAGTTTCTTTCCAATATTTAACTGTATGAGATTAAAAGCTTCATTTTTAATAATATAGAACAATATTACTGAACTGGATAGACCTCTCTCTATTAATGATTTGTTAAAGCAGCTTCTAAGCTTAGTCTTTATTTTTAGTATAAAGCATAGTCTGTCTTCTGCCCTATACTGCTGGTATAATTCACAAAGATCACTCAATGCTGTGCTCTCCTAGTGCGCAAAGTAACCAAATTTATGGAATGATTCCGGAAAGCTCCATACGTATGGAAACAGCCTTCCTGTTTCGACTCAAATAGAACAATTTTTTGCTCTAGCTGAGTGTTTGCATCTATCATAGAGCTGTCATAGATGTGCAGAGGACATGATCTAGTCAGTCAGTCAGCCATTTATGTGTTTTGTTTTTAAAGTAGTAGACTAAATCTCTGTCCTTGGTTTATGACAACAACATTGGCATGTTAGTTCTTGACCAAAAATCACTTCATTTATAACTTTTCACAACTGTTTTTTCTAATTAGTCCCAGGAATATATTCATCTTGCATTGTAAATCAATTTATGCTAAAATCATTTATGAAATTACAAGAACCAAGAAATAATACTACGGGAGAACTAGGGACCAGAAGTAACAGAAATAGCATCTAAGCCATTGCCCAGCGTGTTTAAGCACTGTGTTTTGTAAAGCATCATATTAATTTATGGTGTTATATGTAAATGGAAAACTTGTAACAGAAGGGAATTACTATTTATCATGTCACTCCAAACAATCCCAGAAGATTAGATCCTAATCTTACCCTACCATGTACCAACTTGCTGTTATTTATGTATCTACCCCCTGAAATATCGTGTAGCAGTACCGCACGCCCATCAGTGCCAACATGCCTTTGCTCTATTTTCTATAACAAATATTTGTGGAAAAACTGTGATTAAAAAGCCCATTAATCCTAATATTTTTATTGTTAAGGTGTATGTAATTCTATGAATACTTTCTAATAATAACTGTACTGTGTAGATTAACTACAAGCTAGGGATAGATCAATACCAGATACTGTACAACAAAGTGCATAGGGTAATATAGACTAGTAGGTTTTTTGTGACAATTTCTATAGGAAGTGTGAATTGTTTTCTATGTGGCAGCACACATTTCTTTTAGAAAATTAAAAATGTTAGATAATTTTTTAAACAGTCAATATTTTTTAATTATAAAAACATTTGTTACTACAGTTTGCTATTCCAGGTGTTAATCCTAATTTGAATATTAGTTTTATTACTGCATACCTCCAGTTCCATTTGTTCTGTTGCATAACAATGCACAATAAAAGTTAGTCTCTGGTTAATATTTTGTACTGAGTACAATGTCACTGCGTGAAAGCAACAACATTCACTATTTACTCTACATACTAAATGTACTAAGTAAATAGTAGTGTCTTTTTTTCCCCTAAATATTTTAATAGGATGTCTCAGGAGGAAGCATTCATATAAAGGTATGTCTGCACAGTGCGGTTACTATAAAGTCATTTACTGCAGATTTCACTTCATACCACAGATTAGACACATCAGCTCTCCCAAACCAGCTGTCCACAGTAGGAATTATTATACCACCTGACCACTGGGTGGTGGGAATCAAGTTTGCATTGGATAAATGGTTACCTCCAGGGTAACATTGACCAGGGGAAAAGATAAATTACTGGTACACTGATGCAATTTACACAACTGTATAATCATTGCTCAGCTGAGCTAATATGATGACAAAATGAAATGATTTATACCTGTATAAGGGTACATGTCATTTGTTTGCTCCACCTTTACCCTCAAGTAAATGTGTTCTGTGCCCACACCTTAAGAAAATAACAAACAGATAAGTTCAAGATAAAGCTGTGTACACCATGATACACTATTTTTAACATCTCTTCCTGAGACTCAGATCCTGTTCCATTTGCCTTCATCTAAAAATCTGGGTTCTTTTCTCAAAAGGGAAAATATAGTCTAAATCATAATATTGTTTGCAGATGGATATTATTAGCTCTATTTTCACAGCATTTGATACCTCACTACCCAAATATTGCTCTAAGATCAATTACCATGTCAAATAACCTATAATTTAGAGAGGAGCAGAACACAAAAGTGAGTAAAAACAAAAAGTGTAGAAAGAAGCAGGAAATAGTACAGGGAAGATTAAGTATGCTGATCATGGATCTCCATCACCTAGCCACTCCCAAGCTAGAAATTTAGCCTGTTTTATTTTGCTTCTGAGGACCTTAAAAATACCAATGTCAAAAACTTTAAAGAAACAGGCAAAAGACTGTGTGCACTAGAGGACATTCCCCTCTGGAACTTGAAATGCAACAAAAAAATCCTGTTCATTTCTTAGGTATCAGCAAGTTTACATAAATTCCACTGGTAAAATATGTATTTCATCCCCTGCTATTGCTAGTCATATGGAGGATAGCAGCTTGTAACTGCCATCAGTAACTCCATTAGCTCAAGTGCCAGAGGTGAAAAAACCCATGGGTGACTGGTGCAGCCTTAGTGGGGGGCATGTGCCCCCCCCCCCCAAGTGACCAGTCAGCAACCAGGATGAGTTTACATAAATTCCACTGGTAAAATATGTATTTCATCCCCTGCTATTGCTAGTCATATGGAGGATAGCAGCTTGTAACTGCCATCAGTAACTCCATTAGCTCAAGTGCCAGAGGTGAAAAAACCCATGGGTGACTGGTGCAGCCTTAGTGGGGGGCATGTGCCCCCCCCCCCCAAGTGACCAGTCAGCAACCAGGATGGGGTGTCCCCCATGGCCAATCTCACTGAT
>NW_005842405.1:437363-445995 GCF_000455745.1 Alligator sinensis | reverse complement strand
TGGGGGGGGGGGGGTGGGGGCGGGGCCCCCCCAGCCAATCTCACTGACAGGGGGAGGGGTCTCCACGCAGCCAATCCTTTGAACTGGGTGGCCAATCGCGAGACAGCTGATTGCTGCAGCCGATCACTGTGACCGCTTCCAGAAGTGGCTGCAGCTGCTTCTGGGAGTGCCAAGGCACTCCACTCCCTGTCCAGTGCTTGCAGGGGGGCATCAGCGCTCCCACCTGCCCCCCCCCCCCCCCTCCACCCATCGCCTAAGCAGCAAGTGCCAGCGGTCAGGAGGTGTACTGGTGCTCTCACGGGGTGAACGTGCAGCCCTCTGCACCCCTTACGTGTCGCCACTGAAAAAACCCACCAAAAAGTGAACGTAAAAAAGACTCATTCACAGAATAGGAGCTTCTTCCTGGCCCACAGACCTGATCAACAGAAGCCCTTAAGCTCCCAGGCATCTTCTATCTGGGGGTCAAGCTGCCCATCAACCGTCTCCTGAGAATATCAGTTGCTCAAATCTATACACCACATGTGCTGATTACTACTCCAAGAACACCCCTCTCCTGTCATTCTGTTCATTCTACAAACTTACCAAATTCCATTTTGAAGACATTCTGGTTTCTTGCCCCTGCTACTTTCTTCAGAAGTACTAACCCAAAACTTCAAATCATTTTCCAAACTTTGCAAACATTCCAGAATTTTAATTCATCTTGTGGACAGACACCTTCTTCTAATTTCAAATCTAAGTATGTTTGTGGTTGGTTTGGATCTATTTGATCTTGGCCAAATATTGTTCTAAGGCAAAGAGCTCTGCTCCCTCCCTGTATTCACCCCACACATTTATTTATAAACAAGTAATCACATCCCCATCTCAACCTTTCCTTAGTCAAGGTAAACAAGCCAAGCTCTTTTAATAACTTTTCATAAGCAGTTCTCCATTTTCCCTAACCATTCACTGCCCCTTCTCTTTACCTGTTCCAATTAATTTTTTCTTGACCATAGGTGATCGGAACCTTACCAGTGTCCATGTGGTACTAATATCTCTCTATTAAAAATACATCAAATAACATACCCTGGAATAGCCATTTCATGGCCTCATCACACCTGCAGCTCATGAACATTTTGATTGATCAGTACAGCTGTATCCCTCTCTTTCTGTATTTCCTCTAGACTGAGCCCCTATCTTAGAGCAAAATTTTTTGACATTAGTCCCCATATGCATGAGTTCTGTGCTGTACTATTAACCTTTCTGTTGCTCCACACCACAATATTACCTATCCTTCCAGTAAAATAATTCTTCTTCATATTGACATTACCCCAAGTAAGTTGTGCGCCATCCGCCAGTTTCATAAACATATATGTTAGACCCCAACTCCATGCGGCGTCTAACAACTAGGGAGACAAAGATCCAATTGCTCAGGGAGCAAACACCAGCACACATTGCTAGGAACAGCTTTATTCAAAATGGAGATGGCTTCAGGCAAAGGTCCAACAAACCAGGGACCTACAGTAAACATTAGTTTTTTTCCATATTCATACACCTTGGTTTATGCTCATTAACATTTACCTTTGTCCCTCCTTTGTTCCACCCATAGTCCATCCCATTTTAAGCTCTGCCTCTGTTTACTGTTTGTTTCATTAGCATGGAATTACCTATGTATTTCACTTATTTACATGTCTTTTTGCTATGAGTGCATGTCTAAGACCTTGACTCCACTTCTTCAGTCACTGGGTGGACTTCGACCAAAACCTGGTAGCTTCTGGAGGCCTCTTCACCAATCACTATTCACCTTTTCACATATGTTTATCTCGGATTCTGTTACCAGTTAAGTGTTGTCTTTCACATTCCAGCCTGCTTTTCATTCTTAGGTTGTACCATCTTTACATTCCTAAGACTTCACCTCGTTCACAGCACACAGACTTACACTGACTCACTTGAAAATGGTTGACACAGTTAAGATGGATACTTAGCATAAGCAAATGGCTGGCTAAGCATAAACAGTCATAAGCAAAATCTGCTTTATCTTCTAACAATAGCCAATGGTTTGCATCCTGTTTCTTTTACACAATGAGCTATATATCTTATAGCAATACTATATAGTTAGAAAAAATACTTGCCTAAGAGTCTTGCAATATTACTTTTAACATATCATTCTGCCTTGTGGTTAGCAGCTTTTGCTAGGCCACAGGTTATAGCCTTTTATTCAGCTGCAAATCCAATGCTCCCCAAGATCCAAATACTGTCAGCCTAACAATATCTAGTTCTTGCATCATAATGAATGAGGATGTTAAACAGAATGGGCTCCAAGGACGATCCCACTGAAACATACCTAGAAACTGTTTTCCAATCTAACTCAGTTCCCTTTCCATATAACCCAGCATACTCTTTAGCCACTTTGTGATTATAGTATTAATCCCCATTTTTTTCAATTTAGCTAATAATTTACTTGGAGGCAGTGTCTGATGCTTTTCTTAAATCTAGCGAGATGAGGTTTACTGCTTTGCCTTTATCTAAGGAGTCAGTTATCCTGTCATAGGAAGATATTAAAATCACTCTGACACAAATCACCCTTGGATAAACCCACATCACTTTTTGTCATATTGTCTGTTTAGCTCCGTATCCTTCATTCTTCTTCCCTTCACTATCTGTTCTATGACCTAGCAAAATAGTGAAGTAAAGCGTCACTCCCCCAACCTTTTTTTTTTAAACCAAACTATAGACACTGCATTTGCTTTTCTCAAGTCATATGTGAGTACTCTCGAATTGACAGATTTGTTGACGATCCACTACACATTTTATATGCTAGTTCATTAAGCTGGGATGGAGATTTTCTGGGTTCCCACAGTAGGCAATCTAAGTTTTGCCTCCGCTTCAGACTTGGTAATGTTGATGATCATATCCTCATTCTCATTTGTTGCCCTTCCACTATTCTTCTTTACATTTCCATCCTTATTTGAGTGACAGGAAAATAAAGTATTCATTCAATGTTTGGACCATACCTAGATATCCTACCACATCTTCAGATTGCAACTACTCCAGTTCTTTCCTTGACAATCTCTTTAAAATTTTAAAATTCTTTGCAAAGACCAATTCAGCTAAACCTTTGGCCATTCACACTGTTTCTACACACTTACCTCTGGAAACTCTCTCTTCTCACTGATTGTCTTTTTTTCTATTCCTTGGAGGTGTTATGCCCATTCTTAGTATCTTATTTAAGGTGCTTGTTCATCCAAGTACAGTGAAATCTGGTTAATTAGCAAATGGGTTGACTCAATGCTATGATCCTATTAGTGAGTGAATCCCTGCCAGAGTCAACACTTTGACTAATTAGTCATCTGTTAAAGCATAATTAGTAATTCCCAAATGCATGTGCATACTAAATCACAATTAAATTTGCTACTCATAATTAGTCAGCTTAAAAGGTGCCCTCCATAGTACTCTCAAGTCAGCCAATGCTCACAAAGCATTGGATACTCTAGCTTTTCACATCTTATCAAGATGTAGATAATTTTGCAAAATGGAATAGTTAATTATCTTCTGTTTCAGCAATGAGTGCATGTAAGAGTGCAAAGCAAAACTCTAATTATTTTATTTCATAATTCTCATATAGTGAGCTGTCTGAAGCTTTGTAGCATGAAATTTTACAGTAAGCATTTTTCTGTTAATCTTATATTTCTTACATAGCAAGCCAGAATATGTCCAATTAGCACCCAGAAATTTTTTAATATATTTTTGTAATAATTTTTCTTCTTCACTATAAATGTCAAAATCATTCTTTACTGCATCTCAATATAGTGTACAAATAGCATTTGACAAAGCTAAAAATGGTTCACTACTATCAGTCACTCTTGTGTACTTAGTTGTCACTAACTATCCCCCGGAGAGACAAATTAACCAGGTCTGTAACTTTCCCTAGAATCATTTTCCCCTTGCTTGAGATGAAAGTTTCAGACAATATTTTGCAGGTAATGGGCCTATTATGGATATGTGTGTTGTGGCATACTCAGCAGTAAAGGTATTTTTGTTAAAAGGCTAGGAAAGCAAGAAAAGTATTCTGAGAAAGGGAGGGGCATGCACATAGTATGAAAGAGTCCCTAAAGTAGGATGAACATCAAATAAACAAAGCAAAGCCAAGCAAAACAAAAACCCTACAATCCAGCAAAGCCTGTTCACTTTATACAAGTTCCTTAACCTAGGTGTGAAGGAGCAAGCCCTATATATATCTTATTTAATCATTATCACGGTAAGAAAGGGTAAGCAAAAGAGGCCTTTTAAATAATGATTTTGCAAAGTTAGTTCAAAAAGAACAGTAAAGAATTCTAAGAGAACTTGTATTTCCTTCTATCATTCCAGAAATGCTGCATGGGATTGAAATGAGTCTCCTCTTTTCTCCTATCATTAACAGTATCTGAGTTCAGGTTAAAAAAGAAATAGAAAAAAAATCAAATCTTGACTCCATTTATCAGCACTTAAAGCAGGGGCAGGCAATTATTTTGGGCGGAGGGCCGCTTACTGAGTTTTGGCAAGCCATCGAGGGCTGCATGACAGGCAGCCAGGGGCAGAGGAATATTAATTTTCTAAATTTTTTAGGAGCTCCACAGGCCGGATAGAATGGCCTGGCAGGCTGCATCCGGCCCAAGGGCCGCATTTTGCCCACCCCCTACTTAAAGTGTTCTAGGTTATTTGGAAAGAATGAGGTAGATGCAAGCCCTTCACAAGAAAGTGTATACACTTACAACTCCGAGACAGAAAAACAGGTGTACACATAGAACCACAACCCCCCATCCTCCCTCACATCCCCCAAACCCCACACACCAACACCCTGCCCCACAACCCCCCACATAATACACTGCTCCCCAAGTTAGGATTGAAAGGGACCTCAGGAAGTCTGGCTCCAGAGTACAGGGCTTCCCTCCCATGCCAGGAGAATGCAGGGGCTGCATATGAGTGGCAGGGAGCACCGGCGATACAGACGGCCCAGCAGAGGATGTGCCCCTCACTGTGATGTGCCGTGCTGGCCAGTCGTGCCCTGCCTGCTGCGCCATGGTGGGGGGAGTGTGGGAGGTCCCCACAACCCCCCTCATCCTCCCTCAGATCCCCCAAACCCCACATACCCATACCCTGCCCCCACAACCCATCACATAATACACAACCCCCCAACATACCCTATACCCCACACAGTCACATCACCTCACAAACCCCACTACACACCCTCGCACCCCACCACACACACTCCCACCCATACCCCACCACACACACAATATACAAGACTAAGAATATATTTTTGAATTATAATACAATCACCTCCATATATACAACACAAACACAAATCATGACAAAAATATTCTTTGTAATAAAATTAAAATATGTTATAGTAGGTGTTTGACTTTTAGTGTATGATTTGGTTTTATTCTTGTACTGAGATGGCAACTCCTCCCCTACCCCCCACCCACAAAGGAGTATTTCCAGGCAGCAAGGGGAGGGACTTCTGGGGCCAAGGTCAGAGGTTAGGGGGTGGGGCTTCCAGTCCCAAGATGCCGATGAGGGAACAGGGCAACTGTCAAGGGGAGGCTCTGCCCATGAAGTCCTCAAGAGCTCATCAAAACTCATTAAGCAACCCTCCACCCGAAATAATGTCCCACCTCTGGAATAATCACTTCCCTGGCCACTCTTGCCAAAACAGCCAAATATGCTGTTAGCCTTCTTTGCAACAAGGGCACAATGCTGGCTCATTCAGCTTATTGTCTACTATAACCCCCAGATCCTTTTCTGCAGAGCTGCTGCCCAGCGCGGCCGCCCCTAGCCTGTACTGGTGCATGGGATTATTCCATCCAAAGTGCAGGACTTTGCACTTGTCCTAGTTGAACCTCATGAGATTACTTTTGGCCCAATCCTCCAATTTGTCTAGGCCACTCTGACTCCTAGCCTTACCCTCCAGCCTACCTACAACTTCCCCCAGCTTGGTGTCATCTGCAAACTTGGTGAGTGTGTAATTCTATGCCATCTTCCATGTTGCTGAGGAAGGCACTGGACAAAACTGGCCCCAGGACCAACCCCTGGGGCAGTCCACTTGATACCACTAGACATTGAGCCATTGGTTACTACTCTCTGAGCCCAATGCTCCAGGCCATTTTCTATCCACCCTACAGTCCATTCATCCAGCCCGTACTTCCATAGCTTGCCTATGAGAATGTTGTGGGAGATCATATCAAAAGCCTTGCTAAGGTGCACTACATTCACTGGTCACCCTGCATCCACAGAGCCAGTCACCTCATCCTAGAAGGCAACCAGGTTTGTCAGGCATGACTTGCCCTTGGTGAATCCATGCTGACTGTTTCTAATCGCCCTCTTCTCCAAGTGCTTAGAAATGGATTCCTTGAGGATCTGCTCCATGATTTTTCCAGGGACTAAGGTGATTTAAGCTGAGTTGGTCTGTAATTCCCTGGATCCTCCTTTTTCCCTTTCTTAAATATGGGCACTGTGTTTGCCCTTTTCCAATCACATGGGATCTCTCCTGATCACCATGACTTTTCAAAGATGATGGTTAGTGGCTCTGCAATCACATCAGCCAACTCCCTCAGCACCCTCAGTTGCACCCCATCTGGCACCATGGATTTGTACATATCTAGCTTTTCTAAATAGTCCATAACCTGTTCGTTCACCAAGGGCCCCTCACCTCCTCCCCAAACTGTGTTGCCCGATGCAGTAGTCTGGGACCTGAACTTGCCTATGAAGAATGAGGCAAAGAAGACATTGAGCACTTCAGCCTTTTCTGCATCCTCTGTCACAAGGTTGCCTCACCCATTCAGTAAGGGACCCATACTTTCCCTGATCCTCCTCGTGCTACCAACATACTTGTAGAAACCCTTTTTGTTACCCTTCACATCCTTGCTAGCTGCAACTCTAATTGTGCTTTGGCCTCCTAACTTTATCCCTCCATGCCTGAGCAATGCTCTTATATTCTTCTGTAGTTATTTGTCTAAGTTCCCATTTCTTATACGCTTCCTTTCTGTGGTTTAGTTTACTGAAGAGTTCCCTGCTAAGCCAAGCTCATCTGCTGCCCTATTTGCTAGTCTTCCTGTGCATCAAGATGGTTTGTTCCTGCACTCTCAGTAAGGATTCTTTAAAGTACAGCCAGCTCTCCTGGACTCCTTTCCCCCCTAGTCTGGCTTCCCAGGGGATCCTGCCCATGACTTCCCTTCGTGAGTTAGTCTGCTTTTCTGAAGTCAGGGTCCTTATTCTGCTGCTCTCCATCCTTCCTTTTCTCAGGATCCTGAACTCAATCATCTCATGGTCACTGCTGCCCAAGTTCCCATCCACTATACATACCCCACCAATTCATCTGTTTGTAAGCAGCAGGTCAAGAAAAGCATGCCCCTAGTTGGCACTTGCACCAGGAAGTTGCTCCCAACACTTTCCAAAAACCTCCAGGGGCAGGCAATTATTTTGGGCAGAGGGCCACTTACTGAGTTTTGGCAAGCCAAGGGCCACATAACAGACAGCCCAGGACAGATAAATATTAATTCATTTTCAAAAATTTTTAATGGCCCTTGTAGGCTAGATAGAATGCCCTGGCAGGCCGCATCCAGCCCCTGGGCTACATTTTGCCCACCCCTGTCCTAGACTGCCTGTGCACTGCTGTATTGGCCTCCCAGTCGATGTCAGCATGATTGAAATCCTCAGTGAGAACCAGTGCCTGTGATGGGGAAACTTTCATTAGCTGTTTGAAGAAAGCCCATCCACCACATCCTCCTGGTCTAGTAGTCTAGAGCAGATCCCCACCATGACATCACATATTTGTGTGCATGTAAAAATACAATAGAATAAATACATCTCAATTCTTTTAGCTAGGTACAGACATTAAAAAAGCCAGAGGCAGAATCTATTTTATGTTATGTGGTTTTCTGTAAGTGGCATAGTTTAGATCAGTAGTGAACAGAACACATATTTGCCCAAGGGTGTTGAGGGAGCTGGCAGGGGTCATTGCGGAGCCCTTGGCCCGGCTGTCTGAGCATTCGTGGTCATCTGGCCAGGTGCCAGGGGATTGGAAACTGGCTAATGTGGTCCCAATTTTCAAGAAGGGGAGGAAGGAGGACCCAAGTAACTACAGGCCTGTAAGCCTCAACTCGGTGCTTGGGAAGATCTTGGAGAGAATCATCAAGGAGCACATCTGTGGGGGGCCAGCAGGGGAGATCATGCTTTGATACCATCTCTCACCCCATCCTCATCAATAAATTAAGCGACTGCGGCATTGATGCCTGCACAGTTGGATGGGTAAAAAATTGGCTGATGGGGCGCACCCAGAGAGTAGTGGTGGACGGGTTGTACTCAACCTGGCAAGATGTGAGCAGTGGGATACCCCAGGGCTCAGTCCTCAGGCCTGCACTGTTTAGCATCATCAGCGACTTGGACGAGGGGGTGGAAAGCACGCTGTCCAAGTTTACTGATGACGCTAAGATGTGGGGCGAGGTAGACACACTTGAAGGGAGAGAAAGACTGCAACTAGATTTAGACAGACTACAAAAGTGGGCAGATGAGAATAGGATGGGGTTCAACATAGACAAATGCAGGGTGCTGCACCTTGGGAGAAGGAATCCACGGCATACATACAGGCTGGGGAGTTCCCTTCTTGAAAGCACAG
>NW_005842405.1:428270-436915 GCF_000455745.1 Alligator sinensis | reverse complement strand
ATGATCACCTGTCGGGGGTCTTGTGACCCCAGCATTCATTCCTGCCTGTGGCAGGGGGTCAGGCTAGATGATTTGTTCGGGTCCCTCCTGACCCTAGCTACTATGAAACTATGTTCCACCATTTTTAAATCAGTCAGTCTGTGTGCACTAAACTTCTGTTCTGTTATGGTTATAGACCAGTTTTGTGTACTGAACTTCTATACCATTACAGGTATAGACTGGCTTCCAATCACTTAAAAGTGTAATATTTGTACCTGGCCTTAGAGTGCTTTATTTTAAATATAAAGTCTTACCTATGTCTGAGGAACTAAGGGGGGGGGGGTTATATATTTCCCTAAAACTGGCCATTTATTTGAGTCCCTAAATGATAACTTACAATAGTTAACTTTCAAAAATGGGAGTTTTAGGCTATGTTCTTCCCCCACCCAGTTTTCAACCCAAGAAATTATTTTTATTGACAATCTGCAAACTTTTTACTGACAATTTAACAGTTAACAAAAAAGTAATTTACACTTATGTTATTTAAAACACATGCAACTAATTTGCCCTGGACACGTGCTAGCTTTAAATTTAACCAAACTTTCTTACTACAGTTAGTGTTGTTAGTAAATAGCTTGCAGATCAGGTTTAAAAAAAATAATCTTGGATTGGAACTATGCTCGACTGCAGCAACAGTTTTACATTGTACTGTCCCTATTCCAGGGGTTTCCCTACTCACCTCACACACTGATATAACCTTAACTGCACTATGTACTATACTGCTCCCCCATCCCAGCCTTATCCCCACTGGCTCTAGTTCTGCATCTCAGCACGAACCTTCATCCACCACCTCTCCCCCCTCCCTTAGGTCTCTTTTGGCCACATCACCACTCTCCCTGTATCATTGAGGCAAACAACTGCTGGAGGAAGGGGATGGACAAAGGAAGGCAGCAGCAGAACATGGCTGAGGAGAAGGGAAGGTACTACCCACTATGAGCCACAAAGCCCTGGCAGGTTCTCCCCTTCAGGGTGCAGTGCCCCCATTCAGACACCAGGTGGCACTTTTCTGCTGTATCTGTCCAGCAAGCTCACTCTTCATTTTTAAGAACTTTTTTTTTTAAACACACTTTACAGATAAGCATTCTTTTTGTTCTTTTATGGGTCGTGTGTAAATTTGCAGATGGCTAGGCAACCCTGTTCCTCACCTCACTCCAGCCCTAGTAAAAGACTTGATGGGAGTGTAATAGGAACCTGGCCTGGCACTGCACACAGTGGGGTGACAACCGCCAGGGTGCTCTGCAGTCCACAAGGTCCCAGATCATCCTGGTGGCACACAACAGGCTGGCAGCATGCTCCCTCTACATGCTCCCCCCTATACCTCAGGCAGAGCAGGGAAGCAGCAGGTGATGCACTCCCCACCTGCCCATCCCTGGGCATGACTGGGAGCAGGCAGCTGGCTCGCTCCATGCCACCTAGAGCCTGGAGACCACAGCTGCAGGTAATGATGAGCCTCACAGGGTCTTGGTACCTGGTGGCAGCTACAGGGCATGCAGGGATCTGGGTTGGCTGAGGTGAACCCAGAAATTCCCTTAGAGCAGCGCCAGCACCAGCACCAGGAATGGCAAGTCACTAGTATAGGCAGTGGACTGTGTCACTTCCCTCTATCAGAGCTGAGGACATCCCACCAGAGACTAGCCCTACCCTGGCTCTCATGACAGAAACCTGACCATGCTGTGGATGCTGGAGGCCAGGTACCTGCAGAAGCCTCACAGGAATTCTTAGTACCTGTGGCCCCAAGTTATCCACAGGGGATGACCAGATACAGGCCAGCCCTGTGAATCAGACTCATGACTAGTGGGGCAAACCCTCAAGAGCCTTAGCTTCCTGAGAAGGTGGACATACACTCCAAGGCCAAAGCTAGGCCCATGAATAAACAATGGACACAACTGCTTAAGTTATATTGCTTTATTAATGCCTATGCAGTATGGACATCATGGGTGGTGGACCTTGTCAGAGTAAAAGGGCTCAGCCAGCTCAAGTTGGTCCTAGATCATTGTTTTTCTTCCTATGTCAGACCTTTCTTCCTTCACATGAAGGCAGGCACCTAGGGGACCAGGCACTAGAGGTGCACCGATACATTGGTCCCATATCGGATCAGCACCGATATTGGGAAAATTGAGAGCATCAACAATAGGCTTCTTTGTCTGATGTGGCTGATAATGTGGCCAATAAATGCTGCGTGCATGTACACAGCCGGCTAGGAACACACCCGGTTCTAGCTGGTAAGTCTGTTGAGCGAAGGGGTGGGGGGGCAGATAGAGGCACCCATGGTGAAGGAAGGAGTGGAGCTGGTGCTGGGGCAGGTGCTGCCCAGTTCAGGTGGGGCATGTGCCCCCAGATCTGCACAGGGTGGAATGGGCTGTGCCAGGCTTTTCCCAGCACAGGGGGGCTAGGCCAGGGCTGTGCTTGCGATGGGCTAGGAGGGAAGGTTTGGGGGGGCTGCAGCCACCCCAAAATTCACTGTAGCCCACCTCCCAGTGCTGCTGCCGCCTGCCCCGAGCACAGCCCACCCCACCCAGGAAGAGCCTGGTGCAGCTCCAGCCCCAGCCTGCCCCGCACAGATCCAGAGCACACGCCCCCCTCCCCCCAGGCCCTCCCTGGGTGTCCACAGCCATGGAAGTTACCTTCGCCCTCCCCACACACCCCCACCCCGATGAGCTGCAGCTCTGTCCTGTGCTGCAGCCCACCCAGGCAGCACCTGCCCCAGCCCCACTCCCTCCCTCACCACAGGGGCCTCAATCTTCTCCCCCCCATGCCCCTTCCCCCACAGACTTACCAGCTGGATGTCACACTTCATGCTGCAGGGCTGCACATTGGAATTGGACCAGTATATGGATCATTAAAAGTCAGCCATTGGTATCTGCCCACAAATTCTCTATTGGTACACCCCTACCAGGCTCCTACCCTGATACCATCACAGGAACACCGAGTCAAAAAGGGTGAGGTGTAGGGGAGGCAGAGCCCCACAGAAGATGCCAGGACATTGAGACCTGTGCACATCTCTACATATCCCACTAGTCAGGTACCACCTCCTGATATCCTTTTCATTAACAAATTGTGGCAGGCGGAATATAGATAAAAGGGGACTAAACAGCCATTGAGAAAGTAGCACCTGGGCCCCATCCCTGGTGCGACCCTTTGCCCCCGGTCCCACTATAAGAAGATTCTAGGAAACAGGAACCTATGAGCCTCAACTCAGCACCAGTAAAACTGAGGGAATGTAATGTAATTACAAATAGTTTATTACAACTGTTAAGTAAGTATAACTTGATAGGGGTCAGGTTGGCCTGGCTTGTGATAGAACAATACCTCCTTTCTAATATAGCTTTCATGAAGTTAAAGTAGATAAAAGGAAGAGTTTATTTGGATCTTTTGCTAAAATCCCTTATATAGTATTAAGGAAAAAGGGTAATAACTGATCCCTGAAAATCCTTAGGGAGGATTAAACAAATCAACAAGCCCCAGAAATGGAGAAAGTACACATCTGTGATACCTCTGACTTCACATGGGACCAGACTATTTTAAGAAATCCCATATTTATTCAAATAGTAAGGTGACCCTGAATACAAGACCACCTCACCCACCATTCTATACATGAAAAGTTATAAATGTTAGAATTTTCCAGTTGTGGAATCTAAATATTGGAAGGTTATCTTGAATCCCCCCATCCCCACCGCTACAGCAGGGAGAACACCATTGCGTGCACCTCAGCAGGTAGACAGCATAAGTATAACATGGACAAATCATATAGCACAGCTTTGAAGCTGTGACAATCTACATGTTAAACTATACTATTATTAAATATGCATTAAATGAGTTGTGTTCATACATCAGAAAAGAATGCAATGTATCACCAAAATTATGACTTATATAATCATTAAAGGCCTTTGGACTACCTTAAATCACTTGACTAGCATTTGTTGCATGAGGATGAGAAAGTCGAGAGGCATATGCTTTCTTATGTCTTACACGAGTAAGTGCCATAATTCAGAGTCACGTCTGTGAAAGTTCTGGTCTCCAGCATTCACAAACAAACTTCACTCTCTCTTGTTCAAAAGCTTTATTGCTCAAGCAGAATGTAAAACACACAGCCTACAGACAGTTCTGAATATTAGAACAGAGACCTTGTGTGCATGCAACTGAGTGAGGAACCAGAGCCAAGCACCAAGGCAGTGCTCACTAGGCCTGTGCGAGTAGGCAGCTATTCAGTCCGGCTGCTTCGGATGCCAGCAATCCGATCTGGAGCTCTGGACCAGGTTCCCACTTCGATCTGGCCGAAGCGGCTCTGAAGTGTCACCCATCTCACACTCCCATGGATGGGGGTCCCCAGAGCCCCCCTGCACCTATCTCCTTGACAGGCTGACAGGCTTTGTGGCCACAGTGGGGGCTAGCAGGCCTGCAGCTTTCATCCTGCTGTACCTTAACAGTGTCACCCATGTCACGACCTTTGCTTGTCCACAGCTTGAGGTGCAGTTCCCCTTAAACCCCTCCACCCATCTCCTTGAAAATTGGCAGGCTTTGTGGCCTCAGCAGGGGCCACCACCCCTGCAGTTTTCACCCTCCTGTGGTGTAACATACATGTGACGTGAGTTTTGCTTTCAAGGATTTGGGGTGCATTCCCCCCCCGACCCCCTGCGCCAATCTTCTTGAAACATGGCAGGCTTCATGCTCTCGGCAGAGGCTACCTCCCCTGCAAGTTTCATCCAAATCAGACAAAAGAACAACAAAGTTATAGATATTTCATTGATTTCTTATTATACCCTATGACCGGATCTCTGAGGTGGCTCCGAAGCGCTTCGGAAAACCTAAAGAAGCCAGCGCTTCGATCCGGACATGCTGCTTCAGACGCTGAAGCATCCAAAGCTTCTCCAAATCTGAAGCCTCGCACAGCCCTAGTGCTCACAGCGACATAGGCTGCTAAGCATACCCTGCACCATGGAACTTTATCACAATGTTTTGCTTCAATCCTAGGAAAGACCTGCAATAGCTATGAGGCAAGGATTCTTGTGCATGATATCTTTTATTGGACTATCTCCATAATAACCACAATTTATGGTCATAAATGCATGGGTCACCAGGTTGAAGAGTATGTTTGATAGGCTGGTGACATTTCAGGTGCTGCTGTAGATGTAAGTAGCCATCTCTTGCCACCATGGAATGAAGCATTTCCTTCAGTAATTTTTCCCCTCTTGCTCTCTACTACAGAAAACATATTTATCAAGCTATTACTCTTACAGGTTGAGATCTAACAAAGATCAAGTATTACTATTTTTAAATACTGGACATTTTCAGACATTACTATGAGAAACTTAGCTAGATGGACAATAGCAGATTTGTATATCAGTGAGTGCGTCTACAGAAGTTGGTACTGCACATTTATTTAGTGCTTGTATTTGCAAGTACTAAATAAATGCGCAGTAACCTGAGTAACTGCACAGTAGCACCGGAAAACATCTTTTAGGCGATGCTGCTGTGCAGTAGCTTATTAGTACTGTCCATGCTGCGATGTGCTGCTGCACAGTATTTTTCAGCTACTGCGCAGTCAGTGTCACGTGTTGATGCGCCCAGTATGCATTAAAAATTGCACAAAAAATACACCAAATCAGAACTTAATTTCTACTTAATTCCATGAAGGTATCAGGTATCCAACTAATTAATGAAAATATTTTATTTAACAAAAAAGTAACCGCAATCCCCTCATCAGAAGCAAACCACAGAGCAAGAAAGTGCAGCTATCCACAGTGAGACATGACTACACAGACATTGGTGATATGCCAATTATCAAGCATCTTTTATTTAATTCAAACGTTATGGCAGGGTGGGCAGAAACATTGTTTAAAATATTATTTAATTGTGCCTTACACATGATCAAACAGCTTTTGTTTTTCTAAGTAGCAACATTTAAGTATAATTTAATTAAAATAAGGAGTTAGTTCTCTTCTCTGTAGTTCTGACCTGCGAGTTTAAAGACCTCCATCTTGATTGCTATACACCTTGTGAAACCAACCAGGGCACTGCCATGCCGGTGTAAAATCAAATGATTTTGCAGTTGCTTGGCCTGATGTGATAACACAAGGTGCACAGGACCAGGAATCAGGCAAAAAGACCCAACTACAAATCATCCGCTCTCCATCAGTTGGATGAAACAAGGATTTTAGACCATCTCCTCAAGGCTAGGAAAACACCCAGGCTAAGTACAAGAGGAGGTTAAATCGTTTTCAAAATGGCCACCCCCATTTAAAACTTTGCTTGTCCTGATGCCGACCTTACACTTACACACCTGGTCTCAGTGAATGGCAATCAGCCTAACCCTGTAACCATACAGAAGTTCCATGCACATAAGCCTGTCTAGAAATTGCAGAACCTGGTTTAACATGCTACATAGATCCAAGTTTATCAGACTCATTCAATTTAGGTCAAACAGGTACAAAGAACTTCTGTCCACTTCCCCTGCATGGCCCTGGAGCTGGGAAAACTGAGCCACTGGCCCTAGCTCCAGGGCTGCTCTTTTCACTCCCCCCTTCCATAGCACAGGTCTCTTCTTTTTGCCCCTCACCTCTGGCCCTTTGCTCTCCTCCCCCTCCAGTCAGCACGCTCAACCCCCATCCTACAAGCTGATCTGGGGGCAGCCACTTCTCTAAATGTTCACTGCTGCCGGAGCCAAGCAAGTCCCGGTAGGGGGAGGGGTGGGAAGGATGGGGGTGTAGGTAGGCCCCCACCCCACCTGGGGGGTCATGCCTGCCCCACCCCATTCCACTCACAGATTGTTCCTGACACCACCACTCCCATCCCCCAGTAGACCACCAATCCTTTCCAGTCTGCTGGACCTCCAAGTCCCCAGCTAGCTACTTCCCCATCCATTCTAACTTAGTTTTTTTTTTTTTTCTTTCATAGACATCAGGGCTGGAAGGGACCTCGGAAGATCATCGAGTCCAGCCCCCCGCCCAAAGGGCAGGAAGTCAGCTGGGGTCATAGGATCCCAGCAAGATAAGCATCCAGTTTCATCTTGAAGGTGTTCAATGAAGGCGCTTGAACCACCTCCGGTGGCAGGCTGTTCCAGACCTTGGGGGCTCGGACAGCAAAGAAATTCTTCCTTATGACTAGCCTGAAACAATCTTGAAGTAGTTTGTGACCATTCGACCTCGTCATCCCTTGGGGCGCTCTGGTGAACAAACGTTCCCCCAGATACTGGTGGTCACCCCTGATAAACTTGTAGGTGGCCATCAGATCACCCCTGAGCCTGCGCTTTTCCAGGCTAAAGAGCCCCAGGGCTCTCAGCCTGTCATCGTAGGGTCTGCTTCCCTGACCTCTGATCATGCGCGTGGCTCTTCTCTGGACTCTCTCAAGCTTCTCCACATCCTTTTTGAATTGTGGAGCCCAAAACTGGACACAGTACTCCAGCTGCGGCCTCACTAAGGCCGAGTACAGGGGGAGAATGACGTCCCGGGATTTGCTTGAGAAGCATCTATGGATGAAAGCCAGCGTTTTGGTCGCTTTACTAGCCGCCGCATCGCATTGCAGGCTCATGTTCATCTTGTGGTCAACGATGACCCCCAAGTTACTACCTTATAAGCTAGATGTGAGAGTTGACAGTGGATAAATTATTCATTTACTTTGTTGAACAGTCAGAACAAGGCAGTGGAGATGCTAAAAGGGATTGAATGGTATTTAGTGATGGTGCAGAAAAGATAACAGAGCACTACTCAGCATGCTTATCTTGGGTTTGCATCAGTTTGGAAGGTGTTTCCTTCAGGGTACTGTATAAGGAAAATAAAGACCAAGTAATACATATTCTACAGTTTCAACATAGTTCTGGGTATTTTCAGTACAGTCAAATACAAGGAAAGTACATTTTTCTGGCAGTAGCCAATACTTGTCACATTAAGGACTGTCTTAGAACTAGGGATTACGTCTGCATCTGGCAGTATTTAATCTGTATGCAGTAAATTACTGTAGTCTGGGAAGACACAAAACAATTGAAGTTCTTAAAGGGTGGAAACTTATCACTGGTGAGTGTGCATCAGTTGACCTGTTTATGTGTCGTGTGTTGGTTTCTACTTTGTGTGCTAGAAACACTGTTGAAAAGATTCCTTTTCCTTAGGAATATGTTAAAGAGTGTTCTGTATTTTAAAACTCTTTCTACAGGGTTCGGCATAAGCAAAATAAGTATCCGGTGTTGTTTCTGACCCAAGGAAAATCTGACATTTATCCAGACCTTATGGATCTCAGGAGTCGTACAACTTCTATTGCAATGAGTTTTGCACAATTTGAAAATTTGCTGGTAAGTTGTTACATTTCTTTATTCGTCAGTGAAATGGAACTAGTTTATTACTGTATTCTATAATTGCTGATATTGATGACTGGATACAGAAACTGAATTCTAAAATGAGATGATCAGCAAATTATTAGTACAGGAAAGTGTTGAGAGTCTGCTAAAGTGATACATTTTCTTGGGTGCAAAGTAGGCCGGCTGACACGTGAAGCCGCCCCAGCTCCCATGCAGTGCGCAGTGCCCTGCTGAGCTACACTGCACCCGTGCCATGGAGCAGCTGCTGCGTGGGTGCCAAATGGTGGGTGGGGGGGAATCCCTGTTGCCCCGCACTGTG
>NW_005842405.1:406557-427460 GCF_000455745.1 Alligator sinensis | reverse complement strand
CAGCCATCCACCCTGGTCGCCAATATCAGCTTGCAGGGACGTGTAGCTTTCCTTAACATAGAGAGCTACCCCCCCCGCCCCTTTTCTCTACATGATCCCTCCTGTACAGGGCATAGCCATCTATCCCCGTGGTCCAGTCAAGGGTTGAGTCCCACCAGGTCTCCGTTATCCCTATGACATCGTAATTGTTTGCACTGAGCATGAGGATGAGCTCCTCCTGCTTATTCCCCAAGCTCCTGGCATTTGTGTACAGGCAAGAAAGTGCCCCCTGGGGGGCTCCTTCCTTGCACACAGATTTTACCAGGGCTGGGGCAGGGGTGGGCTCCCTGAAGCACCGTGATCTGCTGGCTTTGCAAGGACTGCTCAGCGGGCCAGCAGTGGCGGTAGTCCCCCCGTCCCCCAACGGGCTTAGTTTAAAACCGTGGAGCAGGTCAGCCAGTCTGGCTGAGAAGAGCCTCCTCCCTAGGGGAGAGAGGTGGAGGCCATCTCTTCCCAGCAGCTCGCTGCCTCTCTCGCCAAAGAGCGGGCTGTGGTCATGAAAGCCAAAGCCTTCCTGACGACACCAGCGCTGCAGTCTTTGGTTGACCACATAGATCCTCCTGTCCCTTCTCAGCCCATAGCCTGAGACTGGGAGGATCGACGAGAACACTACCTGTGCCCCCAGACCCTTAAGCCCCGCTCCCAAATCCCTGTTGCGCCTCATGACCTAGCTGGGAGTGCTCTGAGCAGTGTCATTGGTGCCCACATGAATAAGGAGCATGGGATAGTGGTCTGTGGGTTTATACCAGGCAGCCATTTTAAGTTGATTAAACCTACCCTTAACATCTACAAATGTCTGTTCCACAACCGGCCCGGCTGGGGCCCCAAACACAGGGAAATCGGGCTTCGGCCAGGCCAGGTCGTAAGACAATTGGAGCCCGGTGGGCCCTTCAGAAGTGTGGTGCCGGGCAGCCAAGGGGGTGGGGGCAGGGGACAAATCTTTGCACAGGGGATGATCTTTGTACCGGGAAAGCGGTACTCTACTCTGTGCCTCTTCACCTTGCTACCGCTCCTTTGAAAGTAGTGTGGCATGGCACCATGTGCCTCGCTGCCCAGCCTGCCCAGTGGTGGGATGCACATAGTGGCGCCTGCTGCTTTTGAGGCAAGGAGTCCTCTGGCCTGGCAGTGCAGCGGAGGCTGGCTCTGCTCTGGCCCCTGGCTCTGGGCCCCCGCAGGTGGTGCGCAGCTGGGGCTGGGGCGGGGAGGCAGCCAGGGCCAGGAGCCGGCAGCTCCCCCCCAGGGCCCTTTCCCTCCCCCCAGACTTTCCCATGTGGGGTGCATGTACGCATGCACATTTCCTCCCCCCCCCCTTTTTTTCCCCTTCTTCCACCTATGCTGCTTGCCACCCCAGCCCTGGGCCCCGCACAGGCTGATATGCCCCAGACCCCGCACACCCCTAGGGACGGCTCTGATTGTATGACATAGTTCTTTGCTATCTCTACATTTTGCAATTCATTTTCTCAAGTCAAGACTTCTCTTGCCATTAGCAGCTATAATTTTCTACTTTGTCAACTGTTAGCAGTCCTGTCCCATGAGACATTTTAAATCAGCATTTAAAGGATCTTTGGTGTTTAATTCTATAAAAGACTGCACACATACAAGTTCAATATCAGAAAACATTTTTCACTAAGCACTTGATAGATTTAGTACATATCCTTGCTACCAGACTTGTGATTCAAGGAAAAAGTTCTTTCAGAACTAGGATGGAGAATATTCTCTCTCTTTCTGCTTGAGACCACTCAGCTCTTTAGATTTTGCTTCCACTCCAAATGATGCTATATCTGTACCTTCAGGCCAAACAGCCAGCTGGTGCTTGTGCCCATGTTCACCTTTTTCTGGAAAGTGAGGTGTGTGTTAGTTTGAGCCATGCCTTGGATTGCCTTTAATCTGTACATACTGACCCGACTTTTTTCCTGTTCTGTTTTTAATTATGCACTGAGCAGCCATTTACTATTTGTTTTAATTTCCTTTGCAGCTTACAACTCAGCTAGACTTTTGGCAGTTCTTGTGTGGGTTTACTAAGAATGAGACAAGCAGGACTTAAAAGTAGAAATGGTTTAGTAGAGCTCAGGTCTTATGTGCCTGCATCCTGTGCTCTAGCTGTTGTGTGTGGTTTCCTATGACTGACCTGGCCAGGCAATTCTCTCAGCAAATCTTGTCATAGAACTCCTAAAGAAACAGGACATAGTAAGAATTGTAAGAAGTATCTTCCCATACTACTTGATATCTAAGAGAGCTTTCTTTGATAATCACAATCACCCTTTTCTACCCCATATCAGGTCTTGAAAAGCTCTCTGCTTGCTCCTACTATTCTGAGGTGGATATTCATCCAGTTCAATGAATCCCCTTCCACAGAAAGTTTTCTACTTGTTTAAGAAACAAGCTGCAGATAATTTCTTTGTCAAAGATGTTAGAACTTCCAGGTCTCCTCTGCTAACAACTCCCAGAAATGGCTTCTCTAAGTAGTTCCCTTATGTTATCCAACATATGATATCCAAAAGGTTGTCTTTTGAATTTCAGGAAACCTAGTTACAAAGCTGACTTTCTTCATCTTTCCATTTAAATTTTAAAAACTAGAACTAAATTAACTTTGTTCTTATCACTCAATGATTATTTCCTACTAGCAGCTGTATTATGATGCCTTTATTATTTAGACTTGATTTTGGTAAATGGTATCCCTTACTCATCCTAGAACTGTTTTGCAAAAAAATCTGTTCCCATCACATTCAAGGATAACTAGGCCTACCATTTTTCTCTACTCTGTATCTGTGAAGTTAAAGTTTCTCATAATAGTAATATTATAAATATTATTTCTCTCTAGCAACATTACAGAGAATATGATAAGGACAGAGATCACCACTATCAATTTCTGGGAGTTACAGCAGAATCCCAGCATTAATCCAGCTATTTGGACTCAAAATAGATTGGTTGTAACCATGCTATCATATTTCTTTAGCCCATTCCATCATGAATTTACAAAACTACCTCAACCCTGTTTCTCTCTCATTTGAACAACATATCCTTCAGTACTTGTGTTCCAGCCACAATTGCTATTCCACCATTTTTATTTTCTCTCTAGGAAAGAGGTTCCACATTCTGTGTCAGTTGTTAAAGTTCTTTGATTTTGTTCCCAAGCCCTTGCTGTAGCCTACAAACATTTTAGTTATTTCTTTACTGATTACACCTAATTACCCTATTGAATCACCTAACTAAATACTGATCTCATCAATGTAAAAAGAGAAAGGACCACTATGATGAACAGGTATGTTAACCCTTAAGTAATGATTAACATGCAAATGAAAATTACTTTGTTTTTTCTTCAAGTCTTGGCATAGCTGTGCTGGGAATTATAGCATTTTGTGCCACACGTTAAGATTATGGCCTGGAAATGATTGAACCTAATCTTTGGAAACACCCTTGTACGTTTGTCTATATACTCCAGTGCAAACTATCTTCTTCATGGACCTGTCTTTGAAGTGGGATAAGGACATATTTTGAACTAGGAGTTTATGATAAGGAGGAAGCCAGAATGAGTCGGCATTTACTGATACTTTGATGGTTCTACACTGTGGGAAGAATCTTATTCTAACAGGGGAAGGGACAAGGATCAGTGGAGTTCTTGGCATTGAAAAATATCCATTCCATCCACTAAGGATAGCAAAAAAGTATTGTGACCCTCTAGCCACAGGTCTAGAGCAAACCACTTCTCAAATGATGTAATACACTTAACAGACTGGATAATCTCATGGTAAAGTACCTGGGTATTTGTTTAGCCAATCAAATTCTCAATTCCCAAATTACCATAACACGCAGAAGACTATTTTGTATTCAAAATGGCTGATAGAACTGCCATTCAAAATATGTGCTTCAGGCAACATTCAAAACTGTTTTACTGTTGAAAAGTAAATGTAAAATTGCTCAGCTCAAATTAAATCAGAACACTAGAGTCTGTCACCTGCAATTTAATTTTTTTACTGAAGAATAAATGACAATTTTCAGACATTTTGAAAGCTACAATAACGTACCAGTATTAAATAAATGGAAAATAAAATGTATATGCAGAGATATATATTAAATATTAAGTCTGTCTCTCAATTAGCATGATTCCTCAGTTGAGCAAATGAACAAAAATGAAACGCGGAGATACACCGGGGACATGCATTTGTTGAAAAAAAACTGTCATGGTTGCATAAAGAAATGGAATTCCAACTGCAGGATACCCTATAGAAAATTCTCTTCATGGCAAGTGAAAAGTTCCAGCCATGGCTTTCAGATGTCTTGTAGTTTAGCAAGAATTAAACAAAAATATATTTTCATAATCTATATAGCACTAGAATTTCTTGTATACAACTCTTTCAAAGTATAGTTATATTATTTCTAACATAGTAAGAGTATACTTTCCTTCTGCTTTATATAAAAGTTAAAATCATCTACAGTTTTTTTTTGTTTTTTTTTTAGGAAAAAAAAATCCACTTTAAATCTGGATTCAGGGGTAGGGGGTGGATATCAACCTTCTTGCAGATTAGGCTGAGGAACTATATTGCAATTATTTTGATCAAACCCATTCATAACTGCTTACACTCGGAATCCAGGAATTTGTGGAGACCTTATCACTACATAACTTAACTTGTAGAATTATACAAGAACCTACACATCTGAAACAACTGTTTTAAACCGCAAGAAAAAATACCTGCACATTTTTAGAGTATACATTGAAAAAAGAGCTATGCTTCTTGCTACACACCCCATTTTTAATCTCTATATGGTATTTATAAGTAAACCATAGTAGCAGAAATTTAGGTTGGAGATTAGGAGAAACTTTCTAACTACAAGTACTGGAACAGGTTATGGGATTTCCATCCCTAGAAATTTTCAAGAGTGGGTTAGACAAACTTGGCTGGGATGCTTTATTCAGGGATAATCCTACCTTGAGTATGGTGCTGAATTAGATGATCTTGTGAGATCCCTTCCAGGCATACTGTCACAGGCGGAGAAAGACCGGGGAGACTCCCGAGCCCATGGAGGGAGCCCCAGAGCCAGAGGCAGGGGGCGGAATGGAGAAAAAAAAAAAAAATAATAAAAAAAAAAATTAAAAAACAAAACAAAACAAAAAAAAAAAACTTACTCACCGCAGGACGCGAGGAAGAGCAGGGACAGCCGGAGAAGCTCGTGCGTGGCTTGGACGACACTTTAAGTCACCTGCGGTTGGTGGGTGACGTCACTAAATCGCCAGCCGGCGGCGATAAAAGGGCCGGCGGCGGAGAGGAGCGAGGCGCGCACGTGGCTGCGGGGAGGGAGCCTGGCCGGTGGAGTCAGTTGCAGGCGTGGAATGCCGGAGCTGACTGGCAGCGCTCCCCGCGGAGAATTAAAGAAGCCCGGGGACGAGCCGACGCCCGAGAACAGCACAACAGCGGTGGGTGAGCCGGGAGAGAGAGCGGTAAGAGCCTCGGCGGCATGGAGGGGTCAGCGGTCCGAGGAGGACCCGGAGAGAAGGCTGCGGGCCAGGGAAGACCCGGAGAGAGGATCGCCCTGGAAGATACCTGGCAAGGCGCTCCCCGCGGAGAATTAAAGAAGCCCGGGGACGAGCCGACGCCCGAGAACAGCACAACAGCGGTGGGTGAGCCGGGAGAGAGAGCGGTAAGAGCCTCGGCGGCATGGAGGGGTCAGCGGTCCGAGGAGGACCCGGAGAGAAGGCTGCGGGCCAGGGAAGACCCGGAGAGAGGATCGCCCTGGAAGATACCTGGCAAGGAGGGGCGGGAGTCAGACATAGAAAGAGAGGGCTACTGAACCGAGCCACGAGCATGTGACCCGGTTGTTAAGCAGAGGAGCAGAGGGGCTACTGGCTCCACTAGGAAGCCTAATAGGGGCAGGGTTACGCCTCTCATTAGGCCCATAGAGTTTTAGTTGAGTTTAAAAGGTTCCTTTTGTGTTTCCCCGGGTTAGTAGGTGCGCGACAGCAGGGAGTAGGAACGAGGGGTGAGCTTGTTATTTGAGTATCTAGGGAATTATTCGAGCACCCACAGAAACAGCCAAGATCCGCCGGGCTGGGTAAGGGCGAGGTGCAGGGGAAGAGGAGCCTCGCAGAAGGCATCTACAACGTAGGTGCCTGACGAGGGTAACCGCGCTACACGAAGCCCCACCCACTGAAAGATCCAAGTCGTGGCAGGCGAGAAAGGGCAGACTGCAGCGCATGAAAAGACCTCCCAGAAGGCCACCTGCGACAGCAAGCTGAGTACCAGTGAGCACTCGGAGCAAGGAAGCCCGAGGCAAGATGTATGAGGCCCGGCGGCTACACCTACCTTCCTATGATCCTAAGTAATTGTACAGTATTTTTAATAGGACACTTGTGCAGATAATACATAACTTTAAGCAGGATCTACAAAGTTGTGTACCTAAATACTTCTAGATAAACACAGTTTGAAAAGTTAAGGACAAATTTTGAAAGTTAAGGACTAGTTAAGGTTTATATTTTCAAAGTTACTGGTATACTTTTCCTCAAACCTTTGGAAACCAAATTATTCTACTTGAAAATAGATAGTCATCTCTTTTGACCACAGTGAAGTGATTCATTTTCCCCTCCACCTTTTTAAGTACAGGACAACTCAGAGATTTATTTACTTGCCTCACCAAACAGTAGTCATTCAACCCTTCTGGGAAATCTGGCTACGTGCTTCAACTGCCTATTTACTAAGCCTGTGCGAAGTGGCAAGTATCTGCTTCGGATCCGCATGATTTGGAGGACGGTGATTCGATTCAGAGATTCAAATCACTGTCCTGATTCGATTCGGTTGAGTCAGATCCAAAAGATTTGGTGCTGCTTCGGAGATTCAGCCGTAGACTAAAACAGGCAGCTGACACAGCTGCCTCCAGCTGGTAAGTCTGTTGGGGTTGGGTGACGGGGGAGGGATTGGGGCTGTGGCTGGGACAAGCTGCCCAGCCAGGGCGGGGGGGACACGTTACTCAGGGAGGAGGCCAGGAGGGTGCAGGATGCGCAAGGGTGGGGGGCGCAATGCAGGCACGCCTCGCTCTGGGCAGAGTGGGGTAAGTGCCACCAGGGCATAGGCCCCGCTCTCAGCGCTGCCACGCCAGTGTCCCTCCCGCGCCAGCTGGAAAGCGGAAGCAGCGCAGAGTCCTCACTCTCAGTGCTGCAGACACGGCAGTGCTGTTAACGGGGGTTATGCCCTGCTGCTGCTTGTTCCCTTCTGCCCAGAGTGAGTTACGCCTGCATCACTCCCCCTTCCCTTCCCCCCACCCCACCCTGTGCCGGGTAGGGAAGCAGTAACAGGACAGAGCCCCACTCCCAGCACTGCTGTGTCCACATCAGCTCTGGGAGCAAGGACTCTGCACTACCACAGCTTGACAGCCAGTGCAGGGGGCAGGGGCCCACCAGGGGCAGGCACTGCCACAGCTTGCCAGCTGGTGCAGGGACAGGATGCAGGCGTGGCAGCACTGGGAGCAGGGGCTATGCCCTACTGCCGCTTGCCTCCTTTCGCCTGGAGCAAACCATGCCCACATCCTGCCCCCCCCACCCCAGCAAGCAGCAGTAGGGCAGAGCCCCCGCTCCAAGCACTGCCACACCCGCATCCTGTGCCCCCATTGCTGAATGCTGTGCCCCCCAGCCCAGCTAGGCAGCTTGTCTCAGCCCCAATCCCTCCCTCCCCCACGCCCCTTCCTTCCCCCTAGCCCAACCCCAACAGATTTACCAGCTGGAAGGAGCTGTGTCAGCTGCCTGTTTAGTCTATGGCTGAATTGCTGAATCTTTTCCGAAATAATTCGGAGCTTTTAATTGGTCTCCTGATTCAATCTGGATTCCAAGATTCAGTCGCTGAATCGGGCCGAATCTCCTCCAAATTGAATTGGCTACCGAAGCTTCACACAGCCCTACTACTTACCTTGATTTTATCACTCCAATCTACTTCTCAGTTAAAATAATGCTGATCACTTGTACTCTGGTGCTGTGTATTAAAAAACAGAAAAAAACAAAACAAGGACAGCACAAGAATTACAGAAGGACATTTTCATTTTAAACTCAACTCAATGTAAACTTGGGCAAGTTCACATGGCCCAAAGGAAAGTTTTTGGTTTAACTACAGAGGTCAATACTTTCCAAAACAAATCCTTCTTTCAGCTAGTCCTGTTTTTCAAAAGAATTAATCACCACCAGAAGGAAGGCTTTTCTATCAAACCCTGACTCATCCCGCTGATTTTTCCCCCAATCACTATACTACGAAGTCATCTACAACTGTGACCAGGCTAATTTAGCTGAAATTTCACATAAACGCCAATTTCCACTATATACCAGGATAAAAAAATAATTAAAAATTAACTACTGATGGCAGAGATGGTCAAAAAGCAGCACACATGCCACAAGCATGCCGTGGGTGGCACAGAAGTGGAAAGGGATCTTGGAGTCCTAGTGGACTCCAAGGTGAACATGAGTCGGCAGTGTGACGAAGCCATCAGAAAAGCCAATGGCACTTTATTGTGCATCAGCAGATGCATGACGAATAGATCCAAGGAGGTGATACTTCCCCTCTATCGGGCACTGGTCAGACCGCAGTTGGAGTACTGCGTGCAATTCTGGGCGCCGCACTTCAAGAGGGATGCGGATAACCTGGAGAGAGTCCAGAGAAGGGCCACTCGTATGGTTAAGGGCTTGCAGACCAAGCCCTATGAGGAGAGACTAGAGAACCTGGACCTTTTCAGCCTCCGCAAGAGAAGGTTGAGAGGCGACCTTGTGGCTGCCTATAAGATCATCACGGGGGCACAGAAGGGAATTGGGGAGGGTTTATTCACCAAGGCGCCCCCAGGGGTTACAAGAAATAATGGCCACAAGCTAGCAAAGGGCAGATTTAGACTAGACATTAGGAAGAACTTCTTCACAGTTAGAGTGGCCAAAGTCTGGAACAGGCTCCCAAGGGAGGTGGTGCTCTCCCCTACCCTGGGGGTCTTCAAGAGGAGGTTAGATAAGCATCTAGCTGGGGTCATCTAGACCCAGCTCTCTTTCCTGCCTATGCAGGGGGTCGGACTGGATGATCTATTGAGGTCCCTTCCGACCCTAACATCTATGAATCTATAAGCAGCAAGGACAACCTGTGTGGTATATGACAAGACTAGTGAGGGAGCAAAGTGGCAGGTAGGGCAGGGAACACAGGGAAAGAAGCAGAAAGTAGAACAACAGATCAGGCAGAGAACACAGGGCAGGGAGCAGAAAGCAGAATGGCAGGTGAAGCAGGGGAAGAGGATCACAGTGACAGTTGGAGAGGGTGCAAGGATTACTTTATGGCATACCTGAGAAAAAAGATTGGCCCCCACTGATTTATGGGTTTTGCATGGATATGCTGCAGCCTTATCGTCTAGGCATACTTCAAACAGCATTCGACATGTATTTTCCCCTCAGTAACCAGAACCAAAGTTAGCTAGTAAAATAAAATATCAAAGTTACATTAGTTAGTATAAGACTTTGACAAAGGATGCACTCCTAAAACTATCTACTTTTTGGGTACATGTAAGTAACCTCAGGAAGACCACTGAGATTGTGTTTTGTGACATACATGGTGCCAAACAGACTACTGAAGAGCCTATGCTAAACATGTTGAAGTTTCAGCTAATTGAGGTTTTCACTATTTAGGACTTGCAGCATCTTGAACGTAATTCAGTCATGAACTTGTAGTTACTACAAAATCTGGAGTACATCTGTAATATACTTTGGAAATTATCAGTACAGATGGCCATGGCAAGTCTCTGCTATGTAGGGGGTAAAGGCAAAATCTTGTGTCCAGCTTTAACTGTTAAAATATTAAGGCAATTTTCACAAAAATGCAACGAGACCGTAGGACTGATGGAGCACTTTTACTATATCTATAAAATACATGTTACTGCCAACTGATGATAGTACCTTAGCTTGATCAGATTCAACCATGCTAAAGCTTTTTTTTAATCAAGGTCCCTACCTGTAGCAGACTGGGGGATGGTCAATAACACCTTACCAATATTGTAGTCGATTAGAAGGTTTATTAGTATCACATGGTTGATACACAAAGGGATAAAATAAAGCATTACAACAGCAAATGTTGTTTCAAATGGTTATTTCCAGTTGCAGTCTCTGATGTACACACATCAAATAGCTTTGGGGTGAGGAAAGAAAAAAAAACAAATAGCTTTAAGTGCTGAACTTCAAAACTACATAAGGAGACCTAATGATTTACCCTGGTAAAAATTTAATGCATGTAATAGAGAATACTTTATATAAATTCAACAATTTGAATGGTAACAGGAAAAAAAGAGTGCCAAATAGGGGAAGATTTATTACTATTCTCCAATCAACTCAACATTAAAAGAAAATCAAAATAGTTAAGTGCAGCAGGGTCTACCAGTTTTTGTTCCAGTGTAAATTCAAAGGATTATGAAATACTATGTATGCAGTAAGTCACCTACAAAGCAAAGCAAGTATATCAGTCTGAATCCAATTTTGCAAGACAAACTCTGTAAGGCCAACACTATATATAAAAATAAATATCTTCTGTGGCTTTAGGAAATGCTTGAAAAATAATCCAAGAATAAATGTTTTCATTATAGCCAACTTCTTTCTCCTTTGAGTTTTACCCTTTTTCAAATCAAAGATCACATTCAAGAAAAATCTTAAGTAGTCTATCGTAAATACATCTGAGGAACAGAGTTGGTTCCTTTTGTTTCTCTTTTGAAAGTATATACTAAATTAAATCGGTAGCATCCCTGCAACCTCCAGGAAACAGCATGGTTTCACTGTCATAACTGGAGATTTAATTTAATCTGCAGAATCCCTACCACTGTTGGAAGACACAATTCAGGTTTCTCAGGACTTTCCTAGGGCTTGGGTAAGATTGGAGCCTCTCCTGGCTCCGCCCCCAGCTTCCCACACTGCCGGGTGCGGCGGCTGATCCCCTCCGTGTGAGGGCTCTCTCCTGAAGCCTCCACTTGTCAACCGCCCTGCCGCATCGTTGGGGCCGCTTTTTAATCTTTCCCAGGCAGTATCTCCCGCCCACGCTGCTCGGCTACAGCTGGATATACACGCAGCTAATCACCCTCACCGGTGGTTTCGCCGCGCGCCTCTCCTCCGGCTCTCCAGGCTCTGCAAGAGGTAAGCGGGGCTCTCTTTTGGCCTGGGGTCCTCCTGCCACCCCAGCTCCCCTGGGACAAGGTGTATTGTCTGTTCTGTATAAATCCGGCCTAATTTCAAATGTGTTTTGTCCAACATGCTAAACCATGATGAACTCCAAAAATCATATCCAAAAGGGGAAAGACTCCATGCATCAGCATCGTCATCAGTGAAAGGGATTCTGCCTATTCAGTTAGGTCACCCAGTTACGATAGTACAACCAAACTGCTTCCTGGACAGTTGCGGGGATGCTACTGATTTAAACTTAGTATATCCTCTCATAATAGAAACAAAGGAAGCCAACTCTTCTTCACAGTAGCATTGGCCTTATTGTGATAACATGAATAAAAAGCAGCAAAAAACTTATATTTGTTCCTAAAATTTGCAGATAATCACATTTCATACCACCAGGAGGTCTGATAAGAAAGCACCATTTTTACACAGACTCATGTAGAATATGTTTTAAGAGGAACTTAACATAACATAAGGAACCATTTCCATACTTTAAAAAAGTTTACTAGTTTTGTGGTGATATTTCAGGAAGACTCGATCCTCTACATGATGGTCCAGTATACATGTTAATTTGTGAAGTCACATCCACTACTAAAGAGACAGACAGAAACCGTTTCAATTCTTACCTGTCCCTTTCCAGGTTTCTAATATTTTTGGAAGGAGTCTCAATATTTCTATAGTGCAGTATAGTTTACAATATTAAAATTTCATCTGCATTATTTGAGTGGGGAGAAGATGTAGAGGGAGAATAGAAGTAAGACTTTATCATAGGTTTCAGTGCTTTTCAAGGAGTATGTTATCAGCAAAATGCAGAAAAGCTGACTGGGGTGGGGGACACAAAATGTAAATTATTTAGAATGTGCTAAACTGTCCCTGTTATTCAGAACATTGAGCACATTATAATATATTTGCAGATCACCTACGAAATAATACTTTTCTTAAACACATCTCTAATGATCAAGCTTATGCTAATATTACAGATCTAACTAAGACTTAGTACAAGGAAATGAGATGAGTATTACCATTAATATACTATATTATATCCCATAAAACAACTGCTGAGAAAGGTGTAGGAATTATGAATAAAGGTGAGAAGCTAACCATTGACTCTGAGCCATGTAAAAAGTAATCCATTAAACAGAGTACATGAAGCCTCTTCTCTAAAAATTAAAATGTGGAATGTCATTTTATTTGAAATGCACAGGGTGCAAAGTGCTTTGCAGTTGTCAAACGGCATGCTATTTTTTAATTATCATAACTGATTGGTAAGTGACATTTTACTTTTAAAAAATACTATTACAAAGCATTTAATCAAATCCTGACATTTTGGTTTCCACTATTATTACTACTTGCTGCAATGCATATAATTTAATCTTAATATGGAACGCAAGTTCTCAAAATCAATTTAACATTGTTGTTCTTAGCAAGTCAGTCACTAGATTATTGAGCAACTGAATCACTAGGATGCTTTTTACTGCCAGCCTCTCTTCCAGGAGCATTGTTCATGTTACGAAAACATTTTAAAGTACATAAAAGATTTTGCTTGTAGAGAGATTTCTCTGTAGATATTCCATTAATATTTCAATTACAAGATCTGCATGATTTGTACTCACTTAGCCTTTGGATCACAATGTTTCTTGAAGGCTCTGCTATAACCTGAATGCCTACGCTGAAAGCTTTATTCTAGAAACCCGTTATACAGAATGCAATAAGCTAACATTTCAAATACATAAACTCTATGTACTTCATTTGGGGATTATTCTCCAAGTTATTACACATATTCAAAACACCTAGTTTGTTTCCCCAGGCAGAGGGTTTATTCTAAAAAGACAAAAAAAAGTAAATGAGCAATCTAGAATCAGGATTTATACAAGTAATGCTTGTGTGCAAATAAATAAAAATATATAGTCTTCAATTTTTTAATTATAAATATTTTAGTACATTTCAAAATATGTTAAAACTTCTATACACATATTGTTTCTAGAAAAGACCACCTGTGATACATGGCCTCTTAGAAGCATATGAAGCAAAATAAAAAAAAAAACAGCAACTAACAACTACTATTGTACACAGTTCATGTTAAACCACCAATATTAGCAAATTAAAAACAACAAAAGCATAAAGATTGGCAAAGGAAAAAACAAAGGTTGTAAGAGAGCAAGTTCGCTAAAATTTCTACATCCTTCACAGTAATACAACATACTCTGGAGTAAGCCCATAAAGCTGATTGCACTGAAAAGTGTAATCTGATCTTCTGAGGTTGTCATGAATTGCAATGCTGGCAGAATCAAGTTTTCAGGTCACAAAACTTGAGTAATGAGCAGTTCCTGTTGGCAAAAAAAATGGTGTCTGAGGGAAGAGAGGCTGAAAAGACCATGTAGCTGGAATATAACAATTTGATTCAATACAGGCAGGTTCCAGGGGAATAAAACCTGTTCTAGTATTAACATCTGTATCTTACAAGAACCTCTCAGCTTCCAGTAAGAAGCAATTAAACAAGTGCAAATTGATGTGCAAGTTGACACAAAATTGAAACAAGGGACCTGAATATATAATTTTCCATTTTCAGGCATTCATATTTGCCTTACTGGATGATACATGTCCTGGATCCCAAAGGAATTCACCTCCAATAGATTCTCTTGTAGAAGTTATGCCAAGTAGCTTTTATGGAAAAAAAAAAATCAGTTCAACACAAATTGCTGCCTTTGAGTCTAATCCTTTTCCAGAAACTGAACAAGTTCTAACAGTCCAGGAACCTGCAGCATAAAGTGAGGTAAAGTAAAGTACTTAGAGGGCTGCAGGTTCAATAGTTGTTCCATCATTTACAATATTCTTTCCAAAAGGAAAAATTCAAAGGACTTCTGTTAAGTCTATAATATTTCCAAATCCACGTGACGAACATCAGGATTACGTTGCTGAAAGAAGAAAAAAAAGAGAGGAACCCAGTTTATTAATTAGTGCATACAATCACCTGTACAACATGGACAGAAATATCTAGACATGGTAGTATAGCAACAGTTTTTAAAAAATTTAAATTTGCATTTAATCAATATTTTAGGCAGTTCACAATGCCAAGTCATCTTTGTCCCTCAAGAACCATTTTTCAACATCTGAACAAAATTAGTCTGAATGCTTTAAAAAAGTATGAAGGGACTCTCAGTTTAAGCCCCCCTCCCAAAAAAAACAGGAATCATAGGCAAGGAAAATGTTCAAAGAGAACTTAAATATACAAGCAGCACTTTTACAAATACCAGAGGTGCCTGGTACCAACTGGATTATATGCTACTAAAATGAATTAAAACTTCTAACAAGGAAATACACATCTTCAGATTTTGTGAAAATACAATAAAGGATATTATGCAGATTCCACGAGCCATATATGGTTTAAAGTGACTTGTTTCAAAGTCATCTGCATATGAATTTAACTAGTGTCTTCAGTAATAAAGCAATCATTAAAATGCAAACACACCCCTAAAATAGAATTCATTTTTTGAAAATAATTATTCTTGAGCCTGTTGCTCAAAAACCATGAAGAGCTGAATCTGCAGGTCATACTCAAAAGAGTAATTTTCAACTGCACAACTTCAGGGAGATAGAACTAAACTACTTAGAATGTTTCTCAAAAATCTTACACGTGCTAGGCAAGGATATGCTCTTGAACAGCCCTTCTGATCAAGAGAAAAAAGCAGGCACAAAAGCACAAGTGCATACTTATGCTGATGGCTCAAAGATCTCTTTGGAAAAAATACTGTTGCCAGCAAAAAGTATTACCCAAATGTCTTGCATCTCCAGAAAGAAGAAAATGCTTAACCATATTCTCCTTTCCTTCCTAGATCCTATAACTTAACACCACTAGGGGCCAGTCATGCACTGTAGTCCAACTCTCCATTGCAACCAAGTATATATGCCTGGATGTTTTTGCCACCATTCTGCTATGTTATCTAGCCACTTTTTGCCACCTTCTACCAAGCCAAAAACCATGGTCTTTAGCAGGCAGTCATTCTTCATCCAGCACAGACATTTAAAGCAGCTGAAACTTCCTCTACACTGCTGCAGCAACAGCAGTCTTTCACACCAAATGTTTTTTTCTGATTATTTTGTTTCAGATACGGATTCACCAGTTCACCACAAGCAGCTATCTACATTTCAATAGGCCAGGAATCTGAGTTCATCCATTTGAAGTACCATGTCTCCACCGCATAGAGCACAACTGTATATTAAGCACTGAATTTTAGGATTATGAGGAGATTCTTCTCTCTCTGTATCAGCTTCAGGTCGCCTAATGCCACTTGCATCTGTCACAGCCTCTTCAATTTCCTTGGAGAAATCCACTTCCCATGTAAAGAAGCTCCCCAGGTAGATAGACCTGTCTATGTTGTTGTCCATCTTACTGTCACCCACTTCAATGTATGCATTGTTCTCTCTATTCACACTGACAGGCAGCCAGAATCATTCAGCAGCCTACAAAAGGCATCTATTTGGCTCTGAAAGCCCATATTCTCAGTACCCAGCAGATCAAGGTTGCCAGGAAAATTCAGGTTGTTCACCTTCTTTGCTGTCACCTTTACCAGAGGGCTTTGGCTATCATGACTATCCATCAGTATCTCAATACAGATCAGGACTTAACAGGAGATATCAGGTCGCTGTACCTGCTGCTGATTATCATAAAGTCAGTCACTTAGCTGACTTGACTAGGATTGCTAACTTCACCTGTCTAAAAGTTTTAGGAAGGCTAGCAGCCGCTTGCCCATACTATATATCCTCAAAACATCCCATGCAGTATTATGCAATACCAGGTCATGTGTCTTTTTGAAACAGTTGAGGACCTTCATAACAAACGTCTGATTTCTCTAAAAATCAGTGGATTTCTTGCACCACCCTTTTATTTTTATAGAAATCAGCTGATGCTCTCATGGGCAATTCTCTCTCTGTACTTTGCGTTGTTCAAAGAGCACCACAAGGGGAATTCTACTCTAATGGCAAGGAAAGAAATCATCCTGAATTTCATTCAGTTTTGAAAGTCACCTTTGTTGACCCTGGTTATGTTATCCACTCTTCTTCGCTCTTCAGAATCTTTTCCTTTGTACCCCAAAACTGTTGCATAGAACATAAAATAACTTCCAGTTACAGTCAGGTCTGCTGGTATGTTATAAATTTTGATGTCTGGGCAGATTTTTTTTTTGGGGGGGGGGGGGGGGGGAAGAGAGAGAACGAACGAACAGGACAGGAGACATTTTGCAATAGTCAGCCACCAAGGACACATAAGTAATGCAAATGCTGTTATTAAAAGTTTCTCTGGCAGGTTTTCCTGAATTTTATATATAATCATGTTTTCCTTGTGTATAGTTCATGAACACCAGTATTAGCTATTTGTATATATTATTCCTCCTATTGGTCAGCCTTAAGGGAGCATGAACCAGGCGCACCCTTTATCTTTTCAACACAGAATAGACAAATTGGTTCTGCCAGGCCCCACTTCTCTCAATTTTTGGTCTGACAGACCATAAAACAAGAAAGCCACAGGCAAAAATATAAATAATTATTAAGTCTGCTACATCCCTGAGCATTAAAATCCAAATCCATATGTATTTCTATTAATTCCCAACCTCTACTTACTAAGAATTATATATTGGATTTTGTTTTGTCTGTGCACATTATACATACATCCATACACGTGTTATAACAATTCATATACTAACATACAAGCTATATACCAGAGCGGGACTTAAATCCCACACAGGAGTGACAACACCAACTGTTATCTCTGCCTAGCTCATTAACCTCACTCTAGAATTCACAAAAATCACAAAGATCAGCAGAAATATTTACCTGAAAGACCCCTATAATAAGACTATGCAGAACCAAATATTTCTGCTTTACATCATCTGTTATATATACTATACCAAATGAAAATGAAAGCATGCCAACATGCCTACCCCACAATGTCACAAGTAAAGAGTTTAATAACCACATAACCTTCCTTCACTGTTCCAATTCAAAATATTTAAATCCCGACATGAACAACAACATTCTTGTTTGGCAACTACAAGGGAGCTAAGAAATATTAAAGTAATAGTGGAAATTAACGTTCTATTGTTTGCCAAGAGCATAAGTCTAATAATTAGAGCTCTCATATACAGCCAATTAGTTTTGACACAACAATAAGTGCAGGATTAAAAACCATATAAAAACTTCCCTTTCATTATAACCAAAGTAGAATTATAAATTACTTGACACTGAGACCACTGTGCAAACTTTTAGTGACTGCAAACAGGTAATATTTCATAAAAAATAACTATTAAATAGTAATAATCTTGAAGCAGCAAGCAGTATGAAGAGATAAAACTAAAGAAATCTAAACATGTCAAATAGATGAAAAAGAAGATAAATCTCTGCTCTTCCAAGTCTGATTTGTTTAATGAAACTTTTTTAAAAGTGCCTTTGATTTTATTAAAAAGCCTATTACACAGGGAAGAGCAGGCAGACTGAACATTTCTGCACAACAGTTCCTAAAAAAAGGAAGGCCCACCAGTTGAATCTTACCTTTAGCTCCTTCTCAAGCCGATCTACTTCCGCGCCCAGGGTGTCAATAATATTCTCTCCATGCTTCAGCATAAAAGCTTCTAGTTCCTCAAGTGTCTTCACCTGCTGAATTTCCTAACAAAAAATGAAAGTTGAGAGAATGGAGGAAAAGTTAAAAAAAAAGAAACACTTAATTTACATGACTAAATCTGAACATATTTCCATGTTTCCTAATTGACAGTGTTTTGTCAAGGAAAAGTAGACTCATTTTGTATCACAACCACATGTAGTCTGACTTTTCAAGGCGTGAGGATGAGCAAAATGGATAAATTTAAAATAAACAAAGAACATTTTGGCCACAGCAAATCTACACCATGTACAATTCTTCCCTTTTACTTCTCAATGATTTTTCCTTTATTCCTCAAACAAGGCTTACAAGTTCCAGTTTATTTTGCCAAAATCCACGTCTACAATGAGTTAGCAAATAATTAATAAATAGTAAGTCTCAAAGCAAAGCACTTGCTCCCATCCTTCCCTTTTCTGACCCTGTATCTTTTTGCCACTCTACCCACCCCTCCTGCATGCTGTGGACAACATACACTGCAAAGTAAATGTATTTACTTATATACAAAAGTATATACAATTCACAAAATTAACTGAAACGTACAGGACACTCCCCCTCCACCAAAAAAAAAAAACCAACGAAGAGAACATAGAGCAAGTGAACTCAGACTGCAGGAAGCCAGTGGTACACCCAATCTAAAAAACAAGATTAAACTGAGCAGGGTGGAATGCTTTTTGAGTACAAGGCAGATATCTACTATCAATTTTTCACCAAAGTCCAAGCAAACTGACTGAATATGGACTATGTTATATAGTGCAGCACTAACATGAGTTTTCCTTACATTCAAGTATAACAATATCTGTAGCTCTCTCTCAGTCACAGGCAATGTGGCTACAGTATATTTAAGATCAATATGACATCTCTATTATTTGGATTCAAAGTTACCCTGATAAACTGGAAAAATAGTTAGAAACTTAATGAATGACATTTGATAAAGATAAGTGCAAAGTCTTGCACTTAGGAAAGAACGCTCACATGCAAAAAAATACAAACTGAAAAATGACTTCCTAGGCTGCAGTACTACAAAAGAGGACCTGAGGTTTATTAACTGAATATAAGCAAACAGTATATTCTTGTTGCAAGAAAGGCCAATAGCATACTGGGTTTATTAAAAGGACTGTCATTTCAGGTGAAGGGAAGTGATTCTTCCTCTGTATATATGTAGCACTGAGGCCTTACTTGAACTACTGCATCCAGGTTTGGGCACCATGCTTAAAGAAAGACATGGGCAAGTTAAAAATAACTCCAATGGCAAGCAACAAAAATGATTAAAGGTCTGAGAACTATGATTTATGACGAAAGATTGGAATAACTGTGATTATTTAATATGGAGAAGAGAAGACAAAGGATACTTTTGATAGATGTTCAAATACTGGAAGCATAGTTATAAAGAGAATGGCAAGAGGCTATTCTAGTCCTGTCCCCCATAGCCAGGGAGGAGTAACCATTTGGATTTGTCAAATCTGCCAATTTCCAAATAAAAAAAAAAACTTTAATCTAAAAATTCCTGGCTTGCTCAACTGCCACACACAAAGTACATACATACTACACTCCTGCCCAGAGATGGTTTTCTTTCAGTAGTGGTTGGTCTGATCTTAGGTGTATACTTTACCTGTTTAGTATGTAAATCCCTCTGGAATTCTTCAAAAGTGCAAAATAATATAACCTATCTACTTGCAAATTTGGCTTTCAACATATTTGACAATGGGAAGCTCTTAACATATTTGACAAGGACCCCACCCCTGTGCTGGAAACAACATAACTTTATTAAAACATACTTGTAGCAGCTGTTCAATGTCTTGTTTTTCCAGGTAAGAACTAGTAACAACCCGTCCATCAAAGTCTACTTCTGCCTTGAATCTCACTTTGCTCATTCCCATGTCTGTGGCTTTAACATCATGAATTCCTCTGAAATACATAATTTTTTTTGGGGTGGGGGGGGGGAAAAAACATGGAACGATGTAAAACAGTTCTACTGTTTTGAATTCTTTGGTTCACAACATTGTCACAGTACAGATTTTGCAAGTACAAAAAAGGAAACTCTGCTTTTTACCCCCTTTAAAAAGTCACAAATATCTTCAGAACTAACGTTCACTTCTTCAATCCCTTTTCCCAATTATGCTTTAAGCTATTTAAAATGGACCAAATTTCACAAATAAGACTGCTGACCTGGCAGCGCGGATCACGTCATTTGCAAGGGAAAACAGAATAGCTGAGTATTTGCAGGAATATGGCAGATCAGTATTAAGATCTGACTTGCTGACAAATTTATTATTTTGGCTTGAAAAAAAAGGTTGCTCTCTGTAAATACTATTATCTGTTAAGATGAAAGGAGTTGATTGCCTCTCTAAGCTATCCTCAAATTTCAAGTCTGAGTTATTTGTTATAGCAAGCAAAGGCTGTGCTTGCTTCTACCCTAATCACAGTGAATCACTAACTAGTTCCTTTAGAGAAAATAAGAACCTCAAATGTTCAAGTATTTTAAAATCATGACAAAATACCCTAACATACATCTGCTGGTAGGGATCTGTTACAAACTGCATCTCTAGTAAGTAACTTCCTTTTCATTGACAACAACCATTTGAAACATCTTCAATGGCTGAAACATCTTCAACATGGAGACTTAGGACTTGATTCTCTAATGTGCCAAGCTGATTCGCTGCCAGGGAAGGGATCCCTGCATATAGGGGATCAACAACAGGATCCCCAAATTATCCCACCCTCAGCATAGTTGCTGTATATACAAAAGATGACTATGATCATGGAAAACGACATGTCATCTGAAACTGTTATTGGAGAGCACTGTACTCACCACCTAGACAGCCTACATGCTGAATCTGGATGGGAGTTAGTATAAGACTACGTTCCAGAGACTTTACAGCAGTTGAGATTTCCAAACTGGATGGGTTTAGTCATTATAAATGCACCAAAACTGGAGTTGAGACTGTCTAAAATTCCAAGGATGTGTGGATCCAAATATTTAAAAGATGTCATTGGATGGTATGCACGACCAAACTTAAAAACATAGACCACCTTCCCAGCAACACACTCCTAGCCACCATGGACGTT
>NW_005842405.1:398382-405619 GCF_000455745.1 Alligator sinensis | reverse complement strand
AACCTCATCACCAGAAGCAAACTTCCTCAAGCCCAGTACACACCAAAAGGATCCAGACCGTGCCAGGACAAGAAATGCAAAACCTGCCGACACATCTCCACCACCCCCACAATTACTGCACCCCACAACAGAGCCATCAGCATCCCAGGATCTTACAGCTGCACCTCCAGAAATGTAATATATCTCATCCAATGCACCAAATGCCCTGATGGAAAATACATAGGAGAGACCAAACAACAACTGCGCACCAGAATGAATGCACACCGGAAATCCATCAAAGACAGAAATACCCAATTACCAGTGGGGGCACATTTCTCACAGGAGGGCCACTCTCTCTCCAATCTCTCAGTCCTGATCCTCAAGGGAAACTTACACAACACTTCCCAGAGATGGGCCTATGACCTCCATTTCATCAATCTCCTGGATACTAGAGATCATGGACTAAACATAGACATTGGATTTTTGATGCATTATAATCTGCCTGGCAACTGACTCCCCAGCCCAGCCCAGCCCAGCCCAGCCCAGCCCAGCCCCTGGCTTCTTTACTTTTCATTCCATCCAGGAAGAGCACACACCAACTGCTGAAACTTCCTTAGCCTGACGAAGGGTTTTTGAACTCGAAAGCTTGCTTAATAACTATTCTCCAACTATTTGGGTTCGTCTAATAAAAGATATCAAATTCACCCAAGGAACCTTGTCTGCCTATGACCAAACAAAGACATTGGTAGCCAAATCCCTAGGAGTTGCCTACGTTTGACTTGAGGAAAGTTAAAAATAAGCTTAGTCAGTTCCTACCCACTTCCCTGTAAGAGGCATGACACCTAGCTTTGTCCACTTTCTTTTTAGAAACATGGACCCTATCAGGGGAAAGCCAGTAGGACATAACTGGGGGATGGGGGGGTGGAGAAGTATACAAAACCTAATATTGCCGTGATTTATTCTGTGATGAGATTTCAGAATGGTGAAGCTCACATGATACCACAAGATTTGGAAACCACTTTCAGCTGTATTTGCAGTTGTTTGTTACTAATTGTTTTACAGTCGGCATACCTTGTGACAGTTTCCATGCCTTAGTTTAGACTTCTGGAGATATTCTACTTTACTATTGATTTAAATTTGTTGCAATTTTCTAGACAAGTTAAAACAAGTGAACATTGCCAATAAAGAAAGAGATTCCCTATCATTTTATTTCTGAAGAAATCATCTCTGAAATAAAGGTTTCAGACATGCTGCTCGATTTCACCATCTGCCTGAAAGTTCTCCTTCAGAAACATTTTCTGATTACAGTACCACAAAATTATTTACTAATTTTAGAGCTGAGTGAAATTTGGATTTCTATCCCATGGGAAATGTCAACAATAAATTTTTCATCTTAAAAACAAGATGATTAGAATTTCAAGATTTTACACAGAGTTAAACTTAAAAAAAATTGTTACTGAAACATTTCATTTTAATGTTTTCATTAAAAACACTGATATTCCTAAAGCCAAAATGTTTTGGTTTATAGAAATGACCTCAAACATTTAATTTCATCTCAACTGTATTTCCCTGTAGGACTGGATTTTCAGCACAAATTCACCTATAATGTACCATGCATCTCCATCAAGCAAAAGAAAAAGAAAAAGAAAAAAATCTCTTTTACATCCGGTCAAATTCATTAGAATTAAATATCTCATTTTGTTTGGTCAAAGCTATTCCAATATAAAATGTTTTCCATTATATTTTAAATTTCTCTCAGTTAAGTCACCAAATCCAAATACTCTGAAACTGCAGAAGTCCTACTAACCTAAGTGCTGCTGTTTAAAAAAAGGTGGCTGTAGAAGCAGCCATACCTGAAGGATGATAGGGGAAGGGTGGGTTCTTAACTTTATTATGTTACTGGCCATAAGAAATGTCTACTGTATTGAACAGGGAGATAAGGAAGCCTGCTTAATAGCAAACTATAGTAGGAAGTTAATAAAACAGGTTCAGATCAAACAACTCATAAGTTGGGTCAGTAAACAAGTTAGAAAAACATGTTCATGTCATGGGGTTTGAAGAAAAACCTAGGGTGCATCCAAAGTTACAGGTTAGTTTTATTAAGGCTGGAAACAGATCTAAAGGATATCTACTGAAGCAGCCAGAAGGACACCAAAACTAATAATGCAGTGTGAGACTGTTGGCCATGACTGATTAGTAAAAACTGAACAGGTAAAAAAGGTAGAAATGTTTAAATTGCTTGTATATCAGGGCTACAAAATCTAGATAAGCAAGAGGAACTGGATATGCTCACTGATAAGGCAAAATTAATTTCTGAAACCTGACAGGATAACTCTCACAACTGGAATGTTAAAATAAAGGGTAAAGCCAAATGTAACAACTGTATCAATGTCAACAGCTTATTATTTACTCTGACCCAAACAAGGATGCTTGAAGCCCAGAAGCTTGTCCACCAGCTCTCTCAACTACTCAAATGGCTCACTAAAAGATGCCTAAAAATACTTGCCTCCCAGATTAGACTATTTACCATGTAATTCTTATCTACATGCTCCTGTATTAATGCTAATGTAGCAAAGCTGTTGCAATTTCAACCATATTTCATTCCAGGTTAAAGTTACAGAAATTTAGCAAAATTTGTATTCCTACAGAAATATGCATGTATAACAAGTTATGAACAAAATTACACTTGGATCAGCTTCCAAAGAGAGAGACAGGAGCTAATACTTGAACCATGCAGCAGCTACTATCCTAGGAATAGAACATGTGCATGTAGCAATACGAGTGTTGCAAAACAGTTCCAACTGCAACCCTGATTCCTCCAGGGGACAAGTTCAGGCAATTTAACTTATTTGTATTTCTACCTCAGTAATCAGGCCTATGCAACAGAGCATAACAGTTGATATCTCTTGAGCAGCAGCTCACCATCCCCCTTTTAAAGCAGTCAAGCCATGGACAACAGAGCTTTTAAATTGTTCTAACTTGCTCAGGAAATAAAGAGTAGATAAGAGGGTGGAGGACTGGCCCTGTTCTTTAAAGACTTTTCTAGGATTATCAATAACTCAGAAGTGCAGAACCTTAAATAGATATGGTTCAAAATGAACCATCCTGGATTAAAAGCCCATCCTGGCTCAATGGTAACAATTAGAAATAAGAAAGCAAGAGACAGCAAAGGAGGAAACAAACAGCAAAGAATTAATGAAAACGATATTGGAAGCCAGCTGCCTGGCTGAATGTCCTGCCCATGTGGGTCCTGTCCTCAGTAATGGAAGCAGGGCCAGGTTCGGCAGCTGTCAAAGAGAGCCGCTGCCACTAGTGCTGCTGAGAAATGGAGTCTGGCTTCCAGATCGTCCCAACCCTGCTGCGTGCCCGGGGCAGTGGGACCAGCCACGCATACCATGGCCCAGGCTACCCCTTGCGCCTGGGCTAGGCAGAACCAAGACCTCACCATAAGCCAGACAAAATCCCTTGGCAGCCTGCAGGCCATATTTTTTTCTACCCCTGTAATATAAGATTCAACTGACTGAAAATGTGTGGAAATAAAATTAATACAAATCAGCATGTTATTATGGATTTGGGGTCTTGTCAAACAAACATGTATTTCTTTGAAGAAAGAAATCAATTTGTGTGAAAAAGATAATTGAAAACTTTCGTAGGATGTTTGATTTATTACCACACAATGCTGATTAGCAGGCTGCATTGCTCAAGGTAGATCAAATACATACTGAATGAATCAGTAAATGGGTTCTTAATCCAAGTAAAAAACAGCTGCCAAGTGGGAATCATCAATGAAAAGATGATACTTCTAGTGGGGGTGCCCAAGGATTGGTGTTAGGCCTGATGATACTCAACATTTCATCAACAATCAGCAGCAATGTAAAATTACTGCCCTTTAGTCAAAAATCAAGAGAAAGTAAACAGGACAGGAAAATAAGATGGAACAATCCTGACCGAATGAACGGAGCCATGTGTTTTACATCTGTGAAATGCAGAATTATGCATCTAGGAACATAGAATTCAGTTCCATGAAGGGCATGACAAAGTGAACAGGTAACTATTATTCACCAAATCCTGGAACACTAGCATTAGGGGGCACCCACAGAAATTGGCAGGACACAGGTTTAAAACTAACAAGTGTCAGTATTTTTCTTTACACAATGTGTAAACTGTGGAATTCATTGCCACAGGAGGTGGTAGAGACAGACAGCATATCCAGATTCAAAAACTGGACTAAACAAATTCATGGATGATAAATTACCGATAGCTGCTGAACAGAAGCGTTAGAGATGTTCCCTCTGGCATCTCTAAAAGAACAGTAGATGTCAATGAGGGTAATAAATAAAGGACAGATCACTCCAGATCAGTGGTGCTCACAGAGTTGGTCCCACTGGCCAGATAAATGCCATGGGGCCACTCTGCAGCCCAGATCAGGCCCCATGCCATTCTTGCCATCTCAGCACACCAGGATTGGGCCCCACACTGCCTCTGGCCAAGCAGGGGCAGCACAGGATTGCAGGGTCTGACCCCAGCACTTGGGGGGTGAGCAGAGGGGGCACAGGGCCCCAGATTCTGATCCCAGCTAGGTGGAAGAAGTAGCACAGGGTCTCGTGCCACCTCCACCCAGCCTCTGCACCACCCTGTATGCCCAATGCAGCACACAGGACCAGTGCCAGCAGGGCTCCTAAAAGGCTGTGTGGGGAACCATTACACAGGGTTGCAGTCAGAATCAGCTCAGACCAAGAGCTGAGAAACCCTGCTCTATGTATGCCCAGTTCAGTGCTATGCCTCTAAAGCAGGGGTGGACAAAATACAGCCCTCAGGCCAGATACAGCATACCAGGCCATTCTATCTGGCCTGTGGGGCACCTCCAAAAGACAATTATTACCAGCCTGAGGCTGCCGCTCTGAAAGCAGGCTGGAGGCACGGGCTTTCAGAGGTCATGCGCCAGTCTGAGCCAGCTCTGTGCCTTCACCTCCATGGGACTCTCAGCACTCCAGCTGGGAGCCGCATGTGGAGGCACAGAGACGCCTTGGCCCAGCCTGAGGGCACACAGCTCTGCCTGCAGGACTGAGAGCCTCACATGCTGGCATGGAGCTAGCCTGGTCTGGTTCAAAGGCAGTGGGCAAGCTCTGGGCCACCACACGCAGCTCCTGGGACTCAGCTAGAACTGTGTTCCACCAGAGGACTCTGCCTGCCGTGGCCCATGAGTGCCCTGAGGGCCCAACCCCTGCTGCTGCTACCAGCAGCAGGGGCTGTGCACCATGGTGGCGGGGGGAGCATGTGGTATGGCACCCATACCCACACACCCACCCTTCCACAAATCCCACCCCCCACACAAACCCCACCTATAGCTCAACTGAGTTAACTGCCTTTCATTCCAGGGACAAAGTTATCCCTTTAAAGGCCTGTTCAGTTTCTCTCGTCCCAGGTTGAGTCAATTAGGACTGCCTTAAATGAGGCATCTGTTTTTACCAAAAATGGCACTTTAATTTAGCAGGGAAAGGCATTATCAGTTCCAAGTTAGCAGGTTTTAAATCAGACAATTCACATTAGAAGTTACATGTAATATTTAGACAGACACAGAGACGATCTCAATCATCATTCCTATTTGTGCATTGCCAGTACAGATATTTCACACAGCATGTAGTCAAAGCTAAAGTTTTCAAATACCATGTTTTCTCACATACAATACGCCTCCAAATAAAACAAGGACTTGGTTTTGGAAGGCAGAATGTAGGAAACAAGATTTTTCCAGGTTTGTGTGACAGAGTAAGTCTCCCTGGAAACAGTGTGCGTCTAAGAAGCGTGGTATCAGGAACTTCCTGCTGTGGCAGACCGTCTCCTGCAATGCCACATATCCTGGACACTACGTTTTCAGGAGAGTTTACCTTAGGTCACATAAGGTTAGGTCTCAGACCAGGGGTGGGCAATTATTTCAGGCAGAGGGCCGCTTATCCAGTTTTGGCAAGCTGTCAAGGGCCACATGGATAACCCCACCCCTTGACAGGTGCCCTGCCCCCTGGTCACCATCTTGGGACCAATGTCCCAATGTCTTGGGACCAATGTCCCAGGGCCAGCACCGGTGGGGCCCAGAGCAGGGCACAGGCTGGCAGGGGTCTGTGGAGCCAGGCTGGGCTGCACCAGCAGGGAGAGCGGGGAGCTAGCCCAGCTCCATAGAGCCCCTGCTGGCTGGGATCCCCCCTGCCCGCGGGCCCCGCCAGCACTGGCCCCAGGACACCGATGCAGGCCCCATGGTCCCGCTGGCTCGCATACCTGCTTGCTCCCAGTGCCCCCCAGCCCAGTGGTACAGGCAGGGGGCAGCACACAACCCCAACCCCCTGCTCCCTGGCAGGGTAGGAGCTGGTGCTGAGCATGGGGAAAAGCAGCTCCTCACCTGCCCCATGGTTGGCGCTCCCTGCTGCAGGCACTCGCAGCCCACACAGGGCTGTCTGGAGCAGGCACACGCAGCCCCATGTGGGCTGCGAGCAGCTGCAGCATGGGGCGCCAGCCACGGGGCAAGCAAGGGGCCACTTTCCCCCCCATGCTCAGCATCAGCTTATAACCTGGCCCTGCTGTCAGCCTGGGCCCCATGCCAGCTCCGGGCTTGTCCATCAGGGCTGCACATGGCAACAGCAGCTGCAGCCCCCTGCTTGCTGCGCCAGGTAGTGCTTACTGCTGCTGCCCGCCCAGAGCTCGCACGCTGAGTATCCCGCAGGCGGCAATAGGAAACGCTGCCCGGCACAGCAAGCAGTGGGGCCACAGCTGCTGTTGCCACATGCAGCCCCAACAGGTGAGCCCAGAGCCAGCGCAGGGCCCAGGCTGGCTGCGGAGCCAGGTTACACGGTGGTGCTGAGCACAAGCAGGGAGAGGAGGGGGAAGCAGCCGCTCCCCGCCCCTTGGCCAGCACCCCGCACTGCAGCTGCTCACAGCCCGTGTGGGGCTTCCTGTGCCTGCTCCAGACAGTCCTGTGTGGCCTGCAAGCGGCTACAGCACGGGGTACCGGACATGGGGCAGGTGAGGGGACACTTTTCCCTGGGCTCCTTCCCTGCTCGGAGTCCTCCCCTGCCCTCCCCCTCCTTTCCCCTTACCTGCAGTTCCAGAGGGGGGGCAGCCATGCAGTCTCAGGCCAGAAGCCCCTCCTGGGGCTTCCAGCTGAGGGGCAGGGCCAGGCTGGCCCTGCTGTTCATAGATTCATACATGTTAGGGTCGGAAGGGACCTCAATAGATCATCGAGTCCGACCCCCTGCATAAGCAGGAAAGA
>NW_005842405.1:396241-397381 GCF_000455745.1 Alligator sinensis | reverse complement strand
GACTGTGTAGTCATCCAAGTCACAGCCTCTTAACTTGTTCACCAGTATGGGGTGGGGTACCGTATCGAAGGCCTTCCTGAAGCCTTCCTGTTGTGGGAGCACACCAGGCTTCCCCTGGGCCCTACTGCCCTTGGTTCCTGTCATTTGACAGGAACCAAGGGCAGATAAATATTAAATTTTGTAAATATTTTAGGTGTCCCATGGACCACATAGAATGGCCTCGTGGGCCAAATCTGGCCCACAGGCTGTATTTTGCCCACCCATCTCAGACCCTTGCAAAGGAGTACGGCTTTCTTCTTTACTTTTATAAAAAAAAATCTACTTTAAAGTTCCTATAAATAAAGAGTATTGTTTCCAAATCGCGAGCCTCATCTAGATACTACCAACAGCTCCCTCCCTGCATCAGGTATAAGATACAGTGCTCAAACCACCTATGGTTATGAGGGTTACTACAGGACTCTGGCCCCACAAGCAACCATCGTCTTGGCAGCTGCACAACATGCAGCAATTTCACGAGTGCTCCTTTCCCAGTGAAGAAAACAGCTTCCCTGCTTAAAATACACACCCCAACTTTGGGAGGCTGATTTTCATAGATATCAGGGCTGGAAGGGACCTCGGAAGATCATCGAGCCCCCTGCCCAAAGGGCAGGAAGTCAGCTGGGGTCATAGGATCCCAGCAAGATAAGCATCCAGTTTGCTCTTGAAGGTGTTCAACGTAGGCGCTTGAACCACCTCCGGTGGCAGGCTGTTCCAGACCTTGGGGGCTCGGACAGTAAAGAAATTCTTCCTTATGTCCAGCCTGAAACGGTCTTGTAGTAGTTTATGACCATTCGACCTAGTCGTCATCCCTTGGGGCGCTCTGGTGAACAAACGTTCCCCCAGATACTGGTGGTCACCCCTGATAAACTTATAGGTGGCCATCAGATCACCCCTGAGCCTGCGCTTTTCCAGGCTAAAGAGCCCCAGGGCTCTCAGCCTGTCATCGTAGGGTCTGCTTCCCTGACCTCTGATCATGCGCGTGCCTCTTCTCTGGACTCTCTCAAGCTTCTCCACATCCTTTTGAATTGTGGAGCCCAAAACTGGATGCAGTACTCCAGCTGCGGCCTCACCAAGGCCGAGTACAGGGGGAGAATGACGTCC
>NW_005842405.1:377277-395241 GCF_000455745.1 Alligator sinensis | reverse complement strand
AGCAGGGGTCCAATGTTGCCCCTGCTTTTCCTCCGGCTCCCCACATATCTGAAAAAGGACTTTTTATTGTCCTTGATGCTCGAAGCTAGTTGGAGTTCAGTTGGAGCCTTGGCTTTCAGAGGGAAAAGGTGTGTATATGTAAGAAAATACAATACTACATTAAAGCTGAGCAGGATTCATAGGTCTCCAGGGCCATGACAAAAATTACTTAATTCACAACATACTGTTCAGATATGTTATTTGCAATCTGAATGATGCAACATTTTGCTAACATAGGAATACTTGAAAATAAACTCAATGCATCTGTTTTCACTGTCCAAAACAGTAATGCATGAAAAAGTAAAGTACTTAAAATTTATCCAGCATGTATCCAGAGCTGCTGCTACATGGCTGGGCAGGGGCCAGAGTGGCCATGTACTCTGTGCCCAAGCAGGCCTGGAGCTGGAGCTATGGAGAATCGGCAACAGCAGCAGGAAAGAGAGAGGAGGGATGACAGGTAGTGGGAAAAGGAGGGCGGGGGGACAGTGGCTGTAGCTGCGGCTGCAATCTCAGGTTGGGGTCAGAGTCAAAGCAGCTGCTTGCTCCTCACCCACCACTTGTACTAAAATACAAGACTATGAACTTCTCCCAGCTCTATGCTAAATGCAGGGAGGGGGACCTCATCTTGGATTCAAATACATATGGTATTCCAGCTATGACTCATCACAGACTAAGAAAATACAGCCATGACTAAGGGCTTTTAGAAGCAAAGGCCAGCTTGCTTTAATATTAATGAAGTTAAAGGACCAGGAACAACAGCCTCAAGCTTCAGCAGGGGAGATTTAGGTTGCAGATTAGGAGGACCTTTCTGACTATGAAAGCATTGGAACAGGCTCCCTAGAGAAACTGTGGAATCTCCATCCTTGGAAGTTTTCAAGAGCCGGTTAAGCAGACGCTTGACTGGACAGTCTAGTCAGGAGCGATTCTGCCTTGAACAGGGGGCTGAACTGGATGATTGTGAGGTCCTGTCTAGCCCTACTTTCCTATGATCCTCAAGCATTCTAAACAAAAAGAATAATCAAAAAACTTAAATGTATGGCTTTGTAAAATTTTTCATGACATCACTTTAAATATCCTGCCTGATTTCTTTGGAATCTGTAAATGGTTATCCCTTAATCTAGGTTAATTCTACAAGCAGGTAGAAACATTGCTGCAGAATCAATGCTGTTATAGGATTTTCTTCTTGTGCCAATTAGCATCAAAGTGTAATATTACTCCAGGGGCAACAGAGTAATAAGGACAGCGTTTACATATTTTAAATGCTAATATTAAGAAAACTCTAAAAACAGCAATGGAAGCTCACTTCTATAACATGCTAATTTCTTTATAGATTTAGAAAGTAAATGGTCGCTTTAAAATTAAATTGAATTGTAGATAAAATGGACATAATGTTCAAGTTACTTTAGGATGTCCCTTTCCCTCATGTCTTATGCGAATTACCATTGTTAACAGCCTAATACAAGACAAAATTCATTTGACAGTTGTTAGCCAAGCCTGAATACTCATGTTTATAAATTCAGTCATCGACATTTTTAGGGTGTGAATAGAAAATAAATAAATAAGTGTACACTAAAAGTCCTGATCCCAATATATTCCATGTTCAGGACCAATGAAAGATAGCAAACAGAAAATCAGAGATACCTATTATTCCAGCTCTCAGGTTTGAATGGCCTTGAACTACTTATCTCAAACACTAGGTTCCTGCTTTATCTGCTCAATGGACAGATTTTATACAGTCAAAATCCTCATCTTACCTTACAACAGGGTCACTTTCCAGTAATTCAGTTAGTCGCTGTACATGCTCAGGTTGGATGGACCGTCCCAAAAGTGCTTCTGTGTTGGTGTAGATGAGAAATGCCGAAACAGCTCCTAACAAAGTTCCTATCCCTAGAGACCCCATGCTGTCATAGTAAGAATTGCCTAAACAAGACATACCCACAGTCAGACCTATCAAATATTTCTAAAAGCGTCAAAAACATAAATCCTAAATACTTAAAGGTATATAGCATTGGTACTCCTATTTCTCAGAGCACATGTTGGAAACCCTGCCCTTTATTTCTGACAGAAAAGACAAATGGAATCAATGCACACAGAATAAGCCTTACATGCCTCACTTTTCCCTACCATACAATTTACAAATTCATAGCCCATTTCACTGGGCACTCAGATTCCAGGGCATGGACATGACAAAAAAGTGCATCAGCACCAATCAAAATAACAAATCACTTTCCATGCTATTTTGAAGGTAAAGTTACTTTACTCATTAAAAGGACAGACACAGATTAATTAATTAATCAGTTTGATGCTGAAATGGGAGAAAAAATTATAAAAATAAAAGGTCATTTATTTATTTTTTTAAATCTTATTTTCCCTTAAAAATATGCAAGCAATAATATCATCGGACTGAAACAGTAATGTATTCTGGATAGTAATTTTAATGGGCATTTTAAAAAATTAAAACAAAAATTGTACATATTTTAATGTTATATTTTTATGAAGAGCACTATATAGTAAACTATTTCATGCATGAGTCGAAGAGAAAATAAAAAGAAAAAAGTTTTGAATAACTGAGTACACAACCAGCTCTAGAAAATTGTGTCCACTCGCAGGTAAAAGACACTGTCCCCTTTTTTCCAAGTTAGAAAGTCTGACATAGGAACTACAGCATAGTACCCTGAACATAACTAGCCTGTTACATAGCTTACCTCTAAAATTCTTTTGTGGAACAATTTTTAGGGTCACTTAATATGTTACTGTATACAGCATACTTATCTCCTGAATTTGGAGACTATTTGAGCAGCTGAGTATCTTTGGTACTAATTAAACTTCTGCCCTGATTCTCCAAAGCTGCTCTACTTTCTGGATGAAGAGAAAAGAATCTCGTCTTTAAATCCTGCCCTCATGTACAGTAGAGCAGCTAACAGTCCAACAAGGAGGCTGTGGGTACCACCCCAGTATGGGATTATACTTTCACACTGAAGTGGACGATTTACATATACAACCGATAGAAGCCTTTATCTTTTTTAACATAGATGCTCTTTCTTGAAAAAATATATTAGAACTTGTCTAATTTAAGCTAGGTAAAACGGTAGCAATATCTATCCTATAAAACATGCATTTTTGCAGTGCTATAGCTCCACCAGTAACAGGTTCTGTGGAGAAAGAGAGAGACTGTTCAACTATTTCCTAGTTTCAAGTACCTTAAACTGATTAGATTTAAAATCAGATTAATGATTAGTATAAACTGTGGAAACTTGCCACAATGAAGTCTCTCCAAGAGGCAGAGAGAGATTTTCATTAAATATACTGTTAAAAATTCAGATTCAACAGTTTTGACTGACACAGATTTTAATGTGAACTTTTTTACTGTAATATGAAATGCAACTGAATGATACCCGAGAAACAGTATTATTGAAGGAACTGGCTAAGAAGCAGAAATATGTATAATCTTGGTGGCAGTGCTTTGCATAAAAAGCAGCCAAGTAGCCTGCTATCTGTTGGCCATAAATCACACAGTTTATAAGTAATGAATAGAATATTTTAAAAACTAAGAAGTCTGCTGTCAAATCTGGGGTTTTTTTTCTTTTTTCACCAACGGACTCTTCCTTTTCTTTTCTTTCTTTTTTTAAAGAGGTTAGAACATAGTGAGAAATCCAATAACCCAAGAGAGAGAGATTCTTGCAGCAATCAAGACGCATACATTTAGTACAATAAGAATAAGACAAATAGGTTTACTGATCTCATGTATGCAAAACATGAATATTCTCTCATACAAATCAGCCTCAGGTTAAGATAGCATTTACCTGTAAAAGAAGTCAGACCCATGCAAGTAGCAGCTATTGCTACGCTCAAAACTGCGGCAGCATCCTCCATTAACACCACGTTTGTACTGGGATCACAACTCTGTATGACTGAACATGTAATAAAAGTGACATTGATGTTGACATTTTAGCTTGCCCCATCATTTAGCCAAGTGTAGACACAGACAAATGTAAAAGCTTCTACAGTCGTATTTTACAGCCCCTTTCATAAAAAAAAAAAAAACATGCCCTACCTATTATGGAAATTTCCCCAGAAGATCTTAATGGGAAATTTATCCTTAAAAATGCAACTATTTTGGTACTTGGATATTTAAGTATCACCAAATAAGCCAATAAGATTTTATCCAAATTTGTAAAACAAACATGTTATTATATAACATATCAACATGAGACATGTGAAGCAAGAGAAAATAGTTAGCTACATATTCATATTATTGCGGAAATACCACTAATAAATCCTATTTTAAATACGACAGATACTTTACTGAGCTACGGACACATACCATATTGATAAAATGAGAGGCCCTTGGCTCGGGCACTTCTTCGAACTTCATTTATAGCAACAAGAAGAGTAGCTGAAACAAAAGTAATACAGTTACTGAAAATGGTTAGAGGCAAAGTGACATTTATGGTTATGATCTAGGAGGGGGAAGAGACGCTAAAACTCCTGTTCAAAAGTCACAGCAAAAATAATTATAGCTCTCCTGCCGACTATACAAGCAAAAATTCTTTTGGCAGATTATGCACATAAAAGGGTAAACATGTTAAACAAATGCAGTAACTTCTATCCAAAAGAGAGCAAGTTAAAGTATCTGAAGAATTTAAAAATTAAGTGTTATATTTCAAGTGTGTCAAAATACGAAATATTTAGGAATTTTAATTCTGTATCTATATGCCACAAAACACTTAATTTTTAAATTAACAAATATCTATACACTTGCATGCAATAGGTCACCAATAAAGCATACGGCAATCAGCATTTTGAATGGTGGTAATTCATAAAGTAATATCTTTACGTACTAGTCTCTCTGAACACAACATACTGTTGAATTTTCAGTGCCAAAAGGCTCACTGTGCATTTTTCTCAGATTAGTTCCAGAGATTTTATATGTATTCTCCAGTCTACACAATTAATATAACCCAAGAAAATAGAAAATAATAATACTTTTTTCCTTTTGAAGGACAATAAAGCAAAAAACCCCACTAATTAGCACACAAATAAATTGAAGTCAGCAAGTCTTCCTACATATCTAGCAATGCCACTATTAGCAACACAGCTCAGAATTGTTCAGTTCTGGAATTAAAAGCTGAACCGACTCCCGAGCCTGCATTATCAGTTTAAGAATTCCATGACACTGCATACCTCCTTCAGACACCAGCGATCCTGCTAAGATCAAATACGCCTATAAAAAAAAAAAAAAAGGGGGGGGGGGGGGGGGAGAAGGGGAAAAAAGACATTTTAGTACTTCATTAAACTCATAGGTGCATGAATACTTTAATTTCAAAATATCCACAATCATCTCATGTACAAGAATGATTTTACCCATGACAAAAATGCATCCACCTCTAGCTGCAGGATAGCAGCTGACAAAGAGCCAAGTTACAATATACTGAACAATACAAGAAGAGTGGAAAGAAGTGCTGTCTGAGGACAGACATCAGGACAGCCCCAAATGCTCATAAAGCAGATTAAACTGTGATTAGTGTTAAAGCAAAGCAGACAAAAACTTGGTTTTTCAGTTTCATCCTGAACAGCCTCTCAAGGAAACCGCAAATTCTACAGAATGTACTACCTCAGATGGTTGGATTAACCCTGCTGAAATTTAAAATTGACTTTGGGATTCAGAAAGCCTAGATATTTCAGAGTGTAGGGTTACATTACATTAAGCCATACTTGCCACACAAGGTTATAAATATTAAAACAAGATCAACTTACCCAAAGAAGAGATTCTATGGGCTGAGGATGAAGTAAACCTATAATTCCATGATACCAGGAAAGTCCTGCACCCATCATGAAAATGCCAACCCCACTAATTAGGGAAGCAATGTAACGCATGTTGGTGAAACCATATCTAGGCAGGAACAAAAAAATAGTTTAGAAAACATGATACCTGCAACTTTACAATTATATTCTAACAAATCTGACAAGAAAGGAGAAAAGTAGGTGTCTTGATGACTGGCTGCGATATAGCTGAATATCTAAATTAAAGCACAGTTGCTAAAATCAAAATCTTACCAAAGAATACAGCAACCTTATACATTGTTTCTTAAATATGTACTAAGTAGCTTGAATACCATTTATGTTTAGGGTTGTTTTTTTTAAATCCTCTTCCCTACATAAGCTATTCATATTTAGTTGCATTTGTTCAGTATTATGCACCACAGCTACTAATTAAGTTATATTTTTCAAAATGCATTCAAGTGTTTAATGAACAGGACAGCATTTACATTTCCTTGCAATGCTGCTTTTAATTGGAATATTTAGCCTTTATGTGAAGCTGGTCTCCACATTTCATTTCCTTTAAATTAATACTATAAAAAACTTGCTACATGTTCTTTTAATAGTTCAGCTGACTGTGAACCTCCAACAGTTTTCAGTTTGAAACATTTTTGCCGAGAGTTAAAATGGCATTTGAATACACCACTGTACTACATGCCACTCCCACTGTAAATATGACTACCAGCATTGCAAAAATGATGATAGTGTAGACTATAGGAACCATCAAAGAAATGGAGAGGAGTGGAAGAAAGGAAAAAGAAATGAAGGTTAAAGTCTGGTAAGTGTATGCTTAAATCAGAAGACTAAGTTGATGCTATACCAAACTCTTGATTGAAGACCATCTTGTTCAATTTGGTGAACAAATGTTAGTTTGACAGACATATTTTAACAATTTGGAAGGAAACGGATTATCTTCACTGACTGGCTGATTGACACAGGTTTAGGATGACACTATAAAAATATCAGAAAAATTACAGGTTCAAACTTCCACAAGGCTATAAAAAACTTACATTAATTACCCTTTTACTAATATTAAAATGAAGACTAATGTGTTTAAGCCAAGAACCTCTTGTTACATCACATCTGAAATGGAGCATTTCCTCACTGAAAACTCTGTTTTGAAGGTGAAAAGTAGTCTTTTATTACCTTTGGCTAAATCCTGCTGTTCATGCAGGAAAGCAAGAATGTAGTACTATACATCTATTGCTATATATCTACTACTACATATAGTGGAGGGGTGGGGGGGAAGAACAGAACCCATAAAACAAACACTCTCCTTAAAATAAAAGAACACAAAAGTAATGAAAATAAAAAAAAACACACACTTTGTACTCTGTAAAATTATAAGCTAATATGTCAAAGTGAAATTCCTTAAGAGCCATAAGATTTTATAATTCTTGACTTTGGCAAAAGTCCCTTTCTTTTTATTATTATGTTATAGTAAAAGTAGAAACCATTCGTTTCAGATTAGAAAAATGAAAGTTTTAGTTTTATTTGAGTAACGTTTTATCTAAATATATTCCAATTCTGCTGATTAATAGAGTAGAACAAAACCAGAAACAAATTCGGTGTGTCTAAATGTTCATTAATGCACAGTGGCAACTGTGCATTTAATTTAGTACTTGTCTAAAAGTACTAAATTAAGTGCACAGTAACCAGAGTTACTGCACAGTAGCACTAAATGCTTTAGTGACACTACTGCACAGTAGCCTAATAATACTGCGCAGTAGCATATTAGCACTGTTCGTAATGTGATATGCTACTGCACAGGGTTATTAGGATACTACACGGTTAGCATCTCATATAGGAGGTGCCCAGTGCAATCCATCTCATTTTATTTAAATTTGTAATTCTCAACCAGAGTGCCAAAGCACATTGGGGTGCTTTGATGTCCTTTTGAGGGTACTGCAGTGTCACACAATGTTAGCACTTTTTGGTGTGCAAACATTTTTCACAAGAGATTTCAAATAGGAATCCAGAGTTAAACACACTGCCTTGCTGTGGTCTTTCTGAGTTCTTTGCAACAGAAAAAAATTGCTGTTTTTTTCCAAAATCAAAAAAGGAAAGTAAACTTAGGAGCTAACATTTTCTGAAGATTGCCTTGAGTCTAACAGGGTATTCCCAAAGTCTAATGAGGGGTGCCTTGAGTCTAAAAAGTTTGATAACTAATAATGTAAACAGTCTATTTCTCAAACATATTTGTTGTACACAAGTAATAGGAGATGCTTTAAACCTGAATATGATATTTGAAACTTAATTATTTACTCCAGAAGCTTACGGATGACTAGAGTCTGGTGTCCTTGCAGACTGACTGATGCCCAGTGCTAGTAAAGCCTGTATAAAGAAAAAGGGAGGGGAAAAAGTCAGTAGAAAAAAAATATTATGGAGTCTCTGGAGTTCTGGCTTGAAAGGAGATTCAAGCTTGGTTTTTTTGTATATACAGTTCAAGAAACAAAACAACATTAGCTCAAAACAGTAATTTCACAAGAAATATCCTCTCTCAGACAGAACAATGTCAACCAAAAGGAATTCACCTAAATCATTTTAGTTCTAGTTGTAAGAAGTTTAAAGGAATTTAAAACAGAAGTTAAGGGTTTATTTAATATAATAATGAATGTTTTAAAAATCTCTCCACTTAAATTTAAAAATCAGGGAACAAAGGATATACAAGTTAAATATATTTGCTATAAACAGAAATTATGCATGAACTATAAACAAAAATAGTAATTTCCATTACATTTAATGCAATCTGAAGTTAAAGTATCCTGTATTTACATTTCAACTTCCTAACTGTACATTTAGCATTAAGGATTGTCCAACCTAGAAAAAATATGTTAGTATTTCCTACATCTTGAAAATCTGATTGTATAAAAGAATTGATACATTGTGATACTATTAGACACGTATTAAATTCTGGTAGTGCAATCCCTTATAAATCCAGGCCCTTATCCTCCAACGATTAAGCATGTACTTTAAAACACATCAACCTAAACATGTTAAGGAGCTTACGTACGTGCTTAAGTCCTTGCAGTGTGTTTTATCAATATATACAGCTCACTTGTATACGTGGCAAGTGCATGGCATCACTCTATAGCAAGTAATGCATGTACAGGGTAACAGCCATAGTGGTAGAAGTTTGTACCGTTTATCTAAAGCTTTTCTTGGATTCAAAACTTGTCAATGACCCAGGAAAGAACAAAGCATGGGATCTAACATTATGAAATAAAACTTATGCAACTGTTTTTGAAACAGAAGAACATAACATTTGAAGAATTACATAAGTTTTATCTGTTAAAAGGTGTTGATGTGGGAAAGTCAAACCACCACAAGTTTGGAAATGCCAGATCTCTAGTTACCCAGAACTTAATTTCTCCCACCTAACATGTGCATTATGATGCAGTCTTTAACTGGACAATCACATATTATTTGTTCTACATGACCACACCATTGGCGACAAATGAAGCATAAAGGTGCAAGAGAATGGAGGATGTTTTTGTACTTAAGGATGCTCTTGTATCTGGTACATCAGATACCTGGCTTCCCTTCCTGTCTCAAACACTGACTTCCTAGGTACAGATACACAAGATCATTACAATATGTTTGCATAAAGTAGGCATATTCAGTTGCATAGGCAACCTAAATTCTGTGCACCTGACTAACAGCTTTATTTAACATCTGTGTATATTATTTTACTTGGCAACTTGAGAGTTAAAACAACAACAAAAACAAATCAGGGTTTATTTCATAAAGCATGGTTGACACTATGGGGCATTCATAATTTAAAAAGGAAAAATAACTAAAAGGCATTAAAATATTCAGGATTGCCTTAATATCTTAAATGTATGTAAACAAAAACTACAACAGCAGAGGTACTAAGCCAAACTTTACTAGTTAAAAACACAACAGGATTACAAAATTTCCAGCCACACACTGTTCAAAATTTTAGGCTAGAGTGTTAATAAGAATTCAACAATTCTGTCATTAAAGTGGTCTGTCAAATAAATTATATTGATACAGAAAACAAAAATAAAAGATCAAATTACTAAAGCAGTGGGGGCCAACCTTTTTGGCAGGCACGCCACAAACTAACCCATACCGTCCTATACAATCCTCTCCCCCTGCCTGTTCTGCTGCTTTGCTTTCTGCAGTATCTGCTGCAGTGCTGCCTGGTAAAATTTATTTAGTAATGAAGTAACTGAAGCATGAAAACACACCCTACATTTCTCAGGTGTGAAAACAGTCTAATTAAGTTCCTTTGACTGATGAGTGTTGGCAAAGTTGAAATGGCTCCTGAATGTAATAAAAACCTACACTGTTCTTACTAAAGTGTTATCTGCTACTATACTTACTAAGAAAAAGCATGCAAAGCCATAGAAATTAATAAAAAGTGTTTCCTGAAACTTGAAGCAGCAAAAATCATTGCAATATGAAACAGATTAGATCCTGTGAACCAACCATTCAAAAACAGAGATTCTATTTACAATCTAAACTGAAAACTAAAAACATTTTAAAAGCTTCAAATTCTAGTCTCCAGCCTCACCCCAATTTTACAGTGTTATATCATAAAAATGCCCTTAAGGGCTTCCCAAAACAAGCACTCTATCTCAAAAAAATAACGAACAATATACTAATTAAACAAAACGTTACTTCACTTTGCTGATTCCCAAGGCTACTTGTAAGGAGCCCTATCATTTTTTAGCTTAACTAGTTACCGCCACAATTCAGCCAACCTTCTCTGAATAGAGAGCATTATCTATTAATACAACTGCAGAAAAAATGTTCTCTCAATGATTTTAGTTAGTTTTCAAAAAGTTAAATCATGGCAACAAAACAACTACTCACCTGGTTGCAAGTATCTGCTAAAGAATGTATAGCTTCCGAAAACATGCTTGCAGAACCAGTATAAACCCAAGCAAGTAGTTTGAAGAAGAAATTCAACCCATTTCTAAGAAGGAAGAGAAGAAAATCAGTAGTAACACTATAATAAAATTAACATCCGTTGTTTAAAATACTATGAAACCTATTTTTGTATAACCTTGTGTTATCCATCAAAAAGAAAGAAATTCAACTAGAAGCCAATCTGATGATTAGTACTTGTAGTAAAGGTACCTGCGTTTTTTAAATATTTTCTGCATTGAAATATTTTCAATTGAATATAAAAATATAAAAAGATTCAATTAGTTTGAGCAACATATATATTTTCTTTAAATAATTCTAGCTCATAAAGTATACTATCCTGAAGTTATGATTTGTCTGAGGGCCAAGGATATTTGTGATATCTTTTACTGGACCAACTGCATAGTTGGAAGAGCTATTGGACAAGCTTTTAGGCTTCATAAGTCCTTCCTCAGGTTTAACATCAACCTCAAGGGAATTTCCATCAAAATCCTTGCCCCTCAGATGTTTCCTGGACCATTACAGCTACAAGATTCCAATTTCTCTGTCTTCACTTTCAAGACACTGCTCAATGCTTTTGCAGTTTATAAATATTTCAGGGGGATTTCGACCCTCTTTGCCTCCTCAGCAGAGCAGCATAAGCTTCAAAACTGGTTCTCCCATTTTATTCTGAGTTTTCTATATGACCCCACTCAATTCTAGCATAGCATCCTCTGACCCCTAAGTCCCATTCAAATCCTGGCAAACACAGAAGTACAGAAAAAGGGGAGGTCATTAAATTAGAAAAAAAATACAATCTCTATAGCTCTTTCCTTTGGCTGTACTTTCTTTGTGATTTGGAAACAGATTAATCTCACAAAGCAGGCCAAAAGTACACATTTGTGTCTTGTACAGACCAGGAAACTGCTTGAGTTTCTTAAACTTGATTATAAGACTAGACAAGCATCTTTCTGAAAGACATGTTCTACTTCAACCACTAGCTGCCCGAGTTACTGGATTAAATTTTACATGTGACACAGGAAATCAGACTAGAGCAGGAGTGTCCAACTCACCCAGGCCCCCAAGCCAGTTCCTCAGTGAGCCATATGTGGGGCACGAGGAGCCTCGTGGGCTGTATGTAAACCATGCAGCTGTGGCAGAACAAGCAGCAAGGCAGGGGGGCAGAGCAGGGCAATGCAGCCATCACTTGCATTCCTTCCCCTCTCCCTCCCTCGCAAACAACATCCAGCTCTGTAAGCAGGGAATTCAGCAGCAGCCCACTCGCTCCACCCCTAAATTCCCAGCTCCTCTAACAGTCCTGAAGTTGGCTAGCTCCTGGGCCATATCTTTGGTTCTGCCCCAAACTGGAGTATCATAATTGTCCCTCTAACCTTAAGTTTGTCCTACCTAGAGTAAAGAACGCTCAATATTAGACCACTTAGTCTGGTGGGGTTTTGCTTATTTACAAAAAAGTTAAAGAAATGTTATAGCTGTGATTTAATAAACAATGGCAAAAAAGCTGAAAAATAGAAATCCTTATGCAGACACAAATGTTTCTTATTTAGGAATGCATTTATTACTGAATAAGTTATTAATCTTAAGGCTTTCCCTCAGGAACATAAAAGGTTCACATCACTATTATTTAAGTCCCAAGTTGCAATCTTTTCTATAACGCTTTCTATCCACGGATCTCAAATGTGCTTTAGAAACTTTATTTTAGCCTCATAACATCCCTTGAGATAAGGAAGTATTATACATATTTCTCAGACAAGAAAACACACACAAGTTAGTGAACAGTCCAGAGTCACTGTAGCAAAACTAAACAAAATTTCAGTCCTCTGGCTTTAATTACAAAACTGCTCTTCTCATCCAAAGTACAGTGTGGCTTTAGCACATGAAAAATGCATAAATTGCTGTGGAACTCAGGATGACATTTTCCTGACTCTTAAGTATCGAGTCACAGGAGTATACTCCTATGGCGATTTAAAGGAGCCAATCAGTTTGCTTAAATAGGTCATCCAGCTATGCTGTTCCTGACATCCTACAGTGACACAGAGGGTATACATAGTTAAGTGACATCTGACTTCAACCCCCATTCCAACTTTGAGTTTACTGTGAGGAAAAATAAACTTCAGCACTGCTCAATCTGATTACAGAAGTTAAGGTGCAAGGGCCAAACAGAATGGACAAACAACTTATGCTGCCCAAGGGAAAAAATGGAGAGACTCAAAGAGCTACACAACAAAGGGCTGAATAAAACTCTGGGAGAATATGGATCTGTCAAACCGTTTCTTTGGATGGCAAATTTAGATACTTCTATGCTTGGCAGAAAACAGGTAGCTAATAAAATAATTTTTAACAACCTGTTTTCTATCAAGTGTACAAGTATCTAAATTTGCTCCTGGAATTTTATTCAGTTCTTTATTGTGTAGCTCTCCGAGGATAGATTTTAAAATATTGCATCTTTTTTAAAATAAATTTATTCAAGAATAAACCTCAAACTGTGACAAGCTATGTTAAGACCTAAACTTACAATAGTAATTTAAATTAATAAAAGTTATATAAAATATTCAGACCACAGTACAGGCAGCCCCTGCTTAACGCTGTTTTGCTATAATGCTCATTTAAAATTGATACCCGATTCCACCTAGCACTCAGCAAGTTTTGTTATAATGTCCGCAGTCACCATCTTGGGTCATCAAAAACTTTCGGTTTTGCTTAACAATCAGTTTTTCAGAAACCAATTAAGAGCACTAAGTGGGGTTGCCTGTACATTTTTACCGCTTTAAAAAAATCCAGTGAAGTGAGGGAAGCGACCAATTAAATATGTGCAGCCAGAATACACTGAAGTGATAATCTAGGTTCTGGACAACTGCAGCCCCTTCTGCAATGCAGCAGAAATATTTTCTTTAACTCAATTTATTGTTTAATTCAGTTCAATAACTAGCTCATTCGAAGTTGAGCAATGAAACAGAAAGTGAAACATGAAAACTTAAAGTGTACATACAAAAAGCTAAAATTTACTAGTTTTAAGGTCTTAAAAAAAATGACCAGAGACAAAAAACAGTTCAATTCATTAACTTCAGAGACTACTTTCTGTTTAATTAAAAAGTTGCCTTTGAATTTAAAACGTTTTGAGAAACATTTTTTCTTATGTATCCAGTATATTTAACTAATGAATATTTTAGTTCTGATGTTCTAGTTTCCATCCAAAAGGTACAAGTACAAAAAACAAAAACAAAACAAAAAAAACATACACCTTAATCAAGCAGCAAATACAAAGAAAAGTAAATTAGTATTTTCTAACAGTAAAACTTGAAAATTAAGTATCTGAATAAATGCATGCTTAGAATTACAGATGGCGCATCTTTCCAGTGGGCAAAACCAAAAATACTAATCAAATTTAGTGTATTGGCTATCTTTGGTTCAAATCAACATTTTTCATTAGTTACCACTCAATATATTATTTTAGAATAACTAAAAAATACAAATTCAATGCAAGATTAAAATAATAATTTAAAATAAAGTTTACTGCTTGTTGATTTAACTTATTTATGTTAATTGTGATATAAATCAATTGCCTCAATATAAAGGCACATATTTTAAGAAAAATAAGGGACTGCAACATTGGTTTTCACTTTATAAAAACTTCTCTCGACAATTTAAACCCTCATAGAAGACTATAAAAAGTACACACTATGACTGAAGTCAAACTCATATAGATTAATAATGCATTTGAACATTATTAAAAGAGCTGCATATTTCTGTGCTACATTTGAAAATGACTGATCATATTTCTTTTGATCTTTCTTATATTTACTTTTAGAAAAAGAACACACATGATAAATTTCATCTGGATTGGTAAATATTTGGCAAAAAGTTATTCTGCAAACCCCTACAAATGTATCTTTGAGACATGCCATCTCAAACATAACAATGTTAGCATGACAATATAATAATCTTTATGAAGCATGATCATGAAAAATGTATATTCTTAATATCCATTTTTCTTTATTCGGCAAATGTTGGTTTCCTTCCTCTATTTTTTATAATGAAGCTTTAAACAAAAGCCATATTCCTGTGTTTTAGAAGTAAAACAGTTTAGGGACCAGCTACATTTTTAACAGAGTCCTGTACCCCTGGACTGAAAGCTCTAGGCTGATATGTAAACCCATGGTAAAAAACAAAACAAAGCAAAACAAAACATAGAGGAGCCCAGAAGCAAAAGTATTTGTGGAAAAAAAAAAAAAAAAAAAAACAACAATTTTTTCAGGGGTGTGCAACAGTTGGCTTTTCTGTAAAAAAAAAAAAAAAATCACTATCTATCTATATATACCTTGCCCCCAGATACTTTAGATACAGCGGGCACATCTACACATGTGCCCAACTGTGCAGTAACCGCCGGTACGATGCAGTCCCAGCACCGCATGGGTCATTTCTGACCTTACTGCACAGTAGCAACGAGCTAGTACCCTTGTTGCTATTGTGCAGTAGCAGCAGCATAACCATTTGTGCCAGCCAATGCTACATCACCATAGCAACGAGCTACGTTACCATAGCTCGCCACCACAGCAACATAACATCTCATGTAGACATACCACAGAGATAAAGGCTAATCCCATGCAGAAGGCTATACCTCTGCATGGCTGAAGAGGAGAATTATCTCCTTAACCACCACCAAGCTACCAAGTATCTATCTCTACTCTAATATGGAGCTCTAATCTGCAAAGGAGTACACAGTCAGGAATTCAGTAGATAACAAAACATTTGTGGTTATGCTCACTTCTAAGGAAGAGAGGCAGGATCTCTGCATGGATCTCCAATATGGAAAAGCAGGAAGGGAGCAACACTATATAAATCATTTTTTTAGGCATTCTAGAGCACACACTCACAGGGGTGGTTACCGTATAGCGAATGAGAAACTTTAGATAGAGTGGGTAACTATATAATCTACTAAAAGACAGGGAATGGTCATTCACAATCAAATGATTTACTGCCCTTTTCCCCCCCCAAACATACGAAAAGAAGGGCTATAAGAAAACTCCACGAACTATTTCCCCTGAAAGTAGGCTGTCTTTGTAGGTCTGGTATGTTGTGCTCTTCCATAATATCTATGGAAATTAATATTTTTTGGAAATATTAAATTCATTTTTTCTTCAAATAAGATTCACTTAGTATTACCAAAGCATATCTTCTGGCACTCCTCCTCTAGAAGGGCTTTTCTGCGAGTCTTTTATATTACAAGCCTCCTTACTTTTTCAGCTGGATACTAATAATAGTTTTCAGACAAGTTTTCTAATTAAATTTAACTCATTTTTTTATAAAACATTGGGGGGAGGGGTGCGGACGAGATGCGCAACAAAACCTTCCTTATGAAAAATTCAACACTTCCATATTACCTGATAGGATCTTTGAGAAATCCACCAAATGTGCAGGAGCATTTTTTCTGCCAACTTAAAATTCTCGCGCACAAGTAACAACGTGTTTCTAAACACAAAAAGAACCTCATGTATGGTACAGAACATATGAAAGGGAACAAGCTAGATGTGTCCAACTTAGCAGTCCCTCTTCAAAAATTTTGGTTGCTATTTCAAGTATTAATTGTTTGGCTGACCAACTTCAAAAAGACTAGCCATTCTTTGATCAAGGATGGAACAAACCTCTCTTATCTCCACATAAAAGAGAAGGCACTTGTAAAAAGAAGGTAACCTGCTTACCAATACATTGCAAATATATCCGTACATTCCAACTGATATCCGATTTAGCACACCAGATTAGCCTATTCAAACTCTTATTTCATTACATGATTTCTTTAGCAGAATTTTGCTAAAACTAGGAAAAATCATTAGAGATTACATGAAATGAAAAACACGTTTTAAAATGAGGATACACCACCATAAAATGTATCACTTATTTTGAATATATTTTTAGTTTATGATATTCAACAGAATAATAGAAATGTACTGACACACACCTGCTAAAGTAAATCTTAAGAGATGTTATTGCAGTACTTCATTATTTTACAGAAAAAGGAGAATAAAGCAATGCACTTCAGGTCCCAAAGAGGGACCCTAAACCTGAAAGGAAGCTATTAGTCTTTGTACTTTTGGAAGTCAAGCCATTTAAGGCACATACGTTTAACACTCTGGACTCCTCTTAGAGAAAGCTTACTTTCTACAGCACAATTCTGCTGCAGTTACATAACCACAGAATTGTAAAGAATATAAAAAACTATAAACTTAAATGTGTAGACTACTTCCATTCTTAAGATATACTATTTTTATACTTGCTGTACAAAAACTTCTACTTTTTCACACTTACATGCATATAGCCACCATCACCACCTTTCCTGGTCCCTTGAACATCATAGCTGCTGTGCTGGAGCGTGGCTACACAAAGAAATAAGGGATGCTTAAAATAGATTGTTACATTGAATCAATAAAGCAGTAAAAATAGCTAAATATCAACTGCATGAAGGGTCTTCAGTACAACTCGTATAGTTAGAATATCATTTAGTACCACAATTCTTAAAGGAGTTGAAGGTCACTTCTGAATAATATACCATATTTACTCAATTAGACAAGGCTTTCCCCCCCACATACACATTTAACATGAGGGGAAAAGCCCTCTGCCTTGCAATCAAGCAGGAGGCAACCAGGGAGCAGGCAGCTGCTGTGGCTCCAGCTGATGCTGGAACCAGAGCAACAACTGATCCCTGCCCCACTCCACTGCCTCTGCATGTCCTGCCACTCCTCCTGTGCAGCCCCTAGTGCCCCCCACATTCCCCACACTACACCTTATCCCCTCTGCCACACTCTTACCTTTGCCCTGCACCAATGAGCTCCACACCTACTGCAGCCTGGGGCACAGAGCATGGCTCCAGCCCAGCCTAGTAGCAGAGGCATATTACCAGCACTGCTGTTCTAGCCCAGCCCTGTAGCAGCAGCACTGCTTCTACCAAGTCAGGCTGAAGCCATGCTCCATGCCCCAGGCTGCAGCAGGGATGGAGCTGCCAGTGTGGAGCAAAGGTAAGGGGGAGGAGATGGAGCAGAGACCTGAGACTGTGGGTGGCAGAAGCAAGGTGGGGAGGAGGGACAGGGGAGAGAGGAAGTCAGGGCAACCTGAGGCTGCAGGCAGGGAAGGGGAGAGGCAGCATGGGGCAAGCTATCTGCCCCTCTCCCTGCCTGTCCCACGACCTCTACACTGCCTCCCACACGTGCCCCACCCCCC
>NW_005842405.1:353699-377265 GCF_000455745.1 Alligator sinensis | reverse complement strand
CTGCCCTACCACATGCCCACCCCCAACCTGCCCCCGTCATCACCTCTCCCCCAACCATGTGCAGTAGCAGGGAAAGACTAATTTAAGACAATCCTCCAATAATTAGTTTCTAAACATGGACAATTATAATACATTTATAAAACTTTCTGTAGTTGTTACCATAGACAACTCATTAAAAAGTACCATTTGGGACTCTAACAGATGTTCACTTAAATGCACCATATGATAGGATCCCCAATCCCAACAGTTGTGCCACACGTACATGGCAGGAGGCATGATTCTGAGATCAGATCTCAGTGATGCCGTACTTGCCAGTTCATAAGCCCACGCTCTCCCTAAACCAGTAAACTGAAAGCAAGGTGGCCACAGGTCCAGGACTGGGGCCAATAATCAGTGGTCAGCCCGGCAGGGACTGCATGGGAGCTGGTTCCAGACCTCCAGTGCAGTCCCCAGCATGGGCCAACAATCAGCTGATTGTCAACCCAGTCAAAGTTGTTCTATATGTGGAACAATGTTACGGCTAGTTTGCCATTTTAAGGCATCTTAAATTGGTACATATGAGCACACTTGTTATTTATGCCACAATTAACATGGGCCTTGGTGTTATGCATAGCCAAGAATACATGCCATTAGAAAGAACCGTAATGAAGAATAAGCAAGCACAGAAGCTTCCACCACAAGCCTGTTTAACCAGGAACAGAAACAAGAGACCCACAGAATAAGGAATCTCTCTGCATGAAAGGAGCCATAAAGTTGTTTAGAGCAAGGAGAGAGGAAAGCAAGCATGGCAACAGATGTTGGGAAAAATCAAAACCAGACAAAGAGGAATTGAAATAAAAATAAAAGATTAATTTGATTTTTTTTTAAACAGTGAATTCTGCATTGTACATATTCAGAGTCCAAAAGGTAGAATCACAGATGGGAATGCAACTGTACAAAGCTCTCTTCTAGTGGCCATTAAATGGGCTTTAAAACCATCACTGAAGTAATGCTAAAAAGTTTAATGCTTCATTACAAGCAGATATAAAATAATATATTTAGGTATTTACACATATGCCCAACTGTGCAGTAACCTCTGGCATTTACACTTTCCTGCAAGATCTACCAAGTTCTACTATTGTTGCAAACATTTTCTTAGAAATATGCTGTAACACCATACAAGTCAGCACATTTTAACTAAAGGAATTAAGCTAATTCTTACCTTAGTGTCTCCAAAGAAGACTTTGTATTCCTTCAGTAACTTCTGATTTTTAAACAAATCTATGATACAACAACTGTAGTTAAATATAGCACTTACATTTGAAAACCTGAAAAATCATTTCCATGGTTACTTCTCATAGACAACTCAGATAAATTTGCTATGATATATCAACATATTTATATTAAACAGTGAAGTCTTGTCAAGCTAACACGTATTAATAGGGATCTTTCTTTTCTTAATGGAGTCCAGGAACAAGGTAAAAATGGCACTGACATTGAAAATGTACCTATCTACTTAATCAAACACTGGCAAATGTCTTATTTTACTCATTGCATAAATTACAAAGCTTGACAAATAATTTTAAGTCTCAGGAAGGAGATTCTGTGCTTAAGAGGTACAGTACTAAATTCACAGTTCAACAGAAAAAGGGGCTTTCAACCACCTTTATACACACACACACACACACACCAGATTCTGGGCTTTTTCATAGTACTTATAATAATAGACAATACATCTGCCTGTCCCAGCACTGACCAGAAACCTCTAGAGATCTGTGCATTATGCCCGTGCCTCAGAAGAACCCTCTTGCATTCCTGACATGACCCATATACCAGGGCTTGAGATTGGAAATGTATTATAGTTTCCTAGGTTCCCAAGTTACCATTCCAAGAAAATTTTTTGATCAGTGAATCTAGAGCTTTTAAAGCTGTTTTGCTGTGCTCACTTCTTTTCACCTGGCACAGGGGAGAGGAGCTTGCATCAGATTCTCTCTCTCTCTTTCTTCAGCGCTCAACAACAAAACCCTTTTCTCTCTTCCATTCCCATATGAATGTGTAACAAATGAGAAACTCATACTGCTCTATGAGATCAAAACTCCTAAAGTCCTATACAGTGTTGTACAAATGTAGACTGCTCAAGATGGTCCCTGCCCCCAAAACCTTGAAACTGAGGATGAAAAAAAGAGGGAATGCAAGCAAGCATGAGAAGTTCAGGCTACATGAAAAGCAGTCACCATTTCGAATACAAAGAGTTTCAACCCCGTCAATTTGTATTAACCCAGCAACATCCTAGCACCATTTTTTTAAGGAAATCTGCTTTGCTTCAGATTAAAATCTAGAAACTTTTTGTCAACAGTTAGGCTTTTCAGGCTACAAGTCTGAAATCACCTGCCCAAATCTTTCAACATTTTCAATCCTTGGAACCTGTACATAAAGTATAGGGATAAATTACTTTGTCTCTCTTTGGAATTACACACAGCTAAACTATACAAGTACAGAAATACCTAAAGGATCAGGCCCTTTTATGCTTTCAGCTTAATTCAGTACTAAAATTACTTCCAAGAACTACAACAGACCTCTAATTTTAAGTTGCACAACTGAAAAAGTTAAATTAGCTGGCCAGTCCTTCCAGAGACTTGTTTCAAAGTCGAAACAGCAAAATCAAAATGAAACAGATATTGCCGAAACAGCCTCAAAACAAAACGAGGCAAGTCAAAACATTTTGCCGTTTCAACGCTGTTTCGAAGTTTCACCCATAGGGTATAATGGGGAAGGTTGAAACAGTCTATAACTTTGTCATTTGTGGCCTGATTTGAATGAAACTTGCAGAAATGGCAGCCCCTTCTAAGGGCATGATGCCTGCCAAGTTTCAAGGAGATAGGTGCACGGAGTTCAGGGAAACTTCAAGACTTTGGGGTGCAAGCAAAATTCCCTTGTATGTGTAATTCCCTTGTACAATTCCCTTGTAAGCCACAGTGGGATCAAAACTGCAGGCATGCTAGCCCCTGGTGAGGCGACAAAGCCTGCCAAGTTTCAAGGAGATAGGTGCAGGGGTTTGGGGAAAAACTGTACCTCAAGCTGAGGACAGGCAAAACTCGTGACATGGGTGACACTGTGTGTGTTAAGGCACAGCAGGGTGAAAGCTGCAGGTATGCTAGTCCCTGCTGAGGCCATGAAGCCTGCCAGCTGTTAAGGAGATAGGTGCAGGGAGGTTCTGGGGCCCTGCACCCATAGCTGCTGACAGGCAAGACTCATGACATGGGTGCTTGTGCAACTGACTGTGTCTGTCTTGGGGCAGAGGGGGGTGAAAACTGCAGGCCTGCTAGGCCGTGCTGTGGCCACGATGTTGGCTACAAAGGACCAACTTGCAGGATCATCATAAAATTCTAGTTTATTAGATGGATGCAAAAAGTCAGATCATAAACCTTGGGGCTGATCCCCTCAAACGTGCATCCACACACATGTGCGCGCACACTAGCTAGCTACCTATGAATACTAAGCACTGGTGCCAACATTGTTATATGGTACAACTTACTTTTAAGCAAAGTACATTAGTTACAAAGTTAAAAAGCATAAAATATAAAAAGGGTAAAATGCCATGGCACATACAACAAATAGACTAAATACAATGAGGGGGAGACAGTGATGCAGAATACTATTTTACACCCATAAAAGCACCTACAAAATATATTTATTACAAGCACACCTTAACTTTGTAACAAATGTACTTTGTTTAAAAGTTGTACCACATAACATTGTTAGCACCAGTGCTTAGTATTCATAGCTAGCTAGATAGCGCGCACGCACACACACGTGTGAATGCACATTTGAGGGGGATCAGCCCCAAGGTTTATGATCTGACTTTTGCATCCGTCTAATAAACTAGAATTTTATGATGATCCTGCGAGTTGGTCCTTTGTAGCCAACATCGTGGCCGCAGCACGGCCTAGCAGGCCTGCAGTTCTCACCCCCCTCTGCCCCAAGACAGATACACTCATTTGCACAAGCACCCATGTCATGAGTTTTGCCTGTCAGCAGCTAGAGGTGCAAAGTCCCAGAACATCCCTGCACCTATCTCCGTGACAGCTTGCAGGTTTCGTGGCCTCAGCAGGGGCTCGCATCCCTGCAGCACCTTAACACATACAGTGTCACCCATGTCACGAGTTTTGCTTGTGCACAGCTTGAGGTAAAATTTCCCCCAAACCCCTGTACCTATCTGCTTGTAACTTGGCAGGCTTCACGCCCTCAGAAGGGGCTACCATTCCTGCAAGTTTCATCCACATCAAGCCAGAAATGACAAGGTTATAGCCTGTTTTGTCCTTCCCCATTATATCCTATGGGCGAAACGTCAAAACGGCAAAACTGTTTTAACAGAACGGAACAGCTGTTTCGAATCAAAACAAAATTCGAAACGGAACACTGTTCCGTCAAAACGTCGAAACACTGGTCAAAACGGAACACTGCCGTTTCATACAGCCCTACAAATCAGTTCTCCTTCCTTCGGCACACTGCTCAACAAATGACCTAATATATATGATATGGCAGTTTATGACATATATCATTAATAATATAAATCTAAACAATAATAATTTATATCTTGCCCTTTCCAGGTTGCCCCAGAAAAGTGAGAGGGGCTTATTCATTTAAAACAATTAAAAGAAACGTGCATCACCTCCAAATTATAGAAACAATGTGATAAATTGTATGTTGCAAGTGGAAATTTTTTTTCTGTACACCGAGTCTTCGCACTATTTCTTGACCTTTTTCTAGGTTCTGACTTATACAATAAACCTTTATATGCTAAAAGTTAATAATCAAAATAACCAGATAACATGTAGCCAAACAAGTGCTACAACACAAAACAGATAAAGCAAGGATTTAACACTGGGTTCGGTTGTTAGAATTTGTGAAAATTCCCCACACAGGAGGCAAATCATTCTTCAAAACCAATTAAGATGTTTATCTTCTATCCACAAAAAAGCAAGAAAGTTTCCATTAAGAATAACCTGAACATTGTATGTATCTAATGCAGTCAGTATGCATTTTATTCTGAGAAGAATGTGTAGTATTTCTTATGCTAGCACTCTGGAGTGAGATCTCTACCTCAAAACAAATATGTCTGTTAACACATCACCCTCACATCAATGCACATCTTCCTAAAAAAATTATAAAACTGGAGTTCAGTAATCCATAAAGCATTTGTAGATACCTGAAAATTGCACTTACTTTCTCTGTATTCTATCTCTGCTTCTTTACGTCGTTTTCTCTCTCTAGCAAGAGCTTCTGGGCTACCCCAAACGTCTAGGGACCTGCACAAAATACAAGTGAATAATTTGGTAATTCTTTTGATTTACACAAATTAATCTTCATGTAACAATATATGGGGAAGTTCTCTAAACAGTTTTTGATTACACAAGCCTTGTCTAACAGGGAAGCATAATGGCTGACCAACATTTGCTCCAAGAGGAAACTCCAAAAGTTAATCTCATGGATAAAAACCTTTCAGACAAAGAAACATTAGATCTCTTTTTAAAAACGTACAATGTAGCCTTCAATTCTGTACATGACTCCTAGCTACAACAACAGGGGTGACAAAATGGTTTAGCAATACAGAACAGGAAAAAAATACTACCGTCCCTTTCATAAGAAGGGTTATCAAAAATTATATAGTATTTATTATCCTCTTAAATAATCCAAATTAAATAAACCAAATTATTCCATTAAAAAAACCCCCCAGAGATTCTTACTTTGCCTCTACATCTGATCGTAAAAACACGGTGAAAGCTTCAGTGTCATCATGGGGACTTCGTCGTCTAATTTTTCTCAGCTGTTCCAGATCACTAAGGAAAAATGGGCATAGATTACCGCTAGTAAAAGTCAAGTCCCTATTATACATAAGACACATAATGTAAAAGTTCAAATATATTTATTCTTACTTAAAAATAGGATACATTCTGTAACCAAAATGGTATACAATAAAAGTTGTTAACCGGCATCTTACAAGCTGGCATGCTCTGTTAACTGGCATGCCGGCTTGTAAGATAAAGTGAAACCGGAAGCATCCACCACGGCACTTCCAGTTTCTCTGAGCCCCCATGGCCTGGGGCAAAGCAGTCTGCGCTGCCAAGCCGCCACGGTCTGGGAGCATGACAGGCTGTGCGAGGCCCGCCTCCCTGTCCCATGGGGCCCACAGAGCCCGCAAGAGGGACGGTGATGCAGCGAGAGGGGTGATGGGAGAAGCGGCGGCCGAGGCCGCTCAATTAACCGGCATATTTTGTTATCCGGCATCCCCCATTCCCAGGGGATGCCGGATAACAGAGCTTTCACTGTACTACCTTTTTCTTCAGTTTTGTAAGTTTAAAGAAGTGGACATAAAACTTAAATTTAGGGGTTTTGTGAGTTTTTTACTTAAAAGTTCAATAGCAATGAAAACTATAACAAGCAATATTTAAAGTTGCTTTTGATGGTCATGTGACTTGCATTTGTATGCAAGTCACTCTTCAGACAATAAATTAAAAAACATTCCCTCTTAATCCTCTTTGGTGGCTACCTATTTGGAAATTAAAGTTCACCTAACACTAGAAAAAGCTAAAGAGATTAGCCCCAATACCCAGGTGACATACCCATTTTTTCAATAATAATACCTCTCAGGCTGCATTAATCCTGTTGCTGTGGTGTTTAGCTACCAATGTTTTACTTTAACAGATGCGATTGGTGCAGCCCCACAGGAGACAAATGATGGGGTACAGTTATGCTTGCTCCAAACTGAAGGCAATATAGCTGCATTTGCATAGTGCTTCTTAGAATGGATTTGTCTGTGCACCGTGCTGCAATAATGCAATGAACTGCTTTCAGTTTGGGAGCTAGTGTGTGAAGTGGGCACGTCCTGTCTTAACACGGTGCTTGCTCTGACCCATCTTCCTGCTTACAGACTAATTTGGATGTTTGGGGTAAACCCTAGCTGGAGGTGTTGGGTAAAATCACACACACACACACACACACCTTTGTACACTTTACAAAGAGTAAAGTGATTTTACACACACACTCTCTCTCTAGGAAAGAGAAAATATCAACCTAATCAAATCAGTCACCATGGTATAATTAACTTGAAACTTAGCCACCTTTCAGAAGATATGCCAACCTGGACTACAATGTCATACATCCATTATAACAGTGTTATGCCATTCATATGCACCAGATATCATTTTTGAAAAACATCTTCACAAACCAAAAAATATCTAAACAGCTATAATTTCAACTCAAACTACTGTACCTGGATTTAAGACAAAATTCATTTATCGCTCTCACTCCAGTGATGAAATTATTCTGTGTATATTTTGGTCCATACTCTCTCTTTTTAAGGACTGCTTTAACTTTAAAAACAGAAAAAGAAAAAAAAAACAAGAGAAAGAGGGATAGTATTATTAAGTGCAACTGAAAGTCATTTATGGAAACCGAAAGACCTTAAGGGCAATTTGATCCAATCTGAAAGATGAGGTCCCCCACCATCAACTGAAAGGAAACTTACAAATTGTTGTTCCTGCCACTAATTTTGAGGTGGAGAAACAGAATGACAGAATTCATGGAAAATGGTATGCTGTCATGCACAGCAAACAAGGAAAATTATAAATTCGCTCAAACTGGAAATAAATATTCCTTAAGAACAGAAAGTAATTAATTTTGTCCCTAAATACAATAAAATATTTCTCACAACAAACATATTAAAAATCTATGGTCTAGCAGGTCACTGAAGGCTTGGGACATTAGAAAAATAAATGTTAATTTCAGTACATGCTGTACTTACTCATATATAAAACTAGGTTCCCCACCCAATCAATATGGGGGAGAGGGCAAGGAGGAAGCCCCTCCATCTTATATTTTCATACAAGGAAGCCACACTAAATATATCATCTATCATTAAGCTGCTGCCAAAAGCAGCACATACTCAGCAATGAAAACCAACTATGAAGTTAATTAAAATTCAGCCAACACTGAGCATGACTATAAAACACATGGCTGATATAGGACAAACATACCAATGGGAACTAACAAGTTGGGAACCACTATACTAACCCATCCCTTTTTAGACTGCAGACCAGAAGTGACCACAGACAAACATACTGAAGACCAGAAGTGACCAGCATATTGCAAGCCAGCAGCCAACCCTTTCTTATACAAGGTATAAAAACAAAACAAAACAAACAAACAAACAAAAAGAGGAGTTGGCTGCCAATTCACATATGCCAGTCACTTCTGGACTTCCCGTCTGGCAGCCAACCCTCCTGCGGACCGGCTGCCAACCCTTCATGGCCTACTACCCGGCTGCAGCCCAGGGGTTGTGGACCTCTGGGTTAGTATAACCCCCTGAATAAGATTTATGATAGCACCCATCGCATGCAGTTCTCCTCAGCACCGACTCTTTTTCAAGTCATGGTAAGCCACTACACTGAATATATTTCAACTTCTCCTTCACTGTCACAGCTGAGCTGAACATTCCTTGTTTTCAACCAGCCTTAAATGGCTGGCAAACATTACTGAACAGGACCCTATACAGCTTACCCAGAATCCCCCTCTCATCCCCCTCAGCTACTGCATATGATTAGTGTGGCCCCACCCTCCATGAGATGGAGCAAGACCAGACTCATCTGCATATAAATCTTTGGAGTACCCCAGGACTCATGACAAGAACACCCAATACCAGTCATAAGTGGGGGGGCTAACTGGCACATGGGTCGGAGGGGGGTGTGGATCTAGACCAAGCACACACACTGAACAGTGCTGAGTTGTGGGGCTGAAATGCTATTAACTCTTCTGTGGCCTAGCCCAATGAACTATATGGAAATCACTGAGCCTTTTGGCTTTGGACTAATGCCATGCATAGTTTGTACTATATACCAGTAGGTACAGAAGTGCTGCTTAAAAGTGTGTTATGGAGTACCTGTACTAAAACTTGCAACAGGTTTAAAAAAGGTAAATTGCATCTGTTCTGGATAAACTAAGTCTATGGGTACCTGTAGTAACTTCCTATATGCAAGTTTCTACAAGTATGTTTATGTTTAGGTTAGTCTTTTCAAATTTGTTCTTCACTTTCATGCGCTCAGGGAGAGCAGAACCTGAAAGTAAGGAAAAAAGGAAGAGGCTGCAAGGGAAAGAAGCTGGGGTGGAGGGGATGGGCTGAGGGCAAGAGGGTGACCTGATCCCTCATATTTAATTTCCTTCCTGTAGCAGTGGGAAGGGAACAAATTCATGGCAAACCTCCAATAATTAGATTCTATACCTGGAAAAAATAACAAATTTATAGGTTGTCCATATACAGAATCTACTTATTATACGGTCATTTTATAATCTGGGTCATTTGATATTCAAGTAAATACAGTAATTCCTCATTTAACATTGTTACAGAACAGACCTTTTTCATCTTTTTGAAAATAATCCAGAATAAAAACAAGCTGTATTTTTGTGCTTTACCTACTATTTTCCAAAAGTTCTCTCTCCAAGTTGTATTTTGCTATTCAGATATGTAACACTTAAAATATATTCATGTAGATGATAACAAGATGACACTAACCAGTTGTACATATTTTAAATGCAAATTCACCCTTTTTTGATTTATGCCATTGCTGACTGTTCTTTGGTACACAAAAACTTCTTTAGACTTAACTCATGAATAAATATAAAACTATTTGTGCCAAAAGATATTAGACACATAACCATGAGATACCCATTACAATTACTGAAAAGCATTAGGGCACAAGGTAGCACCGGCCTGTGCCTTAGAGACTAATCAGTTTAGAGAGGCATGAGTTTCCACAGGTAGCAACCTTCTTCATCAGATGTTACAAATGAAACTTAAGTGTTAAAGAAAAACACTTCTCTGAAAACATACAAATAAGACTTCCAGTCCAGAAGAAACTATTGTAACATAACCTGGCCTCATGCCTAACAGGACCTCACCCATTAATATCTGCAACTAGATAACTTTCTAGAGATTTCAAATTACTAAGAATTGGCTACATTTCATAGTAAAATGTTCAAAAGATTAATTACACTAACTGTTAGAGATCCATCTTTTTTCTGCTCCAAAATTCTGAAATTTTCAAAGCAAATAAAAAGTGGCTGATACTGAGCAACTCATAGGCAAAACAGATTTCAGCACAGATTTACAAAAATAATCTGGCACATTTCTAGTATTCACTGTAGATTAAAAAAGAAATGGTGTTATTAAGTACTTCAAAAGCATTTTAGAATACATGAGGCATCACTCTTCAAACCCACAATGCATTCTGGTGTGAAAGTGACAAGGCAACAGCTCTAGTAGAAGAGAACCTCCTTGCTGAGTGGGTGGATAGCAAATGAATGTGGACATCTCTCTGTCAGCTAGGTTGTAGCTCCTGTGTTCTATTTTTTTTTTGTTTTGTTTTTAAACAAGCCCTTAACTTGTTTACTAACCTTGACATCTTGAAAAAATAAATTCTAGTTTATGCTTGTCTCAAAAAGAATGCAGTTAATAGCAGCAAAAGGGTAACATGTTGACACAACCGTTCCAAAAAGTATCAGAGTATCAAAAACATATTTGAGTATCTTCACAAAGAATTGCAAAACAAAAACTGGTAGTACTGAGGTGATGTAGCCAAGACAGTCCAGGAAAAGTGTGAAAAGCAAAGATTTTTGTGGGTGGTATCTTATTGGACCAACTGGGCATGTCTACATGTAACGCTATTGTGTTATATTGCCATAGTATAGCACTTGCAGGCAAAAACCATGACGCTGCAGCTATGTCACTATAGCGATGTGCTCCCTCAGTATAGCACATTATATGGTGACAGCAGCTAAATCTAACTGTGCACACGGCACAGTGCAGGCTGTTACTGCGCTGTCATTTAGCATTTGCAAAAAGAAGTACTAAACGATGGCACAGTAACAACGGCATTGTAGGGGCGTGTGTAGATGCGCCCACAGTACAGTTGGTAGGGACATGGAACCCAAAAGCTTGTTTAAGTAGCCAAACCTGAAGAAGGTACCTGAAAGTTGGTCTATGAAACAAAACAGACTTCAAAAAAAGGCACTTTTAATTTGGTCTTGTCATTACACCACACTTGAAAAACTTCAAACACTTAAATAAAACTATCTAAGATTATGTGGACTTTAAGGTTAAGACTACCCCCTTAACAGCACAGATTAACAAGTGCATTGTTACTCAGGCCATGGGCAAGCATCCATTTCTACCGCTGCAAATTTCTGGGACAATTTGCTGTGATGTTTTCTGGGAGACATGCAGTGGTAGAAATCTTCCTCGAGACAGGGGGAAAAAAATCTAACTGCTGGGAACCCCCTCATCCCATGCTCCCCTCCCCAAACCAAAGTCACCTGGGGGAGCTGCAGCTGGACTCCTCCCAATTACAAGAGGAGTCCAGGTGCAGGGACACACAAGAGGAGTCAGGAACTGAGAGGAGAGCAGAGGAGGCAGCTGGGCACACATGCGGCCCCGCACACACGTGTGCCCCCTTACCTTACCGGAGGCGGATGCAGACGCAACAGTGGAGGCAGCAATGGGGGTGGCAGCAGCTGATCTCTATAAGGTAAGTGGGGCAGAAGGAGCCGGAGCAGCTGAGCCAAATCCAGAGCGGAAGCCCCCCAGACCCCTTTTAGTTGAGCCGGTAGGGAGCCACGCACGAACAGAGCACACAAACAGGCATGCTCTGTAAGGGTGCAGCGGCGTTTGCGCAGGTGGGCAAGCAGGAGGGGCCAGGAGGAGGAAGTCTTTGGCAAGGGTAAGGCAAAAATAAAATAAAATTTTAAAAATGGTGTGGACATGGAGTGCAGCTAGGGCCCCTGCCAAGGGGGCGCCACCCACCCGGGGCTTCTCTGAGGCCTCCACCCAGACCGAGCCCACAGGGGGGCTGGTGTCACCCTGCCCCCTGGCCTGAGGGGGATGCCCGGTGGGGCGCAGGGGATGGAAGCCCCCACACCTATCCCGCAGGTGCCCATCTTAGGGCCTTGGAGGGGTAGGTGAGGGAGCTCCAGGAGGAGGTTAGCAGGCTGAGGGGGATCGGAGAAGCAGAGGATGAAATTGATGGGTATTTCCTTTCCCTGCAGGGCCAAGCACCAAAGGAAGAAGAACCCCAGGATGTGCCCTCCACAGCGGAATGGCAGACGGTTCCCTCCAGAGCCGGGGCTGCTCGCAGAGGTGCAGTACGAGTTCCCCCAGTCCAGCTGGGGAATAGGCATGAGGCCCTGGCGGCACTGGAGGAAGAGGAAGGAGAGGAGGACACCTCTGGAGAGGGAGCCAGTCTACGCGCAGAACAGGCTGAAGGAGGCAAGCTGACCCAGAAGAAGAGAAACCGGGTGCTCGTCATAGGCGACTCCATCCTGAGAGGTACAGAGGGTTCCATCTGTCGCCAGGATCCCATGTCACGTGAGGTCTACTGTCTGTCTGGAGTAAGGATTCAGAATGTGACAGAGATGATCCCAGCCATTATCCAGCCCACCGACTACTACCCCATGGTCCTAATCCATGAGGGCACTAATGATGCGGCCAGGAGCAGCCCCGATCACCTGATGAAGGACTACCAAGCCCTGGGGAGCAAGCTGAAGGAGATAGGGGCACAGGTGGTCTTCTCATCTGTCCTTCCAGAGAGCAGACATGGACAACACCATGAGTCCTGCATCAGGGAGGTCAACCTGCGGCTTCGGAAACAGCGTCTCGAGGAGGGCTTCAGCTTTTTGGACCACGATCCGTCCTTCAGGACAAGAGACATGCTTGGGTGGGATGGGCTCCACTTCTCCCCCAAAGGTAAGCATGTGCTCTTTCAGGTTGGCCAATCTCCTCTGGCGGGCTTTAAACTAGGTTCGTCAGGGGAAGCAGAAGGGGAAGTTGAGGATGGAGGGAGCCACAGAACACCGAAAAAAGAACCACCCACAAGAACAGCCCAGACAAGACAGGCAACGAGCACAAGAAATACCCAGGTAAGAGACAGGGGCCCAGATAGTCCTGGGATTAGGGGGGCAGTGCATGCACCTTCAGGAGGCCTTAAATGCCTCTACACTAATGCTCGTAGTATGGGGAACAAGCAGGAGGAACTTGCCCTCCTGCTAGCTAACACTAACCTGGACTTGGTGGGATCCAACGCATGACTTGGCAGTAAACATCAGCAGCTACAGGCTGTACAGGAGGGATAGAACAGGGAGGAAAGGTGGGGGTGTGGCACTCTACGTCAAAGAGCAATACACATCCTCAACAAACAGCACTGGGTAAGAGGAGGGGCAGACTGAGGTGCTCTGGGTCCATATACAAGGGGGTCAGGGGGAAAGGGACTTAATGGTAGGGGTTTACTACAGGCCACCCAACCAGGGGGAAGAGCTGGACCGGGAATTCTCAGGTCAGCTTGCGGAGGCAGTTAAGTCAAAGGACGTGGTCATCATGGGTGACCTAAACTATCCAGACATCTGCTGGGAAGAGCAGTCAGCCAGGTCTGACTGCTCACGTAGGTTCCTAGCCGAGTTACAGGCCCTCCATCTAACCCAGGAGGTGCACAGTCCCACCAGGAGAAATGCCTTGTTGGACCTGGTCCTGGGCGATGACCTGGTGAGTGGACTGCGGGTTCTCGACCACCTGGACAATAGCGATCATCGCCTACTGGAATTCACCATCCAGCGCAGGGTGTCAAAGGCCTGCAGCAAGACAGCAGCCCTGGACTTCAGGAGGGCAGATTTCAATGAGGTAAGGAGACTAGTCGGGGAGACACTGGGTCCTGGAGGGGAGGGGAATTGGGATTCCAAGAAGAGTGGTCGTTCCTTAAGGAGATGATCCTCCAAGCCCAAAGGAGGACAATCCCCACGCAGATCAAAGGGGGCAGCAGTGCTCAAAAGCCCCCATGGCTCACCAAAAGCATCCACGAACGTCTCAAAGCTAAAAAGGAGGCGTACACCAAATGGAAAGGAGGGGCCATCACCAAGGAGGATTATACCTCAATTACCCGAGATTGTAGAGGGGCTGTTAGGAAGGCTACGGCGGAGATGGAACTGGGACTAGCGACCTGGATCAAGGATAACAAGAAGGCCTTTTTTAAACACATAGGGGGTAAAAAGAAGGTACAGGGTAACGTAGTGTATTCTGTGGAGAATACAAGGTATTCTCTGCAGAATACACTAGGAAATCTGATGTTCACACCAGATGACAAAGCTAACCTCTTTAACAATTTCTTTGCCTCCATTTTTTGAGCAGGGACCGGGGCATCCCCCACACTGGGATCCCCGACGGACCCAGGGGAGGTGCTACCAGGCCCAGGGTCAGTGAGGACCTAGTCAGGGAACTTCTGGTGGGTATAGACATGTTCAAGTCAGCAGGTCCTGACAATCTCCACCCGAGAGTGTTGGGGAAGCTCTTTGAGAAACTTATCCAGGAGCACATCTGTGAGGGACCAGCAGGAGAGATCATTCTCAAAAGTCCCCATAGCTCACCAAAAGCATCCACAAACATGGGTTCATTTGAGGCACTTCCTGTCAGACCAACCTGGTGGCCTTCTACAACCAGGTCACAAAATCCTTGGACACTGGTGTCACGGTGGACGTAGTCTTTCTGGACTTTAGGAAGGCCTTCGACACTGTCTCTCACCCCATTCTCATTAAGAAATTAAGTGACTGTGGCATCAATGCCTACACAGTCAGATGGGTCACAAATTGGTTGGAGGGCCACACCCAGAGAGTGGTGGTGGATGAATCTTTTTTGACCTGGAGGGATGTGGGCATTGGGGTCACCCAGAACTCAGTCCTCGGACTGTTCAACATCTTCATCAGCGACTTGGATGAGGGGGTGGAAAGCACCTTGTTCAAATTCACTGATGACACTAAGATGTGGGGAGAAGTGGGCACACTGGAGGAGAGGGACAGGCTGCAACTAGATCTAGACAGGTTACACGGGTGGGAAGATGAGAACAGGATGGGTTTCAACACTGACGAGTGCAAAGTACTGCACCTGGGGAGGATAAACCAGCAACATACCTACAGGCTGGGGAACTCCCTTCTCATCAGCACAGAGGCAGAAAAGGATCTTGGTGTCATTATTGATTCCAAAATGAACATGGGCTGCCAATGTGGGGATGCGGTTAGGAAGGCTAACCGCACCTTGTCATGCATCCACAGATGCAACACGAGCAGGCTCAAGGAAGAGATCCTCCTCCTCTATGTGACACTGGTCAGGCCGCAGTTGGAGTACTGCATCCAGTTCTGGGTGCCGCACTTCAGGAGGGATGTGAACAACATCGAGAGTGTCCAGAGAAGGGCCACTCGCATGATCAGGGGCAGCAGGGCAGGCCCTTCAAGGAGAGGTTATGAGACCTGAACCTGTTCAGCCTCCACAAGAGAAGGCTGAGAGGGGATCTGGTGGCCATCTACAAACTGGCCCAGCAGGGACCAGCAGGCTATGGGAGAGTCCCTGTTACCCCGAGCACTACCAGGAATAATGAGGAATAACAGCCATAAATTGACCAAGAGTAGATTCAGGCTAGATATCAGGAGGCACTACTTCACAGCCAGGGCGGCTAGGATCTGGAACCAACTTCCAAGGGAAGCGGTGCTCACTCCTACCCTGGGGGTCTTCAGAAGGAGGCTAGATGATCACCTAGCCGGGATCATTTGACCCCAGCATTCTTTCCTGCCTATGGCAGGGGGTCGGACTTAATGATCTGCTCAGGTCCCTTCCAACCCTACCTACTATGAAACTTTCCTGACTGGGGTCCATGGGCCAAAGGGGGGCACAGGGAATCTGTTATTCAATTCCTCCTACATACAGAGAAGCCTACTGCACACATATCCATTGTAGCAACAAACACTCTTGCAAGGGAGATCTTTCAGGTGTCATAGTGCAAGCTCTCTCACAGCTGAGGTATGTTTCCTCCATAAATAACTGAATGTATGCCTGTACGCTAGCAACTTTACTGGACAAGTGTCAATTCTCCCAGCAGAAACAATGCCTGTACATAGCCCTAGTAATATGCAGAGAAATTAATATTAGGCTATGACAGTGCTCAGCAGCCTATAGTCCTATTTTGCTAGATGTTGTATATACAAAAAGATCCCACGCTCTGAAAAGATTTATAATCTAAATACTCAAAGGCTAGGTCTTTCTTCTTTTTTTTTTTTTTTAAACCCTTTTACATTTAAACACAGCTAGTCATCTGTCTAGCCATAACCCAAAAGATGTGACAGAAAGGTTTGGTGGGCTAAGTTCTAGCAGGCAGTTCTGGTGGGGAACTTTTTTTTGGAGGGGGTGGGGGAGGGGCAGTAGAGCACGCTTTGCTATAAAATAGTGCTGGTAAATGGCTTTATAAGCAAAGCACCTATAAGCTCTTTTCACCCCAGGGGCAGATGGCAGTCTCAGCCTGGCAGCAGACTGCAGAAGCTACTCTCCAATTGGTTTCCAATAACATTATTTTTACTTTTGCTGGGGACCTGTTAGGACCCATCTTGAGTACTATAATTTTGTAACAGTTTTGTTGCCAGTACAGCTATCTGTCCCAGAATGATATTCTGAAAGAGTGAGAGAGAGAAAAGCTGCCCCAAGCAGTACACAGTAGAGAAAAATGAGTAGTTTCAGGAACAACAGAAGTCAAGGAAGGAAAGAGGAAACTGCAGCATCACCGTAAAAACTGTTTGTTTGGAGCCAAGGTGTCTGCTGGGCTGGCTGGGACACTGGCACTCTGACGGGAGGAAACAATCCCCTTCCCAGGAGCTGACCTGAGGCAGGTGTTCTACAGATTGCCAGGGAAGCCAAGGACAAAGAGAAGCCAGGGTCTTGAGCCAAAGGCTTGAGAAGCCACACCAGGGCCAGCTTCAGGGGGTCCTCAGGAAAGGGAGACCAAATAAGTCTGCTTCTTGGGCAGTCCCAAGATAGAGCTTCCCCTGAAAGGGGCATGATCCATGACAGGAGGCACTGCAGGAGAGGTGAAACTTAAAAAGGATTTAAAGGAAAATATAGCAGTTCAGATTTATTAGAATTTTGCCTCTCATGAAGAACAGAGAGGAAAATGTGCATAAGTTTTAAAGGAAGAAGTTGACTTACAGAAGTAACACTTACTAGTATGTTCAAGGTGCAATGAATAATCAGCATTTTCTGGTAATAATCTTTATATAAAGATACCATGCTATAACTTTGTATACAATTGTTTTTTCACAAATGTCATGTTATTTACAGATTTATAGATTTTGTTCACAAGTTTTGAGTAGAAAAGCCTAAAACTACTATATACATTTAATAATTGAACACCAGAAGATCCGCTTTTAAAAATTAATTTCCTCCATCTTCTAAAACATGCAGATATCTTATAAAAGAAACATAACAATACAACGGTAAAGTTACAAAACAATAATGTACATCTTTACCTTTTACTTGGATTGAGTTTTGTGAGAAAGGTGTCTTTTGGCCTATGCTAGTGGAATCCCGTGCTGTAAAAAAAAAAAACAAAAAAAGAAAAATAACCCTTACTTGGGAGAACTCCATCATTGGTAGAAAGATCAACAGATAATTGCACAAAGTTTTATTAGTATCATATAAATTAAAAAATGGCAACTTTTAGTAGGTTTTGCTATATTTAGGGATATCCTCAGAAAGTGTTCTGAACTGCATAGTACAAAGGTGATCAACCCCTGGCCCACAGGGCTCCCCATGTCCAGAAATATGACACCCAGAGAACAATGGCACCACTCCCAATACCAAATTTTCAGACTTGTGGGGAGCCCCAGGCCCTCCGCACTATACCACGCACCCAATCCAAGCATACAGGGCTGGGCAGAGGCAGCATTGGGCCCCCAGGGCCCAATCCCAGCAGGCAGGGCGGGAAGGGGGCAGTGCCAGACCCCAGGGCCTAATTCTGACACATGGGGCTTGATCCAGCCCACACACCAGACCCACTCCACTCACCTGGCCCATGGGGCCAAAAGGCTGTGCACCACTGATATAATATAGCAACAACAAAAACAACTGAAAGTTACAATATGATACTCAAAGCCATTAGGAACCTAAGCTTACACTATAAGAAAATGTGAATTAATCAAAAAGTTTTTCAAATGCATTTTTACAGCTCTGGGAAAACTTCATGTTGAACTGTACACCACAGGGTATATAGAGCAGGATGAGGATAAAATCTGCTACTGTACTTTGTCAGCAGAAAAATATCATAAATGTACTAATTCACAGATGAAGTGGCATCTGAAGGACTAAGAAATACTTTAAACCAAAACAAGTATTATAAAGAACACAGTACATGTTAATACTTACATTTTTTCCTATTTAAGTCACATTTTTGTTGCAACTGAACAGGGGCATTAATTGCATTTGGAATTTGAGAACATACTTATTCCTGATCAAAATATAGGCAGACAAGGTTCCTTGGGTGAATTTGATATCTTTTATTAGACCAACCCAAATGGTTGGAGAATAGTTATTAAGCAAGCTTGTTTACTTTTCATTCCATCCAGGAAGAGCACACACCAACTGCTGCAGCTTCCTGAGCCTGACGAAGGGTTTTTGAACCCGAAAGCTTGCTTAATAACTATTCTCCAACCATTTGGGTTGGTCTAATAAAAGATATCAAATTCACCCAAGGAACCTTGTCTGCCTATATCCTTAGACCAATACGGCTACAACCTAAACCCCTGATCAAAATATACACACTCAAAATACAGTAAGATCTAGAAGGGCAAAATGGAAAGCTATGAATTTCCAGATATTAAGTCTCATTGCAAAACTATCAGCTTATAGCCATTTAAGTGAGTTTTCTAATCACAAATCAGATGTCCCATCAGACAGTTCAAACATGTCTGAATACTTATTGTACACATCACCATCTTAACTCACTATATCAGACTAAAATCCTTAGGGTTTCAATAAATAGAACAAACATTGTGTTTTCTGTTCTAGCACTGGATGTTTGCCATACATCTGCAGTCATTAGCAAAATTAAAATTAATTTAATTGAAACTCAAGTCACTTTAAAGGACTCAGAAAAACTTAAGGATTTTTCAAGTAGGTCTATATTGCTTAATGAGATGCTCCTGATTTAACACGTGATTTGAATTATTCAAAAAGTCAAAAACTCCCAAGGCTTCAGCTATACAACTGGTCTTTTAAATCAAGCAATTAGTTGTGGATATGACAGGAAGTAAGAAGTAGGTCTACTATGATCCAAATCAGAAAATTAGGGTTGGGAAGGACCTCAGGCAGCCATCTAGTCCAACCCCTTGCTCAAGGCAGGACCATCCCCCATCTAGATCATCCCAGCAAGGTTTTGTCTAGCTGGATCTTAAAAACCTCTGAGGATAGAGATCCTACCACCTCTCTAGGTAACCTGTTCCAGGGTTTTACTACCCTCCTAGTTCAAAAACTCTTCCTAATATCCAACCTAAACATCTCTTGCTGAAACTTGAGACCATTGCTCCTTGTTCTGTCATCTGCCACCACTGAGAAAAAGTCCAGCTTCATCCTCTTTCAAACCCCACTTCAGGTAGTTCAAGGCTGCTATTAAATCCCCTCTCAGTCTTCTCTAGACTAAATAACCCCAGTTCCCTCAGCCTCTCTTCACAAGTCATGCGCCCCAGCTCACTCACCATTTTTGTTGCCCTCTGCTGGACTCTCTCCAATGTGTCCACATACATATTTTTGTGCAGAGAAATAACAGTAAGAAACTCATGCACACATTCATCTCTGTTTAATTTACAATCCTAATTTCACATTTCCCAGTAAGTAAGACTAGAAAGGGTGGTGTCCATTCTCCCCCCATCCCCCGCAAAACGTATTGGTTAGGGAACTTACCCAAAAATAGAAGACCTGAATTCCAGCATGAGGTGATTTGAATACACATCTTCCACACTCCAGGGAAGTGCCCTACCACCAGTTTGTAAGTTAGATGACTGCATTTTCTACTCCTCTTGCCTGATTTGCTGCTCGATGCTCCAACTTCAGACAGAAGTAGTAGTAAAGTACTCTTACCCAGACCGTTCTAACCTGGTGGTTAGGACATTCTCCTGGGAAGCAAGACATACAGGCTCAAATCCCACCAGACTAAGAAGGGTGCACATCCAGGTCTCCAACTTCCAGGTGCTTTAATCACTAAGCTACTGCACAAAAAGGTTGGTGGCACCACCACACCCTCTTCAGAAACCCATTAGACAGCTAACCTTAGACACGAGATTAGGCATTCTGCATCACAAGTGAATGGAGATTTCTAATGGATAGCGTAAGTGAAGAGACTAAAAGCTCCTGAGAAAAGCAAAATTTCAAATACACACCAGTTTTTAGCATTTCCTGCTGGCTACCTCAGTGTGTCTCCAAGCTTTCTGAATTGCAACAAGAGAGGAGACTGCTCATGTCACAGCCTGGTCTACTGCAGTGCTTAGGTCCCTCAGGGTTAGAAAGACCTATAATCCAAGTCTCCTGCCAACAGGCTATTGGGCTATTGTTCTAACCAACAAACTAGTAGACAAGAGGCAAGCACTACCATAAGTGCCTACACATCAAGGTGGGGGTTTCAGTCTGCAAATCCCACTCTATCACAGAAACCCAACTCAGAATAACTGGGAGATGCCTAAATAAACCTGCAAAATAGGGAGTGTTTCTGAAACCTCACCTTCTCCGCACTTCTCACTGGCTGGCTGAAGTATCCCCCAAACCTCAACTCAGCACACTATGCTTTGTGAATCTTAGCAATTAGTCACCTCATTTCAAGTATCTGGAATTTAACAGTAGCCTTAAGTAAGGTTTGTGAGTTCCACCCCCAAAGCCAGACATGGAAAGTTTAAGTTTGGGAGCACTTGGCATCCAAACATTTAAGTCCCTTTTTGAATCTCTCAAAGTTTTTTTCTTCAAGCTCAAAAGTATTACTTCCACTTTGGCCAGTCACACGGAGCACAATAATCAAGAACTTATTCACCGTAAGGATAACAAAGAAAGAGAGAAGTGGTTAGAAATAAATGAAACGTTTTTGCTGTTCATCTCGTCATACTTAATACACCAAGCATTAGTAAACTTCAACAGGCGCTGAGAAATAATTCTCCACATTGATAAGAATGCACCAAGATGGCTTGGAAAAAATAAAGCAAAGATGCTTTTTAACTATTATTCAGATAAACTTTCTTGTTAAAATGTGTGTCTCAATGACATTATTTAAGGTTAAACCATAAACTCTCACAGGAAAAAAAAAACCAAACCAAAAATAACAGCACACATCAAATGTCAAGATTTATACCAGAGTATTAAATATCCTTTTAAAATATATTACTTTGCCCTGAAGGCTGGACAAGAAACACAATGCATCAACAAAAAGAATGGAGTATGAGAATGCTGCTCTAAGCATTGTATTAATTTTACTGGTAAGAAAATGGAGGCCTAAAAAGTTGCATCGCTTGCCTAAAGATGCAAGTTTATGGAAGTACATATTCCCTGCAGCTAGCCTTGGAGGAAGTATCTTACTTTACATAATTCAAGGGAAGAATAATGTTTTGTTACACAAAAACTGGAACCAGGCTAGTGAATGGTGATCTATGCTGTCCTGCCATAACATACACATGCACACAGCTTGTGAGCTGCTGATACAAGACTCAAAAATTGTAAGTGGAGGTGAGCAGGTCTGTTTAACCCAAACTCTTAACTTTAGACTTTGCACCCTAGCTTGAATTTCAAAGTTACATTTTTAAAAATGCTAGTAAATTTAAATTGTTGGTGTCTTCAGTCTGATAGGATCTTAAAGGGCAATACTATACCATCTTTTGCACTATCTTCCCTTGCAGCAGACAGTTTGATTCCAGATTTTCAAAGAAAAGGGAGTACTTTCAATTAAAAAAAAGATTGTTTCCTCTTACTTTTCACCCCAGAGTCTTGCTTATAAGCAATATTTTTCCCAAACAAGTAGTTTCTTGCACTTAAAAAAAAAAAAAAAAAAAAAAAAAAGCCCAACATATAAGTAGTAACAGTCTTGGCCAATTAAAGTTGGCAAAAGTCAAAAGTGGCTCTGGAAATTCACAAGACACTACAGAACGAGCCTACCTGCCACTAAAAAATGAAAAGCTGGACACAAGGAAGATATCAATTTGGCTAAAAAGTAAACTTTCATTTGCAGGGAAAAAAAATTGCTAGTCCTTATTGATGTGAAGACAGATCCCCATTCAGATAGCTATGCCAATGGTTCTCAAACAAAGGGTTACAATCTTTATGAATGAAGTTTCAAGTCCTATAGACTACTCCAGACAGAGTTGGCTAAGCCAATCAGAAGTTGGTCTGTGACCCATGGAACAAAGTCACAGACTATGCAGTGCCATCTCTGAAAAAAAAAAAAAAAAAAAAAAAAAAAAAAAAAAAAAGGCACCCCAGCATCTCCGCCACTGTTTGCAGCTTTTCCCAGCAGCCAGATATTTTTACTTTACCCAATGAAGTGAAAATAGTAAGACATGATTGAACTTCGCTACAACTACTGGTAACCCTTAAGGCTGATGGGATAGATCACTCCAAACTAACTTTACCTCCGTTCCATGATTTGCCATGCAAGTTGGTCTATCTATTGAAAGAACTCCTAAAACAAAGACTTGAGAAGAGGTACAAGAGTAAAAACAGAAGACACCCCTCACCATCACCAATTTTCAGGATCCAAATAATGGTATAGGAGTAGCAAAAAACAAACAAAAACACATTCATACAAGAAAAGAGGGCAGCACTGAAGTCATCATATACCTAACTGGCTTAAGACTGATAAGAAAATTCAAGCAGATGAAGGAGACAGCAGTCTGGTAAGAATCCATACAGCAAAAATTGCCTATGAATTATCCCATCACATTACATTACTTTACATTACCTGTTTAACAACTCTAAAGAGTGAAACGCTATAGTTTCATAGGTTGTAGGGTCGGAAGGGACCTGAGGAGATCATCTAGTCTGACCCCCTGCTGTGGCAGGAAAGAGAACTGGGGTCAAATGACCCCAGCCAGATGTTCGTCCAGCCTTTTTTTTTTAAAGACCCCCAGGGTAGGAGCCAGCACCACTTATTTTGGAAGTTGGTTCCAGGTCCTATCCACCCTGACAGTGAAATAGCGCTTCCTGATGTCTAGCCTGAAACTACCCTCCGCTAGCTTGTGTCCATTGTTTCGTGTAACTCCCGGGATTGCTCGGGGGAACAGGGACTCTCCCAATGCCTGCTGGTCCCCCTTGACTAGTTTGTAGGCCACTAGATCACCTCTCAGCCTTCTCTTTTGGAGGCTGAACAGGTTCAAGTCCCTCAGCCTCTCCTCGTAGGGCCTGCCCTGCTGACCCCTGATCATGCAGGTGGCCCTCCTTTGGGCCCTCTCCATACTGACCACATCCCTCCTGAAGTGCGGCGCACAGAACTGGATGCAGTACTCCAGCTGCAGCCTGACCAGTGTTGCATAGAGGGGGAGGATCACCTCCTTGGACCTGCTTGAGATGCATCTGTGGATGCACGACAAGGTATGGTTGGCCTTCCTGACCGCGTCCCCACACTGACGGCCCATGATCATTGTGGCATCAATGATGACTCCAAGATCCTTTTCTGTCTCAACACTGGCAAGAAGGGAGTTCCCCAGCCTG
>NW_005842405.1:352417-353436 GCF_000455745.1 Alligator sinensis | reverse complement strand
TTACTGAGAATGGGGTGAGAGACTGTGTCGAAGGCCTTCCTGAAGTCCAGAAAGACTATATCCACTGCAACACCTGCATCCAAGGACTTGGTGACCTGGTCATAGAAGGCCACCAGGTTGGTTTGACAAGACCTGCCCCTAATGAACCCATGCTGGTTGCCCCCGACCATAACCTCCCCTGCTGGCCCTTCCTGGACATGTGCCAGGATAATTCTTTCATGTGCCAGGATAATTCTTTCAAAATATATATGGCAAGGAGGCTTGAAATATATATACACACACATATATTTCAAGCCTCCTTACCATCTGGCCTCTAGCCCAGGGGTGAGCAAAATCCTGCCCTCAGACTGGATTGGGGCCACAGCAGTCTCCATTTCCCAGCAGCACCTGCAGCAACAGTTTCTGGCTGCCAGATCCAGACCCACTACCCCGGCACCCTGGCCCATCTACCCTGCACCCACCACCAAGGGCAGGACCCATGTAGGCAGGGCACCCAGCCAGGGAGCTGGGATGGGCCTGTGACCAAAAGCAAAACAGGAAAGCAAGGCCAGCGAGACCCCAGAATCCTGTGGTGGTGACAGCACAGGGCAGGGCCAGAGCAGAGCCACAATCCACTGCCCCTTCCGCGACGGGCAAGAGTTTCACAGGCAAAGACGTGCAGGGACTGGATTGCAACTCTGTCCCAGTCCCACCCCTTGCTGTCACTGCCACAAGATCCTGGCCCCAGAGCAGCTCCCTTCCCAGCTAACTCCCAGACAGTCTCCACAGAGACTGAGGCCATGTCCAGACAAGAACACATTTGGTTCCCTGGGGACAACTAGCAGCAGGACACCTTGTGGAGCTCCTAGTTGTCTCTGGGGAATGCCCATGCAAGGCACCCTCTGGCATGCAGCAGGTTACCCCAGAGTGGGAGGGAAGAGGCTGGGGCCAGCAACAGTGGTGGCTCTAGCCGCCTTAGCCAAGGTTCTGGGGGCCAGGGAAGCTGCAGCTACAGCGCTCCTGTAGCTGGGAGGCCGGCC
>NW_005842405.1:351895-352386 GCF_000455745.1 Alligator sinensis | reverse complement strand
GGACGCTGCATCTCCGGCGCTCCTGTAGCGGGCAGCCTGGCCAGTACCTGGAGTATGGCTCCAGCTGGCCAGGCTCCGGTTTTAGGTGGCATGGGCTGCGACACGTGCCGCACTATTTTTTTTTTCCACCCCTGGATCTCCAGGGTTCTGCAGACCCCCCTGTGCTCCTAAGGTCTCCATGGAAACTGACCAGGAGCCATACAGGCAGGGGCTGCTAGGAAATGGGGTCTGGCCACCAGCCAGATCTGCCATTTTGCCCACTTCTGCTCTAGCCTAACCTGAAGGAATCATGGTGCTCAATAATTATGTCATTCAACACTAAGCATGAATTAATTTCACATAAAACATCTAAAAACAGTGATACCTTTCTGCAAAACTAGTCTAAATTACAGTACCTGGGAAGCTGGCAAGGTGCAAGGCAGATTTTCATTGTTTCATAGTTGGTAGGGTCGGAAGGGACCTGAGCAGATCATCAAGTCCGACCCCCTGCC
>NW_005842405.1:345595-351861 GCF_000455745.1 Alligator sinensis | reverse complement strand
CCCCAGCCAGGTGATTATCTAGCCTCCTTTTGAAGACCCCCAGGGTAGGAACCAGCACCACTTCCCTTGGAAGTTGTTTCCAGATCCTAGCTGCCCTGACTGTGAAGTAGTGCCTCCTGATCCCTAGCCTGAATCTACTCTCTGTCAACTTACGGCCGTTATTCCTCGTTGCTCCCGGTGGTGCTCGGGGGAACAGGGACTCTCCCATAGCCTGCTGGTCCCCCTGGGCCAGTTTGTAGATGGCCACCAGATCCCCTCTTAGCCTTCTCTTGTGGAGGCTGAACAGGTTCAGGTCCCATAGCCTCCGCTCACAGGGCCTGCCTTGCTGTCCCTTGATCATGTGAGTGGTCCTCCTCTGGACCTTCTCAATGCTATCCACATCCATCCTGAAGTGCAGCAACCAGAACTGGACACCTCAGTACTCCAACTGAGGCCTGACCAGTGTTGCATAGAGGGGGAGGATCACCTCCTTGGACCAGCTCGTGATGCATCTGTGGATGCATGACAAGGTGTGGTTAGCCTTCCTGATCGTGTCCCCACATTGGCGGCCCATGTTCATTTTGGAATCAATAATGACACCAAGATCTTTTTCTGCCTCTGTGCTGATGAGAAGGGAGCTCCCCAGCCTGTAGGTATGCTGATGGTTCATCCTCCCCAGGTGCAGTACCTTGCACTTGTCAGTATTGAATCCCATCTTGTTCTCATCTGCCCACCCCTGTAACCTGTCTAGATCTAGTTGCAGCCTGTCCCTCTCCTCCAGCATGCCCCCTTCTCCCTACATCTTAGTGTCATGCACGAATTTGAACAAGGTGCTTTTCGCCCCCTTCTCCAAGTCACTGATGAAGATGTTGAACAGTGCGGACCCGAGGACCAAGCCCTGGGGGACCCCACTGCCCACATCCCTTCAGGTCAAAAAAGACCCATCCAGCACCACTCTTCAAACGCTTGCCCATCACGACCACTCTTCAAACACCCATCCATCACCTATTCTTCAAACACTCCTCCAACAACAGTGGTCTTATTTACACTTAATTACAAAAGAAAAAAATAAGTACATACATCCAAGTTTTTGCCCATGTTCATTCACTGGAGGTATGGATAAAGATGGAAGGAGATACAACCATTTCCAAATTCTGTAGCTATAGTATATAACAAATGGCTCTAATCAGTTCTCAATTGCACAAGGTAAACTAACAGAATTGTTTATTGCATAAATGCTCTTATATTCATTGTTTTTTTTTAAAACATTAAATAAAAATAGCAGAGGTAAGACTCAGCACTAAAATGAAAACAAATAAAAGACCTGTTCCAGTTTTGGGCATAGCCTTTTCTGAGGTGGATTCATTTGTATTCTGTGATCCAGGGCTTTTTTTCTGACCATTGGAAGCATATGCTCTCACTTGGCTTAGTGACTGGACTGACAGACGGTTGCACAGGAGTACATGACAGATGCCTCCACAGCTCACTGAAGTTTGCCATCCTGAAAGAAGAAAAAAAAGGCATAAGCAACACATAAGTACTGACAATGGGGACCACAACTCCACACCACCGCCACTACCTCAGGGCTTTTTTTCTGACCATTGGAAGCATATGCTCTCACTTGGCTTAGTGACTGGACTGACAGACGGTTGCACAGGAGTACATGACAGATGCCTCCACAGCTCACTGAAGTTTGCCATCCTGAAAGAAGAAAAAAAAGGCATAAGCAACACATAAGTACTGACAATGGGGACCACAACTCCACACCACCGCCACTACCTCTGGGGCCCCCCCCCCCCCCCCCCCCGCCACTACCTCTGCTGGCGGGCGTCGAGTCTGGCTGGGCTGCAGCCCTGTGCCCTAGTTGGTGCAGAAATCATGCCACTGCTGTCACCCCCACTGCTGCCAGGTCCCAACCTCAGCCGTGCTGCAGCCCTGTGTCCCACTATCAGTGCAGAAGTCTGGGGGAGGCACATGCCCTCCCCTATTCCTGCCAATGCGTCACCTATGAAAAAAGGTTCTCTTTTCAATGGTGTTCACAACAGGAGAACATATGTCCATAAGAGTTGTTGATATTTATGGAAACAGCTTTTAGAAAATATTTTTGCCCAGTATACCCATGTATTCAAATCTCAGAAGCTTTACACAACCAAGGCAAAAACAAATGAAAATTAATCCATCCACCAATTTCCCAGGCACCTCCTGTCTCCCTTCAACCATTCATTTTTAAGCACACAGATATCCTGTTATATTTTTGTTAAGTTTCTCATTTAATTATATGTGCATTGTTTCAAAAATCTAGATTATCTTTGACCCTTTGCCACAGCAGACGACTCTAACATTTCTAGATTAATCCCTCTATTACCACTCTGCTCCCAAACATCATCATAGCAAGCAACATATTCAGCAGTCAGAAGAGGTATTACAGAATAAGGACAATGGTGGACCACTAGAAAACCAGTTTTACCTCATTCCGCTACGCTTGTCCAAACACAGTATACTAAATTGAACATGCAAAATATTCAATGGTCTTAATTCAAGTGTAATATCTCAACCTACTGTAGAGTTAAGCCACAATTAAAGCAAGTTACATATGAAATATCATTCATCTCAAAGAATCATAATATTACACACATGCAAACATGTAGCATATGAAAAAAAAGCCAGTCTTTTAAGACGGGCGCAGAATAACAACAGATATATTCATTTATTTCATAGACATTAGGGCTGAAAGGGACCTCATGAGATCATCTGGTCCAGCCCCCTGCTCAAAGAACAGGAAGTCAGCTGGTGTCAGATGACCCCAGCAAGATAATCAATCATCCAAACGCAACTTGAATGTATCCAGAGTAGGTGCTTGCACCACTTCTGGGGGCAGTCTATTCTAGACTCTGAAGACTTGGACAGTAAAGTTCTTCCTTATGTCCAGTCTAAAACAGCCTTCCAGCAGTTTGTAACCATTGGACCTTGTTTTCCCCTGGGGTGCCCTGGTGATGTGCATCAAGATCTCTCCCAGATCTTGATGCACATCCCTTATGTATTTATAGGGTGCCACCAAGTCCCTCCTGAGCCTATGCTTTTCCGAGCTGAGGAGTCCCATGACTCTCAGGCTCTCCTTAGAAGGCCTGCTCTCTTGACCTCTGTTCATGCACATGGTTCTCTATTAGACTCTCTTGAGCTTCTTCACATCCTTTTTAAATTGTGGAGCCCAGAATTGGATGCAGTATTCCAGCTGCGGCCTCACCACAGCCAAATAAAGCAGGAGAATGACAGCTTGGGTCTTGCTTGAGATGCATCAGTAGATGCAAGCCAGGGTTGTTTTTTTTTTTTTGCTTTGCCAGGTGTTGCATTGCATTGGTATTTCATGATTGACCACAAGATGAATATGACCCCCAAGTCTCTTTAATGCTGGTCTACCTTGATTAACAGCCAAATTCTGCTAAACTAATCTTGCTGATACTTAAGACAGATTATTTAACAGCTTTCCTCTGATGAAATAACTTTATCCACCACTGAAATGCAACAGCTTATTAAAAAACAGGAGTGCTGGCTTTGGGAAATAAACACGCATAAAATCAAGAACATCTAATTTATTTATACTGCATGTAATCCAACATTAAATATATGACTACATTAGATAAGTCATCTCTCAACAGTCACAAGAATATGCTTGACAAAATTATGGACTCCATAAAACAGCTTAGTCTTTTCCATTTATTTTGACACACTGCAGCAAGAATTGGTCAAAAAGGCCAATTCTAGCAGCCCATGGGATGAGCATATCTAAGGAACCCCCGTTCTGTAGCCAACAGCATAAAGTGGAGAGATGAGGCATCACGTGTCCCACCTGCTTTCGAATCCTCAGCCAAAATGATGGAGTACTTATTTACAACTGGGCAACTTTGGGAGTCCACAACTCCTGTCTCTGGAGCAGGATGCCCGAGTACTGTGCCACCAGACCCCCAAGTTAGAAACAGGCACATCTGCAGGAATAAAAAAAACACTACTTCATACAAAATACAACTGAACTATCAAGATGATCCAGAGATCAAAAAAACCTTCTGAATGGGTAGTTCTGCAATTCAAAAATGCAGCAAGTGTTCCTAAATGCTTGTCTAATAAAATTAAAATTACAGAAATATATTTTTTACTGATCAGATACATGCTTTGAGGACCAACTATATTTAGGATGTTTCCATTGTACAGGGGAAGAGGTGGAGAAAGGCATTTATTTAGTTTAGAAACAGCTGCTTCATTCCCAGTTTCGTTTATCAGCATCTTTACTGAATAGATGATCATTAATGAGAAATTTTCTTAAGCTTGTTGTTCATTTTTAATATTTTAATAAATAGGCTTGTGACAAGCTTCTATGTCCAAGTTTACATAAGTACTTTAAAGACCATTAAACTGCTTTAGCTATTTCAAGAACTCACTTTCATTGCAAGCATGTTAAAAAGCAAATACATCCAATCTTTCATTGTAAAAAACACAGAAAATTGACTACAGTTAATTTAAAAACAAAACTATTGTTCAGGTTTCCTATTCCTCACCATAAAGCAACCCAAGACTCCTTCTGCAATGAGTTCCATACAAAGTGACACCTGTGTTTGTGCAGAGCCATTTGCAGGAGCAACCCTAAGCTTACATATTCAGAGAACTCTGACCTGTATACATTGGGCTAAAATTATTGAGACATTAAGTAGTCACTATACCTCATTTTACACTATACTACAATATGCTGATGTTGGACAGCTTTTTGTGCATATAACTATCAGTGAAGCATTTGTTTTAGAGGGTGCGGGGGAAAAACGGACAAACAGCAATACAGAACCATGTAGACATAAAAACAGCCGAGCCCCGAGGCCAACTGGTCCCCACTCCACCATTAATCCCCTTAGTGTGCGTTATTGAGGTATGTATCCCATTCTACATAGAAAGCATTAACCTGAAAAAAAAATCTCTCTTCACTCCTTTTGTTCGTCACATCCTTGCATTTTACAGCAGTATCCGAATGTATAAATACTTAATGCACAGTGCAAAAATATTTATGATTTGTGTTTCCTGAAAGCGAGAGCTTTAAACAAGGCCAAATAAAAGTATGAAAAATGGATGAAAAAGTGCTTGAATGCTACTCTTAATGAACTCGAATACCGAAGAGGTTTATGCCAGGACATGCGCTAAGACTATGAACAGATGGAGTATTTATCCCTCGGTGAGTTGTGCCCGTGCGAGTCCTGGAACAGAGAAATGCTGAGACCAGCACATACACACTGTTCTTCCAACCACAGTCTAGTACGTGGCTGAAGGCACTGCCTCTTTTTTGCCACTGATTCAATCCCAGAAAAACTGTTCAGATGCACTGTATGTTGGCCCAGGACAAACTGTGAGCTCTTCTTACTCTAGGAGCCTTTTTAGTATTTGTCCCAGGATAACACAAACACAGACATGTGAATAATTGCACTCTGTCCTTGAATAAAATGTTTGTCCCCAAAGAAACCATGACACTCATCTGCAGCCTCCGATCAAAACTGGGGTAGCTGCAGCCACACCCAGAACATGACTGTCAGCTGGTGCTACCATCTTCATACCCACAATGTGGGCAGAGCCAGAGCCCCCAAGTAACTTAACCAGAACATAACTCTGGCTAAGCAGAAAGCCAATCTGTTCACGTGAAAGCAGACCTCCCAACAAGTAGCTGGCCCCTTCCAGAAAGTACCATTGGTAGACTACATACGGCAGCAATTCCCAAAGGGCGTACCGTGATGCTTCTGCCAAAACCAGGCTTGGGTAAGGCCAGGCCAGATCCAGTTGGCAGGTGTGTGCTGACAATTTTAATCCAGAAATTAAGTACGTCCCAGGTATCAAAAGCTGGGCAGACACTGACACTGAACATGTGCCGCAGATGCGCAGCAGCGCTGCTCTGGTGCCAGGGCAGGGGCACAGGGATGTCCCCGAGGTGGGGCCGCCCCAGCTGCCCCCACAGCGGGTACAACTGCCAGGCAGCGCAGAGCAAAGTTGACACAGGTGGGGACCGGGCAGACGCCCCCGCAAACCACCCTCGCGCCCCCACCACAGGGCCCAAGCGGCCCTGGCAGCCGCGCGCCAGTCGGGACCGCCGGGACGAGACGGGCCAGGAGGGCTGCGGCCTCCCAGCCCCCGAGCCCGGTCGCAGCCCCACTGCGCAGCAGGCCGAGGCTGAGGCTGAGGCGCAGGGAAGCCGGCGCACGACGCCCGCGGGCACTCCCGGGCCCGCACTCACCGCGGCAGGCGCGGCCCCGCCGGTCGAG
>NW_005842405.1:327938-345459 GCF_000455745.1 Alligator sinensis | reverse complement strand
GTCTCTAGTGCGCATGCGCGCGCCCTCCTCCCGTCAGTTGCCGGGAAGGAATGTGCGGCGTCACCTGACGGCGCCGGCGGTGCCTGCTAGATCCTGCCCGCGAGGGCGCACCTCGCACACTGACTCAGCGCCTGAAGGAGCGCAGGCGCCGCCCCGCCGCCAGTCCCTGCACGCAAGTAGCGGCGGCCAGCCAGTGGCGCACCCCCCCCCCCGCGCTTCCGCTCCCCAAGGAACAGCCTGAGTTTCCCGGGACAGCGCCGGCCCCCGCGGGCCGCCCTTTTGGGCAGAGAAGCGGGTGTAGGGTCCCCTCTCCGCGGAGGGGGGCAGCTCGCAGGATCCCTGCCTGGGACTCATCGCGTCCCACAGTAGAGACAAACTTGACAGGGTACTTGAAAAATTGATGCAGGTGATTAAGTGTGCAACTGTGTTGTAGATTATTACCGTGCTGCCTATTCTTAGTATACCCAATTTGATTTTGAACAAGGTTATCTTTCTGGTTAGTGTTATCCACTGAAGTATTCCTCCATGTATGATAGAGATAGGTTGAAATAAAATACTTACATGATATAATAATATTACTTGTACTACTTAACTCCCCAATAGGCCAATTGCTGCTATACCAGGTGAATTACTGTAACAGATGCCATGTCATTAAGTACCAGCTGTATCAACTTGGAGTTAAATACTAAATTAGCTGCCACAAAGTCCTAAAGTAGTAAGGATGGAGTCAGTTTTCTTCCTTAGCATTTAAAACGTTAATGAAACATTTTGCTAGCTTCAGATTATGTTGGCAGGAATCAGGCAATTAGAGAGAAAGGGTGACATGAAAAAAATGCTTTCATGATGCAGGAAAAAAAAGATGTTTTAAGCGTGAAAATAGCTGAAAGACAGAAATACTACCAGTTTTTCTAAAATTTGTAACCTCAGAAGAGATGGAAGCTACAGCAAGTAGTTTTTAAAATGCTGATAAGCCATTCCCTGCAGTGCAATTTTTACTGATGGACAGTCCCATTCTTTTTTCTCCTACTGATTCTACTACTTCTGTTTTCAGTATCATGACTTTGGAGCATGTAGAAAAAAAAAAGAGGCAGTAACTAAGCTGTGTATCCCGCATATGGAAATAAACTAGGCATTGCTTTATCTGGGTGAAATTTGTCTTTCTGCTAATAAATTGAAAATCTGGGGATGAAAAGAAGGCTATGTAATAGGTACATGGTTCCCCGTCAATAGCCTGTATAATTTGGAGACCCCAAATGTCTAAAGTTATCATTAAACAGTATACAGCAGCTAGTGATAACAATCCCAAATCTTTAAGAATATTGAAGTCACTGACCTGTCTTCCACCTCCTTCAAAGCTACCTTTTTATGTAATTGTCAATAGTTTGAGTACCCTGTTTATACAAAGTTGTTGATACGCATCACCTTACTCGGTAGTAATTTTTTCATGATGTTTGACAGTAGTTTGAAAATAGTACTGGTTTTAAAAAAAAAAAAGATGACTGATGGAGATACTAGGAAAGGAAGTGTGGGAGTTTACAATTTAGATCCCCAGATTCCAGAGTGTTGTATAATGTCTACTGCAAGAAAGAGGTCAAGACCTCTGCAATTCTTTCCCAGACATCTGATCACTTAATTAGACAGCTAAGTGCTGTGTGCACATTTATTCTCAAATAGGAAGTAAATAGGAAGCAGTTTAGACCACAAGGTTCCTTAGTTTAGGTGAACACATACACATAGGTCTAAAACTAAGAATGAAAGCACATGGTCTAAATGGCTTTGTTTCCCTTTGACCTTTCTCCCCCTCCTTTTGTATTGTAATTATATATGTATATTACAAAACACAAAAGAACCATGCTTAAAAGTGTTTTCTATAGTTATCACCTGTGCCAAAAATTATTTGTGTATGCAAGGTCTTGTGCTTGGCTCAGTAGACCAACAGATAATTGTAAGTGACCACTGAAAACATCCTGCATCTCTTTTTCCTCTAGGTTTCATATGAAGCTAATTTTTTTTTAAAAACCCTCATCAAGTTAAAATATAGCAAATCATATGAGGAACCTTCTTCTCCTGAAGAAGTTACAGAAGGAACAGATTCTACTCCAAATATACTGTGTATCAAATTATGAAAGGTTTTAATCTATTATTTGAAATGTCCCCACAAGATGGCAGTATTAGAAATAAGTTGACTATAAAAAAAACAAAATTCCAGTTTGTTCAGGATTGGCTAAACAATGCATTTCTTACTCAAAGCTTAATCAGGTATTGATTTCAGTGGGCATTTTGCTTGCAAAAACGTTTCCAGGGACAGAAGGGCTTAGCTCCATAAATTCTAACAATGGAATTATTATTTTAAAATATATAGTAATCATTATCTAAATTGTAACAGTGACTTTTTTTTTTTAACAAAGATTAATGCAGATATATACAAGAACAGAGTTGGAAGGTCTCTCTTTGAGGGCCATCAAATTTAATCTCCTCTTCAAAACTCCATCTCAGAAGCAGTTAGTTTTTTGCTGTATTACTTACTTGAACGCTGTTCAATCGAGTCATCATTAACACATGCGATACATTTAAAGCAAAAAAAATTTGCTTGTGCTATGACCAGGTTTGGAGCAACAGTTATGGCAGACCAGCTAGAACGAACAGAATGAAGATCTTGTCCGACTTCACTGTGAAATATTTTTGAGAAGATCTTCAAAGTTGAAATAATTGTATGAAGAACTTCTGGACATCAAGGCAAGAATAACCCAGAAATGTTATTTTAGCCAAATTAGTCATTAAACTTTGTCTTGCTTCTGCAGACTTAAGAAATAACTGTAACAAGATAATTTAGCATTTTATTTTAGAAGGAAAATACATGCTTACAACACTAATTGATATCCTATTTTATTTTTATGGAGTGTTCAGGGTTAAAGAGTATCATTGATTCCTGTGGCCTTATAAGATTGTTTTCAGAATAGCGCTACGTACAAACTATTGGTTCTCAACACTTGCCAGACCGCACTTCCTTTTTCGAAGGGGAACCACCAAGAACACCCTCCTACCTAGCTAAGATGCAGACAAGACTCCCTTCCTATTTAATATAGAAGAACAATGTATTAACAAAATACCAGTAATATCCTTTCAGATAAATCTGCTACTGTAAACATACATGTAGTTGCACAGTAAATTTAAGGTTAGTCACAGAACATGTCCCTGGCTCCCAAGAAGAGTCAAAAGCTGTTTGAGTTTACTAATAAAATCAGCTAATTTGTCTACCTTGGATATTGAAGGTGTTCTGCGTCATTGTTCCAATACTTCTAATAATTAAAAATTGTCTCTTATTAAAACACTCCAGTGAGCATTTTATAGTGCTCCATGCAGGGAGCTGTGCTTGTAAGTGATCTTCAGTTATAAAAGAACCTAAGGGTCTGATCTGAAGCTCACTGGCAGTAAAAATAGTCCCACTGCCTTCACTGGCTTTTAAAATATGCCTTAGTGAAACAAGTACCTAGGACCTCAAGAGCAAGAGGAGAGCATAACAGAGATTGAGATCAATAGAAAGCACTAGAAGCATTCAATTTATGTTGCGACTATTTTTAACAAGGACCTCTCAAATCTTCTAGTCTGGTTCTCCATCTGGCTTGAATGCATATGAAGATTACAAAAATAGGGAGTGTGCTCTCCAAGCTAATGAAAGAATGTAAAGGTTTTATAGACAGAGGAAAAAAATGCAAAAACTCAACGTAAGCTGTTAAACTACTAAGTTATGGAATATTTATAATTAAATGTATAAATGAATTACAGGGCTTTAGGTTGTAGCCGTGTTGGTCTAAAGACATAGGCAGACAAGGTTCCTTGGGTGAATTTGATATCTTTTATTAGACCAACCCAAATGGTTGGAGAATAGTTATTAAGCAAGCTTTCGGGTTCAAAAACCCTTCGTCAGGCTAAGGAAGCTTCAGCAGTTGTGTGGTGCTCTTCCTGGATGGAATGAAAAGTAAAGACTCCCCAGCCCAGCCTCTGGCTGCTTTACTTTTTATTCCATCCAGGAAGAGCACACACCAACTGCTGAAGCTTCCTTAGCCTGACGAAGGGTTTTTGAACCTGAAAGCTTGCTTAATAACTATTCTCCAACTATTTGGGTTGGTCTAATGAAAGGTATCAAATTCACTAAATGAATTACACATATACCAACATAACACACACAAGATGATGCTTATTCACTTGGATGTGTGTATTTTCCCTAAAAATGGAACAGAGAAATGGGAGAAAGAAAAGCCTTCAAGTTAACTAAGCAACCTAACAGCCACAGCAAGGGCCAAAAGTTTCTCTTTTCAGACCATAACATTAAGCAAGCTCCAGAGTTTTTGGGCTTTTTTTTTTTAGTATAGATTCTAAATAGATTGGAAAAAGAAAGTCTATAAAGTTGCAGTCATATCTCCTAATGGCATCATAAAATTTAAATTTTACACTTACTCTACATAAAATTTCAGCTTGAAGACTTCAGTACTATCCAGAGGATTCTGATAACATCCTAAACCAGGAGTGTGGAGTTTGTATGGCCTGTGTCATCACCAAAGGGCATAAGGTAGAATTATCTTAACTGCATAATTCTAAGGGAAGAGCTAAATTACTCCTCCTCCCTTTTCTTTCTTGTTCTTTTCCACCCTAACTTGTCTCTTCTTCCTTCTCAGCCATCTCCCTGCAAGCTCGCAAAGTGCACTGATGACAGTTGCTCCAATGAAGGTGAAGTCAATGGCACTATGCCCATTTTACACCAGCCTGAGGTTTATATTCTCATCTGCGATTTTACTTAATTTCTCTGTGGAGAAGTCTTTATGATCTGCCAGTGTGACAATTTAGTGCAACACTCCACATGAAGTCATATAGCAAAGTTATAATATGCTAGAATTCACCAGAAGGAACATAAGATTTTTGTGTGGCTAGGACTAGTGAACTCCAGTTTATTACATTGGGGGGGGGGGGGGGGGGGGGGGGGGGGGGGGGGGGGGGGTGTTCATTAAGAAAAAAACATTGACTAGGCCCCAAACCAAATCCTGTAAAGACTAATATGGTAACTATACATAAGTGATGTTGTTCAGAATAGTAAGTCAGTTATGTTTGAGTTGTTTATCCATTTTGTTATCCCTTTCCCAAATCCTCAAAATTGTACTGCATACATCAACGTGATCAGTAGTTAGTTACTAGAGAAAGTAATACATTTGATTGGAGCAGGGGTTGAGCAGCAGTCATTTATGAAACCACCATAATTTTGCTACCGCTAGGCCTAGTTCAAACACAGGGATAAAGCCTAACAGGTAAAATATGCAGGGCCACAATCACATTATTTAATACTACTTTTTGATTTTGATGACAAATTCGTTATGGGCTAGATTGTAATCCATTACAAAGGTGCAAATTCAAAGCCATCAGTATATACCTCAGATGCATATCAGTATCTGCCTTTACTACACTATTGTGAAATAAGCACAAAAAAAGCAGCAACATGTTTAAGACTTTCAGAACCAGCTACCCTTGCTGTAAATTCCAAAGGTATGTGTTTATGCCATTACCTGCTCCACTAAAAGTTAACTAGGCTACACAGTAATGAAGCTGAGCATGTACATAAGGATTTCCAGGATTGGGACCCAAATCCTCTAGTGAGGTAAAGCAGCAAAGCTTCCATCACTTCAAGCTGATGATCTGTTCTTACACCTTTCCCATCATTTACAATTTTAAGTTGAATTCTCCTTTTCCACCAAACAAAACAAGTATCTTGCACTGTTTTTAAGCAAGAAGGCCTTTTATACATAAAGTTTCCGATCAGTAACTCGATTAAACTCACAAGAAATCTGAATTCTAACAGCAAGCATTTCTTCGCAACAGAACATTGGTAAGACTCCTTTAAATCCAGGAAAAAAGTTGCAATTTGATTTCAACAATATCAATAAAACCATAGATGTGACAATATGGAAGGAGAGAGCAATTTAATTTGTGTTGAAATAAATATCAGACACACAAAGCACACACAGTAAAAAAGGGTCACAATAAATTACAAGTGGAGATATTTTGCTCATTCATTGAAGAAAGCCCCTGATATTTCCAATTTCATACCATCAAATTTATCATTCTTGCTGATTTAAGCAGAACACAAAACAAATATGGATCCCAGTGCTTACTTTCACAGGTACTGGCATGGATAATTTACTGCAGTGATCTAATTTGGAAATCAGTAGGGACCAGTAACTTGCTGCATAAAAGAAAGAGCGAATGAGGTCCTTTTTCCTTAGTGTCAGCAGGCTGTGATTATTATGTTTATTAGATTTTCTTGAAAGGGCTTCACATTTTCTCAAATATGCAGGAGAACTATATTTCCCCTTTGAGCCCTACATTAGCATTTGTGTGCCTCAGATCTTGAATACAGAAATGTGATGAATTTTTCAATTTATTTTAGAAGTTTATGCAGTCTAGATGGTATAGAGCTGAGCAATGAAACTCCCTTACCTGTACAATATTTGCTATTAAAAATGGAATGGCTTTTGCAGAAAAGTTATTAAGGAATGCTGACATACTCTATAAAAAGAAGCTTCTGAATCTATATTTTACTACACTGACAATGGATTTGCAAAACAGATTGTTTAGAAGTTCTGTTCCTAAAAAGGTGACACACTCAATTTTAAGTCCTTTGGAGCAGGGCCTGGTTTTTCCCCATATTTCTGGAGAGCGTCTAAACACACAGGGCATGACTGCAATCATCTTTTTTCCAAAACAGTTAAGTGTAACTGTAATTTTCTTCTTTTTATTTTACACCACAGTACCAAAAAAAAAATTCCAGATCAGCACAGCCAACTGACACCAGACAAACCAGAGTAGAGTGTGGAAAAACACCAAATTGGCAGTTAAAACCCCTGTATGTTTCTAGTAAGATCTTTGCAAACAAGACCAGCAAAATCTAGAGGACGATGCTTAAATTCACCAGCTTGAAGGTGTCCAAAAAAGCTAGACAATCTCCCTACCTTCCCTCCCTTTTGCATCAGTACTTCAGCCTAAAGAACAGCTACAGGGACTGACTTCACCAGCTCAGTACCTACTGTGGAACCACAGTTAGTCTCTTTTTCCTTTGTTCTTCCTAAGCAAAACAGGCCAGAGTTGAAGTCTTGGATTTCTTTCAGAGCACCTTGCTATCAGATTAGGTTACAGGCACACACTGGTAATATCACGCAGCATCTGCCTAAGAAAGAGAGACTTTTTGGCAATATGCTATCAAAACATAATTACTGTCACAACCGTCTACACCAGCCTTAATGTGACTGCCATAGTGTACAATCTCTTTGGAGACAGCATGAACATTTACGCCTTAAAAGAATCAAAGTTGTAATGTATGCTATAATAAAAGATGGTCCTATGATTAGACCCCCAACCCTCAGATTCTGATGATCTGGTCCCTGCTCTCCCACAGACTTCCTGTATTACCTTAGACTAATTCTCAGTTCTTTAATTTTAAACGAGTTAATAGTATTTCTTACCTAAGAGCAGTATTCTATAATAAAAACCACAAGTAAAAAATGCCATATAAATGACTAAGAGACATTTACTTACATACATGTATTATGATCATATCTCTTTAGCAGTTCCGAAATTGTTTCAGGAAAAATATTAAACAAACAAAAACAAAAAACAAAAAGAAAAACAACCACCAAGCAACCCAAAAAAACCTAACAGAAACTGAAATTAGGAGATTCAATTTAATTATTTTAAAACTAAAATTTGGTGTTCCAAATCATGCCCAGCATGAAATATTTTACTTCTAAGCATAAAAGGACAATATGCACAAAGCTGAGAGCAAAGACAGATGGATGGACATAGTTAAAAAAAAAAAAAAAAAAAAAAAAAAAAAAAGACACTTACAGATGTTCTCTAACTCATTCTACATATGGTTTTGGCCAGATGTTCTCACAAGCACTTGACACAGACTGTGAGAACAAAAAGGTCTCACCATAGTGCTTACTACAGTTAAGTGACTTTAATTGCAAAAGCCAAAACCACATAAAACATAATTGCTTTAGTTTTGCCAAGGGAGATGAAGCAGTATATTGATGGACTCGGAAGCTTCTATTCAGAAATATGTGAAATTTCTACTACGAACAATGAGCATCACTTCCAAATCAAGTAAAGTGGTTCTTCTGCTGGATTCAGCACTGGTAAGGCTTTGCCTGGATTACTGCATCCAGTTTTGGACACAACATTTCAAGGAACACATGGGCAAATTGGAAAGAGTTCAATAGATAGCAATAAGAATAATTAAAGGTCTAGGCAAGAGTTTACAATGAAAAGTTGTAAGAATTATAAATTTAGGCCAGACTAAATGAGACTGGGAGGTGGGGGATTTGAGAACAGTGGTTATACAGAGGATGACAATAGCTTATTATAGCAGCAGCAATCTTAAATTGCAAAGAAAACATAGGTTGGATATTAGGAAGAAAATTCTCACTACATAGGTAGCTAAGCATTGGAACAAACCTTTTAGACATGTTGTGATGTTCTTTAAAGTATGTAAAAGCAGATTAGACCAACACTTGTTTAGGAGAGTTTACATAGGGATGTCTTCAGCAACTATTAGAAAGCCTCCTAAAATCCCCTTCTGCCTTACTTTATGATTCTAAACCAAAGACACTTCTTCATGGATGAGTTGCAGAACTCTATTATAGAGGTCAAAGAAGTTTGTGGTTTTGGGTTGTTGGTTTTTACATTTTAGTTGATTAGAACCTACCAATCCTGATAAGAACAACCAGGATCTTTGTCAGTCAATCTCAAAGTGCTAAAAGGAAGCAAGTCTCATGCCACAACTGGCACCTACATTATTATATTTTATTACAATTCAAAAAACACAATGATGGGAAACCAGCAGATAGCAAAGGGATAGCTCTGATGAGTTTTGATATTTTCCCCACATTGTCTGCAGAACACTTGTGTGAAAAAATGAATCACACTGAAGAGATATCTAACTGGCTACTAGATGTTAGCCTATTGTTTCAAGTAAATGAAGTCAAGTTGTTGCCACCACCTCATTGTTCTGCATGTTTGATGGAACATGCACTACTCAAGTATTCCAGTGAAGAGTAAAACAAGGCCTACAGTTTTTGTTCATGCACATCTTAGCAAATACAGGATTCTTCTATGCTGGATAGACACAGCAATCCCTACCTGAAGGGATGAATGGATACAGCATTCACATCAACTCCAGACACAAAAGCCTAGAGCAGAACCTTTAACATCCCTGGATGTTGTATTAATTACTTGAGAAGAGCTGTTCTCAAAACTTTTTAACAACTTGAACATGAAATTGCAGAAGCAATCACCTGTAGACTGGGTTGTGTTAAGTATGGTCTCTCAACAGAGATTATGGATTCTTACCCCATAACCAGGGCCAGTTTTTATAGCCCCCCCCCCAACACACACACACACACACACACACACACACACACACACACTTCCTTGTTTCATTTATCCCCTTGGATGCTTTGAAGTCACCTTTGGCGCTCTCAACAGTGCCTTCCTTTCCTCCCCGCCTTACCTATCCTTTGTAGGTAAAATGGCTTTACTCTTTTCTGTTTAGTACCCTGCTCCCTACTTAAATCAGATGCTATGAATGGACTTGCAGATGGCGAATGAAAGCTCATGCCTTTCTGAAGGAGTCTGTCTATAAAAGGTGCTACCCTGCCCTGCCTTCTGCCTACCTTCAGACTAATATGGCTGACATACACCACTTTATTGTAAAACCTTCTTAAGTACTTTTCTGTTCTGGTATTGAGGGGTATGTGTGATGTCTCAAGAGCTTAGTCTGTGTTGCATTTGGATTAATTTGCATGTGCCAGTGGGGACAGGAAGAAATATGCACACACAAGACTGCTCTCTCTACTCAGCTTCAGGTCAAGTTATAGAAAATTTCAGTTATTATTAGAGAGACTATGATCTTGAAAACTACATACAGCATCAGCAAGCTACTTTTTTGACATTTGTTTTATTGCTGTAGAAATTGTAGTTTTTATAAAACCCTCACATTACAAGATATACAGATTGTGAGGTTAATTGCAAGTATCAGCAGCTGTACAATAGTACTGCATGCAGTTACTTTAGCAGTGTGCAAAGTTTCCATAAATAGCCAATTATTTTTAAGAACATTAGAATGAAAATATCCAATAGAATCACCCTACTAAGCATCTCCTTTGTCAGTACCTAAAGATTGAGCACAAAAAACAAAACAGAAATGTACAGATGCATAGCTTGACAGAGAGGCTAAATGAATCTAACAGTGAAGTCTAAATTACATCCACATCACATGGAAGGAAACTAGATAGTTACAGGGAAGTGTTCTGCCTTAAGAACAACAGGTATTCCAAAAGATTTAAATAGGAGTTCTGAACTGACCATAAAATAGTGGTAAAGGACAGTAAGGGAGTTTAGATGCCCCAAAAGAGTAGCATCTAACTTCCTTACAACTAAGAGTATATACTGTGCCCAATTCCCCTTTCAGGAAACAAGCTCAGACAGTATCCTTTTTCCACAAGCTACCATTAGATAGCAAAAAAGCTAGGTACATGCATAATCCACACCCAATTTTAATATATTTCTCTAGCCACCGAGTGTTCTGCCTCCCAATCAGCAAAGTCATATGGATTTATACTAAGTTTGCTCTACAGCAGTTTATTTCAATAAGTATTCAAACAGGTGCAATGATTTTTGTGAACTCACCATTTCAACAAAAGTCTCAGGAACTGGAAGAGGAAGAAGAAAAAGAAGTTGCATGTAGTGCTAACTGCAAATTAGTTTTCTTGGTGGGGGGAGGGGGAAAGTAGCTAAAAGTAACTCATCCTACTTTCAGGTTCTTGTGTAAATATACTTGTAGAGGTTCTGGAAAAAAAAAAGTAGTAAATCAGTGCATGATATTTACTTTAGAGACTGATAGGACTTTAAAAGCACTGCATTTTTATTTTAAAAATAAGCCTGTTGGATTACCAACCTCATTATAGTGGCAAAGCCGTATCTTGTAAAGAGACAGTGTGGACAGAACTTTACGAGCTCTCCCAGCTACAAGCTATGAAAAATATTATATCAGTTAATCACTACCATGTGTTCACTTTTTAAAAAAAAGGACAGGCTCTTCCCCAAAGACTGCAACATCACAGTTGGATTTTTAAGCCTGCCCTCACATTCTAAGCCAGCCATGTTTGATTTATATTGAGCAAGTTAAGGTGTGCTGGGAATGAAAGAATACTGTTCATAGTGTAGCGCACAAGTATATTGTGAATTGCTATTCACTGAAAACTAAGCTACTTTTTGGGTCAACTTACAGTAGCTATGGATCTGACTTGGATACTCAAAAACTATTTCCTTCCAACAGATAAAGTTGAAATAAAACACAACTGTTAGCCATATTTTGAAAGACATTGTGTGATTGGGCTATTTCACCTTAAAAATATTTTAGCCAAGATGCATACATTTTCACCAGTTAGCAATATAGCATAATTTTTAGAAATTTAAGAGTCACTTGTGAGACAATAAATTGGAGCAGAGGGAAGCTTATGCACATTTTTTTATACAACTTGGAATAGGATCAGTGTAAAACCTGGAATTTATAACCAGCAGAAGTGCCAACTGCTCATAATGTTCACAATACACACACACATTCTTCTGGAATTTAACTATGCAACTGTTGGTGCCAGTCTGCTTATAAAGGCAATGCTGCTGAGACAGAGTCTTCTTATAAAAACAGGGCATGAAGGTTTCATTATTAGATGTTCAACAACGATTCTCAGCTCTGTGAACAGAGTCCTAGAAACAATAAGATTTATTTCAGAATAACTTATTTCACAACTGTATTAAATCAGCAGTAATTAAATCTACAAACAATCTTTCTATTCTGCAGATACACAGAACATATCTATTGTTTGGTTTATATGAAGAGTAAAACAGCCTAGTTTATGGACAAACCATGACATTAAACAGCTAACCAGGGACATGGACTTATAAAACAGATGATGCATGGTAATTGCCTGCCCCCAAAATTTAGTGCTGGTGAGTGTTAAAACAGTGTACTTTTACCACCTGTTAGTTCACTCTATAATTGAAGTGTAGACAAATGATCAGAATTAGAGATGGATTAGACAAAAAGTGGAATTTGTAACCTGAAGTTCTTCAGAGTTTTAAAGTCTCTTTTGTAAGCTACTACACCATCAGTGGATGAGAAGGTAGCCTAAACAGGCACATATTCTACCTTCAGACAAAAAACAGGAACACTGTGCTATAAGACTTTTTTTTTTGGGGGGGGGGGGGGGCAGGGCAGAGAAAGGAGGAAAAGAAGAGGGAAGGAGACAAATGTGATAGAAGGCTACAGAAGAAGGAGCAAACAGAGGCCACCAAGCTTTGAGAAATAACAAGAAGCCTATGTTCTAGAATCTATCCCCAGAAAAGGAAAATTGTAAGAAAAAAAAAAATGCATCAATGCCTGCACAGCTAAAGGGGCTAACAAACAAAACGTATCATACTGAACAACTCAAGTACTTTTATGTCAAGGACTGAAATCTTCTCTTAGGTCTTTTTAAATAAGATAATCAACAGTAATAAAGCAACTGATTTCTTACAGATCACTACTCTGGGGATGCGACTCAAATTGGCTTGTAGAGGACAGGCAGCCAAACGCATCTGGGTTATCAGCTAAAAACCATTCAGAACCAAGCAGATTGAAAAAGTTGTTTCCTGAAGTTTTTCTTCATGCAACTGTCTTCAGAATAAGTTGGAGCGCCACTGACCTAGAACTTAAATTTTCACAAAGCTGCACAGGTTTGTTTTTTTTAAAAGATCAATTTGGTTAAACCAATGCAAACAGTCTTTCTTAAATTTGATGAATCTTTGCCTATAATCATCTTTGTTTACTTTACCAAGGAGCTGGCTTAGATTTGATGTAAAACCAGGCTTGAATCAAATCAAGAATGACCAGCAGGAATTTGCACCAGCCCTTACTCAATTTAAAAGACAGTGGGCAGATTAGGCTGCACAGCAGCCTAGGAATGGCAAGGGTCTAGAATGAGGGAGCAACAGAGGCTTGTTCCACAAGGTACTTGGTGATAGAAATAGAAAAGGAGTAGGGTGGAGAGCAAGATACTGGTTCACGTACAAGCCGGAAGAGTGAATTAAGATGCAATTTGAACCTAGTTCATGTTAGTGTTAAATCGAGAGAGAGAGAGAGGGGAGAGAGCAGAGAGAGCACTACAGTTAATCTTGATCTCAGATTAAGAATCAGTTGTGTGTGCATCACTTGTATGCAACAACATAACACAGTAGGAAGTTCCTATGCATTGACCATCTTAAAAAAAAAAAAAAACAAAAAACAAAAAAAACCCAACAACGCTTACCGACAATATGGATTTCTACGGGAGGAATAACGCAGCGTAAGAAATCGATAGTAAATGAAGGGCTGAAGCAGGCTTCCCTGGCCACTGTAAGAAGAAAATAAAAGTGTTCTCAAATTATTGTCAATTTACATTTCCTATTAGAAGAAGCAGAAGTTTCATCTTTTGAAAACGTGAGCAGCAAGTGGACACTGATACAGAGAATTCAGGATTCAGGAGGGTGCAGGCCTAGTTTATGGCACACCTGCTAGCTTAGCCCCCGCTGCTTTAAAGTTAGTAGCTATAGGTCATGTTCCAGCTAGCTTTGGTGCAAGCCTCATTCCCTTCATAAACATTCAATTTATGTTGTCCACAACTACAGTGAAAGAGATCCAAATAGTCTCCAGTACCCATAAACCTCACGAGATTACCACCCCTTACAGAGAAGTTGTATAAGAAAATAAGCGACAAACACAGAACTCCAAGAGATCACACTATGCTTCAGAAAGCCTCAAACAATGCAGAACAGACAGATCTTCATTTATTCAGGCAAGTTTTGTCTCGGGTACGCTAGAGTTCTTATTTGACTTAAAGTTTTTTCAGCCTGCCAAACTGATGAATTCTACTTGTTACATGCAATTCTTCAAAGGATCTCTCAAAATGTCCAATATTCCACCCCCCTCAAAACAGATCTACTCTATGAAAACTCATTCCTGAAAATAGCTGCCTGGTGTAGCCAGAAAGGTGGGGGAAAAAGGGAGAAGAGGAGAACACCACCATCCACAAAAACGCGCCACCTACACAAGAGGGATCGGGTTCCTTTTCTAAAGTTCAAAACAAAGACAATCAGGTGCTACTATAATGCAAAAAAAGTAGAGGCCACATTTAGGATAAGGATCCCATTGTGTTAAAACCCTACACAATAAAAGATTTGATTTTGCCTGAAGGATGTATGTGGTTAGAAGTCTGTACCTGCATGGATCTCTGCTTACAATCTTAACTTCCAGTTAGGAGCTTCAAGCCTACCTGTTAAGTGGACTTTGTAGTTCACTGAAGGGTCAGGACCTTAGGTCATAACTCTTCAGCAAGTTGCACTTATCTCTGCTAGCATGGTTCCTAGCATAGCAAATTCCCAATACAGAGGTAACTATATCAAGAGAGGCTTTAAGCTTCACTGTGCCAAGTTTATGCTCTTAAGCTTATATTTTACTACTCCTAGGTCACACCACCACTGGACAAACTTCATGGGCCTATTTATCCAATAAAAAAGACAAAGGCCAAGTCTGTTTCCCAATACTAATTCTACTGGTAAGATGGCATGAACAATTTGATGTCACAGAACGTACCAAACTAAATCATGGAGGGGGGCAACCACACATGCAGAACACTGAATTTGGTCTCTATAAACAAGCTTAACCCCAGGTCCAGCAACTGGCACCACGTAATCCAAGACCCCTGTACCCACATAGAACTCACTGAGGACTGGAGCCGAGAAAGAACTTGGAGTGCAGAAGTAAATGTCAGGGACGGGGATGATTACTGCAATCTTACCTGAAAAGCATAAAAACTGTGGCTGGCATCAGGAAAATTTCATTGCAAGCAATGAATTTTAGAATATTCTGCTGATTAGCATTTAGCTTGTCTAAGAGATTTCTCAGAAAGGGGAAGCTATTTGAACCTCTTGCCTTAAAGAAAAGGAAATGTATAGTTAGGAAAAGGTAAAATAAGCTCTGGTTCTTTAACTCTAGTTATATTCCAGTCTCTCTCTCAGCCTGAAGTAATTCAAATGAAGGTAGCCATTTTATTTTAAAAGTGACCACACAAATTATTTCTCCATAGAGTACTTCATATACAGTGTCCTCCCACCCTCTTTCCCATCTACAGTGGGTTTTTTTGTTTTTTAAAACCATATACATTTTAATCATTTGTGAAGAAAATAAATTTTAATATCCTTCAAGACAGGCAAGTAAAATATACTTCTATTGTTATTCTAGATGATAGAGGGGAAGGCATGAGGTTTTGGGGAAGAGATGTTTTCATTTCAGCTCCGGCTGCCTCAAAGAGGAACAAACCACCTTGTTCCATCCATCAAGATGAAAACAAAACAAGTGCATCATTAGTGTATGTCCCCATGGAAGACTGAAATGATATTTAAGAAGTGTTTAAGCATCTTCTTTTAATATAAACACAAAAAGCAAGGGGTGTAGGGCTGAAAGGCAGCCACTTCTTAATCTTAAAATGAAGCAGGAAGGTTTAAACAACAAAAAACAGTTTCTCGCAACATAAATATCATTTTAAAATATATCTGTTTAACCTCCTCTGATTATATTGTTTAAATGGTTAACCAGTAACACAACAGCTCTGACAGCTGCTGCTGGGAGCCCCTCCTAGGATTGGGGGTGGGGGTTAGATGGTGGCAGGCCAAACGGGAGAACACAGCCTTGGGAGACAGGGGGCGCCTGTGAACCAGCAGCTAATTGCTTAATTGATGAGTTCTTACGCTGCCTGCTGTTTTTCTCTTTACCTCATAGGCTATGAGTACTAGTCCCTCTCTCCCTTTTCCCTCCTGCCTTCCAGTTCTTGCTGGAGCACCCAGTGGCTTCCCTTCCTTGCCAGGCTGCATCCCATTCTGCGCTAAACAATAACCACTAAGCCAGCAGTGGTCATCATCGCATTTAAGTTGAACAACTGATTGTTTAGCCTTTCACATCCCCATTTCATCTACTGAAACAACAGCAGCCCAAGTGCAGGCGGGAATGGATCCAGATACAGCACACCACATTCCACGGCACTGTAAAGTTCTCACAGGTATGTCTGCACTGTAGCCAAATACGGAAATCACCTGTTTCCCCAAGAGGAATAGACTGAAGAGAACACAGCAGTAAAATATATTAATCCTAAAGCTCTAGCATTGAATCATCACAAAATACCCGACTAAGAGACAACACATTGTGAGTAACAGCTGGTCCACAAGCACATCTGCCTGAGGAAAGGTTAGAACATCCACTAGGACTGTAACAGTGGAAACAGTTAAGCTATAATATTTATACCATTAAAGCATTACAGCTAATATTCAAAATGTACTACATGGTGGATGGGGTTCCTTTTCTACATGAAAAAAAATCATGTGGTTTACTGGTACTACTTTTCAAGACTACCCTTCTTTAAAGCAGCCCAGCCCACCTTTCTGTGCCTCCTGTCCCTTTCACCAGCAGTTTATACCACATAAATCAAAGTGCTGGAGCCACACCCAGCTGAGTAAGCCAGCCTTCTCCCTAGAGGAGGGGGAGGAAGGACATAGGGTGCAATGCAGCAGCTGGCAGCAGGAGCGCTGCACACGTCTTGCCCTGTAGCAAGCAGAGTGGGTGCTGGCTACTCCATCAGTATGTGTTATTGGTTAAATGGTTAACCGATATAATTAGAGTTTAAACAGCTATTTTTTAATGATATTGACATCCCTACCATCCATGTACACCAAGCAAAAAACCCCACCACCCCTCCAAAAAAATATTAAAATGAGATTTTTCATAGTACAGCCCTACCCTGCAACAGTCTCCACCTTTTTTCTTTTAAAACTATAAAGCCCAGCCAAAGGGAGGACCCATCACAACCTTCAACGCAGTCTATACCCCCACCCCACTCAGACAAGGCTCTCATACCAAATGTATATAGCAGCATATCAAACCATACTTACATCAAGAACTTTCTTTGTATAAGTGGCAGCATGAAGCAAAGAAAACAGCAAAACTGGGAAAATACTCACTGATGTAAGCGATAAGGAAAACTAAAAGCTAAAAAATAATGTTTCAATACACTTAAACTGAATTTCATGTCAACAACAATCATAGCACATTTTCAAAAAATGGGAATCATGCAAGTACAGCAATTCTCTTTACAGTAGGGGTGCACCGATAGAGGTTTTGGGGGCAATACATTTACCCGATTTTAAGGAGGCATATTGGTCGATACCAATCTGATTTCCAATACCAGCCCAGCAGCTTGCAGAGCTGCGTGCAGCTGGTAAGTCTAGTGTGGTAGAAGTAGAGGGAAGGGGCATGTGGGCGAAAGATCAAGGCCCCCCACAGTGAGGGAGCAGTGGGGCTGGGGCAAGCACTGCACAGCTGGGACAGGGTGGGCACAGGATGGAGCTG
>NW_005842405.1:325597-327780 GCF_000455745.1 Alligator sinensis | reverse complement strand
CGCGCCCCGCGGGCGCGGGGACAAGCAGTCCTCAGCGGCAGGAGCCACCCCCCCTGGATGAGGCACAGCTCCTTTCTGTGCCTGCCCCACCCCAGCTGGGCAACACTTGCCCCAACCCCACTCCTCCCTCACCACGGGGGGCCTTGATCTGTCCCCCATACCCTTTTCCCCCCCTGCCCTCCCTTTCTACCACACCAGACTTACCAGCTGTATGTAGCTCTCCAAGCTGCCAGGCTGTGCTCCTTACTACCTACATGCTATACTACAGCTGCATGCACACACAGACATTTATCAGCCAAGTCAGCAGCCACATCAGGCCAATTTCCAATACAATCAATTTTATTTATATCTGTGCCAATCCAGTATACCTGTGCACTTCTACTTTAGTTAGATTTCCTTCATAGTTTTGATGCAACAGCATTACATACTCCATTTCTTTAATCTGCTGGCCACCACTTGTGATCAGCTATAACCCAAATATTTTTAAAAACACAAAAATAAGAGACAGCACATCATGCCTGGTTGCATTATTAGTGCATGATTTACCAAGCAGAAGATGATGACCAAGCCAGGACTGTGCAACTTCTGAGTGACTGGCACCCACAGGCCTCCAGCCACTCATCGCAAGATCCACAAACATCTCTGCATAAGCCACCCCTTCACCTGCTGCTGTATTGTGATGCGTTAAAAAACACACCAAGGGCTTCCAGCCCTCTCACTCTGTACCACATTGGCCCCCGACATGAAATATGCAAGCCCCCCTCCACTGCACCACAGGGGTCCACAGTGCACCATGCCATAAGCACCCCACGCATACCACATGGCCTGCCACACAGACTCCCCACATCACCACAGAGCCCTGCTATGCCACCCAGGTTCCCTGTGCACACAGACACACTGCATGGGGTCCATGGGTCCCTTCAAGCTCTCCAGCCATAGGCTCCCTTAGCACCATGGACCACACCATTCTGCCTCCCCACCCCCAATAGCAGGTACATACAGCAAAAGCTGAAAGAAAGAAGTCAAGGGGCTCCGGCAGCAACAGCAAGAGAGCACGGGGCAGGGGGAAGAGAGGAAGAGAGTGGTACCCAGGCCAGGAATCACATTTTAAAAACACCTCGGGGGACAGGGGGAGGAAGCTGCATGAAACCCATGAGCCACCGGTTGGATAACCCTACTTTAAGTGATTCACTAATTCCATTCAAACTTTGAAAAGTTGCCTGGTGAAGAGACAGACTCCTAACTCAAGATTGTGAAACATACTCAGCCACCATAACACCATCTCCTGTTTGTAGGCTTCACTCCTAAGAACTCCCACCCTTGACGAAACTAGTGCCTTTTGTTTTATGACTAGGTTTCATGTATTCCTTCTGATAATAGGTGATCCTGTAAATGACGCATTCAACTAGGACTCTCATCAGAGATACCTGGAAAGTCCAGTGGAGAGTCCAAGCACAAAGAAACTGAGGCCAAAATCCCTGAAGATATGCAAGTAACTAAACTCCTCTGGCAATTTGTATCTGGGAATTGTAGCCCATTTCTCCCGCCCATTACCCATCTTGCAAATTATAACTTATTTCAACTTCATACAGCACTTGCATAACAGAATTCTCCTTCAAGTTGGGACTTGTGAGTATTGCTGCATAAAGCAGCAGCAGAGCTGAAGGACAGTGCTCATTTGACTATATCGAACCAATAGGACACATGTGTAAAACAGGACTGTCCAAACAAAACGTGTGATCACCATATATACACGTCCCACTTCAGGTGTGTAGAGTACCTAGTCCAGACTAGTAGCAACTCAAAGCTACAACCATCAGATCTCTGTATAATGCATTACATGATGCAAGTGATGCCACAATACTAAAGTTTTAGCAGGGAACAAAGCAACCAACAAAGCAAAACCAGATATATACTGACACTGTAGAGGTGGTCCATCCAAATTTTAAAAGGCATCACAGCAGGGAAGTCAGCCATGTTAATCAGAATGTACATGCTAGGGCTAGCAAGTACACTTTGGATTTAAACCAGTTTCTCAAAGTCACTGTGTAATTTAAAAGTAACATACAAGACTAATAAGATACAAAAAGGCATTCAGATAAAGGATACTCGTAACAGGGTAAGAATTAACAAAGATGAGAGAATATAATAGGTAGTGGCAACTGTCTTCTAACAAAGCCTGA
>NW_005842405.1:325135-325581 GCF_000455745.1 Alligator sinensis | reverse complement strand
AACTGTGGGAACCTCTGGTGTAAGCGAAGAGCACTGGTAAGAGCGTTTGCCAGCAAGGCACGCTGATAAAAACTAGCTGCTTCATGCAACCTGCAAGTTATCAAAGAAGATGTTACCATACACACCAAGCCACTGCCTCCAAGTCTTCTTCCCATGAGAATTGCATCATAATTGCACAATACCCAAATCTATTTCCACCAGCAGCTAGGAGTAATTAACTTTAAAAAATGAAAGTATGTTGGTATTTACATAGCACTGCTGGTGTGCATGAGAGTCAAACCTGCAGCTATGACAGCACAGTGTTTCATAATAATACATGGAACTGCTTAGTAAGCCTTCTTGTTGATTAAATTAGAGTTTATCACTCAGTTATAATTTTTTTTAATCTTGCATTTGTAACATTCTAAACAAAAAGAAAATACAAGACCCACTATTTAACCTGCACT
>NW_005842405.1:323347-325104 GCF_000455745.1 Alligator sinensis | reverse complement strand
TTATTTGTGAAAGTGAACTTTTATGTGAAGTTCAATTGGTTTTGTAACACCCTAGCATAACTAAAAAAAAATATAATACGTACCCCAGGAGAGGCAAGACAAATAAAGCTGAACAGTAAACTGTGAACAAACGGGAAATCCACATTGCTGTGTCTAACTTGTTGGTCATAAGAAATTGCTAAATCAAAGATAAAACACACATGTAGTTAGTAACAAAAATATCTGTAACAACAATCCCAAAATATTCCCCACCTTATTTGCAACAAACATACAGTAAGGACCATTGTTTTGTTCTGTGTTTATACAAACTCCTAGCATGATATGTCCTAGTCCTTAGCCGCTCCTCAGCACTATGGTATTAAATGTGAAAAATCTCTCTGTCCATCAAAGAATAGTTTAACTAGAACAGAAACCCATATTTAGGAAGCAGTGTGCATCTGGAGGCCCCCTCTGTATATCAGGGCCAAATACGTTGGGATCCCTATGTAGGATCATGGCAAAATTGTGCCCTTGAAAGGCCGTGTCAAAGGGGCCATCCTGGGTGGCAGGTCATATCAAAAGGGGCTTGCAGGCCACACTTTGGAACCCCCTAGTAACTGTACCAAAAGAGTACTACCTGACTGCATCAAAGGGTTGCAAGCCACATCCACTTTATTTGTCCCCTGCTAGAGAGTCTCTCACTAGATTTTCTTCCCCACCCTGCTCCACAAAGAACACAAGCCAGTCTATGGATGCAAGATCTGTTTCAGAGGGTTTGACTGTGGGACTGAGGTCTGTTCTTTGTTGATACAGTCCTGCAGTATGTGGCTGGTCTTATAGGCATTAAACTGCCCCTTTCCATTTTAGGAGCCAGTTTGGGTTGATTTAACTTATACCAGCAGCAACAGTCTCCTAGGATCTATTCAAAAGGACAGAACTTAGAGGTCACAGTTTGTGTTTTAGGCACAATCCTTTCCACTCCTTGTGTCACAGGGGCTGTAAACAGGTAACAAATAAAGCCTGTTCCATGCCAGAGGAATGTCTGGGTGACCATGCTGGAAAGGCTCCCAGCCCTTACTATGAAGTTTGCGTAAGTATTCCTCTCCGCACAGATTTGTTTTTAAGGACTTAAAAAAACAAACAAAAAAAACCAATCAAGCCGCCAGGACAGAACTGAAGTGATGAACCATGGGGTAATGATTTAGAAGCCAGGTTACAAGCCTCTTCATGCCACCAGTTTGTTCCTGCGTTTGCCCACCGAAACTGCCAACACAAGATATACCATCGCATTGCATTAGTTCAGATTTTAAAGTCCTCCTACAAGGGCACTTGCCAAAACAGTCAGGACTCACTGACCAGCAGGTGCAGACAGGTGGGACGTTTCTAGCAAGAGACATGCTGCTACCGGGGTACAGCAGCAATTCTCAACCAGGGTCTGAGGCAGAGGAGATGGGGGCAGGCTTGGCTGATCCCCTGCTCACATCGCCCAGCTGCGCTGCCGAGCCCGGTTTTGAAGCGGGCGCTGCACGTGGGAACGGGCACGTGTGGTGGGTGCCCGGGGGCAGCAGGGCACGCGGCTTCTCTCGCCGGCTCATGACAGCTCCTCGCGCCGGGGCCGGGGCCTGCCCCGCGCCTCAGGAGCGGTGCGAGGTGCTGGGCGGACACTGCCCCGGCCCGAGGCCCCAGGTGGCCCACGGAGAGGAGGGGAGGGGATGCTACACCCCCCACCCCCGGGGGCGGAGTCCTTACCACGGCTCCGCCGCCGGCGCCGCCCTGCA
>NW_005842405.1:319911-323248 GCF_000455745.1 Alligator sinensis | reverse complement strand
GACAAGTGGGGGGAGCCGGTGACCGCGCGGCGCCCGGCTCGACCCGGATGCTATGCGTCACTTCCGACCACGCCCGAAGCACGCTGGGTAGCGAAGGCCGCGGGTCAGCCCAGCCCGCCCTTTAACGCAGCAGAGCCGCGCCCCGCCCCGCCCCGGCCGGAGGAGGACGAAGTGTCGTCCTGCGGCGGCATGTCACACCGAGCACCCTGCCCCGGGGACGCCCTCGCCCCTGACGTCATAACTTCACCTCCCCGATGACGTCACACCGCTGGTCACACTTCCGCCTTTGGCGTCACTGCTGTAGCTGAAGGGGGCCTTAAAACACAGCAAGCGCCCGGTTGGCGCTGGAGCCTAGCCCGATCCGATCCTATCGTGGCCTCTCATGGGCTCAGCTCAGATCAAGGTAGTCTGTGCTTACCTGGCAAGGGAAGCACGGCGACCACGGGGGAGGACCGCTCTCCTGACACGGGGATAGTACCTGCCAAGGTAATGTATAGTGAACCTCCCACTTAGCTGCTGGACTGGGAAGGTCTTGGGTTTATGCCCACTGTATGAAAAGGGGAGACTCCTCCCTAGCTTGCTCCTGCTTCTGTGGCCTTATGGCTGAGGACGAGCAAGCCTCCGGGCTTGGACCTGCATGTAGGATGCCCACCAAAGGATTTGGAAACATCTGAAGCCCCAGATGGGGGTGGAGGATGTTTGCCGGTAGTAGGGCTACTTGTGGTTCTGGACTGAATCACTGATTTGGAATTTGATTTGGCAAATTTGGCTTGGAATACAGGAAATTTAAAATAAAAAAATAAACCTCTGCGCCACAGAGATGAGGTGACTGAAATGAGTGGGTCAGGGCAGGCGTCGAAATCCGCCAGCTTACAGGGCCGGAGAAAAAGTTCCTTCCGCCCCAACCACTTCTGATTTCACACTGGTCCCTCACCGGCCCAATGCCCTCAACACCCCCTGACAGCGGCACAGGGTAAAGAACCAGGCGGCACCGGGGACCTGTGAGCTCACGTTGGTTCAGTTTACATCATGTGTATACAAGATACTGCCCATCCCCATACCATGGCACCTTCAAGCATGCTGAGCTCTTCCTGCAGCTGCCTCCTAAACTGGCGGGTTGTGGTATCTCACATTGTAGCAGGGCTGGACCTTGGAGTGCCGTAGCCATGATGGCCCTGAGAGTAAGTAAGAAGCAACGTAGTGATAGTATCTTTTATGGGACTAATTGTACAGTTAAACAAGCGTTCAGGTACAGAGCACCCTTTGAGGAAGAAAGATACTCTGTACCTGAAAGTTTGTCTGACATCTCTCCCAGCTGAAGTGCCTTGCTTCTCACGTATGTAGGACCATCACAGCTACAACACTTGGACCCTGCTACAACCTGAAAGATAACAGAGTTTTCCAGTTTAGGAAAGATACTGCCACACAGACCTTGCTTCTCCTACCCAGGAAGCAGTTTACCTATGTCTGTGTTGCTCAAATAAGAGGCTAATTAGCACTGTCAGCTACAGGCACAGAATGGCCATACCATACTCTCCTCCTTTATGCCAGTTTGGCCTAGTAACACACCATTTCAAGACAAAATAGTACAGTAAGCAGGCTGCATAGCTTCATACTATGCCAGCATAATCATGTTGTCTTGGTACTTCAACATGGTGGCGTTGGATCATCAGAGAGAGAGAGATCAGTCAGACAATGTTTTATTGAAATATTTACAATTTTAAAGCAATTTGGAAGCCTACCAGTGTCTATCATCATAATAAAATAAATTGTAAATATATGCTTTGATGTTTGCTTTTGGCTTTCTTATCATAGAAAAATTAGAGCTCCCTTCCCCTCACCTCTTCACTAACCAAGATGTGGGGACAGCTGCCCCTGCAGCCACAGCTCCCGCCAGTAGGTCTCATCCTGTCTGGCAGCTGGGCATGCTGGGTATGTGATGGAGAGATGTGAGGTTTGCAGGAGGGGGATGGGAAGAGATGTGGGGGTGGTGTGGAGTGGGTGTGGGAGAGGTATGGAGTTTGCAGGAGGGGGGTGGGGATGTGGGAGGATATCAGGTTTGTGGGGGGATGTTGGGTTTGTGGAGAGGCTGCCACACGCCCCCCTCCCCCCCCAGTGGCACCAGCTGGGCCATGCCAACGGCAGCGCTGCTGGACCCGTGGTCTGTTCAGGAATAGTGGGCCTGGCGGGACCTGACCCAACCCGGCCCAGAATAACCTGCTAGCATGCCTTTTCTCAGAACCAGGACACGCAGCTTCAGCACTGGTGGCTCCTGTCCAAAGTCACATGCTAGTGGGGTGGGCCAGGCCGGGTCACATCAGGCTGCGCCAGGCCTGTTCTCCATGAAGGTCAGGTGGCGATGGTTACAAGCATCTTCATCCCACAAAAGTTTGTTCCTGTGTTTGCCCACTGCAACCGCCAACACAAGATGTACCACTGCAGTGTATTAATTTAAATTTCAAAGTCCTCCTACAATGTCATGCCTCAAAGCAAGACAGCCTCAATACCACCTAAAAGAGCTCCTACATTCCCCCTGCTCTAGAGCTCTTGCCTCAGCTGCCTCCAGAGCCAGACTGCCCCTCTTGGCACAAAGCCTATGTTTATATATCTCCCTGGCCCTGCTCTCTGCTAGACACATGCCTCCCTGAGCTACCTGAATCAGGTGTTTCCTGATTCAGCTTGCTGACTCAGCCTTGGTGGCTTACTGCTGCTAGTCTCTTCTGCACTCCTATCTTGCCTCCTATGCAAGGCTCTGGCCCAGGGTGCTAGTGCAACATAGCTAGCTCTGCAGTAAGAGCTTTCTTAGATCCCTTCCACCATCAAGTCTGTTCACAGGGCTGGGCTGGCTGGCAAGCCCCTGGACCTTCCTCCTTTTCTCAGTATTGGGGCAGGAGCCTCATTACAGACATATTGCTCAAAACATTAAAAACACCCTGTCACGACCCAGTGATTTTGGTGCCTCGGCACTATGGAATTTCCTGGTCACATGAGAGCTCCTTTGCACGGCACAGTGTTCTGCTGCAATTGAGAGCCCACGTGTAGGAGAGAGTTCCCGCCAATTTGCAGTTTCCTTTGCAGGATGCATTTCTTCTTTGCAGCACAGAAATGCACGGTACAAAGAGTTCCCGCCATTCGAATGTAAATTTGTGCCCCACTATTGGCCAATGCTAAATTATTCATACGTGGCGGCTAGTAATTGGCTCGCTAGCCGTTTAAAATTCCGCGCGACTTCCGCCCAAGTCGAAGAGCTTTGAGCACGCTGCAGAGTGCCTCTGAAGTTATCTGACTTGCGGCTGCCGATCGATAGACTGATCACCTATCGATCTTTCTTCCCGTC
>NW_005842405.1:317131-317615 GCF_000455745.1 Alligator sinensis | reverse complement strand
AGGCTGTATTAAAACCGTAACAGCCAGCACCTACTTGTCATCAGGCTGGGGAGTTGCGAAACCTGGAAAGCCTAATGAAGCCCGGTTGGTTGTGGACTACAGAGAAGTCAACAAAAGGTGTCAGATACTCCAACAGCCTAGTCCTTCTACTCTGCCACAGTGTATGTTTGAGATGGCACAGTTCCAACAAAGTAAATGGGTAGGAGCCACATTGGATTTAAAAAACATGTTTTTCTCCATCCCAATAACTGACACAAAAGAAATATTGAATGTGTGTATTGATGGCATCATGTACAGGTGGACAGTTTGTCCACAGGGATATCGTAACGCTCCATCGTTAGCCACTAGTGCCATAAATAACTCTCTAAAAAGTTTTCAGGCTTTACATTCTCTTCCCCCCAAAAAAAATTAAAAATTTGGAGTTATGTCGATGATGTCACCATTATGGGTCGCGATAGTACCGTAGTCGCCGGTGTAGTTAACC
>NW_005842405.1:315133-315698 GCF_000455745.1 Alligator sinensis | reverse complement strand
AGATCTGCTGGGACCCCTCCCAGGGTCTAAACCGCCAAACAAAGGACTAGTTGTTGTGGACTTGGGAACAAGACAGTTACAGGTTATTCCCTTACGGAAGAGCAACGCCACTGCTGTGATTGCGGCCTTAACTGCTGTATTTGCCACCTGGCAACCACCTCTCGAGATTCAGTCTAACGGAGAACCTCCGTTTAACTCTAATGCTCTGGACAAATTTGCTCATCTTCACAACGTAGTATGGCATCTTCATCTGCCGTACCACCCACAGTCCAACGGCGTTGTGAAAAGGCACATAGGCCTATATAAAAAACAACTTCGTCTTAGAAGAGGAGGAACGTTTAAAAACTAGACCAAGTTAAATCATGATGTTCTCATCTTGCTGAACACCTCTAAACCTTTATGGGATAAAGCTAATGTCCAGAAACCTCCACCTTGGAAACCCAAGTTCCAGCCAGAAGAGTTGGTATGGATCTCGATACCTCACCCTCATCAGTCTCACCCGCAAGTTCACAAAGAAACAGTTCAACAGTCGGGACAGTATCCTAATACCTATTCTGTCCAACTA
>NW_005842405.1:310160-314248 GCF_000455745.1 Alligator sinensis | reverse complement strand
CCCAGACGTACCCCTTTCCCCGCCGGCTTCGAATTGCGGACGGATTAACTGGCTTGGGCCCCGCCAGCTGGAACAACTCGCGTGGTTGTTCAGACGGCCGGACCACCTGCGTCGTGATTGCAAGCGGCGTGAGTAAAGTTTTTTGCAACCAATAAGTTGTGTCTGCCTCTCCATTCACCAGCCCGCCCTAACGTACAACCAATTTCTAACGCAACTCGAGTCGGCTCTGGCCGTCCGAGACACACCCCATAACTTGCCACAGTTAAAGCAGGGGACCAATGGCATCGTCAGTGTTCTGCCCCTGTGAGGACAGGAAGTATTTAGTTAAAACACACTCAAGGGATTCAAGAAATAGAGCCCTGCTACAGATGAAGGCAAGCCCCACTACAGTCCACACCAATCTGACATTGGAGTAGTATTGCTTCCTGATCTCAAATGTGGTGATTGGTCTTACTCGGAGTGGAAAAACAAGACCCTCTAGGCTGGAACCTCTTGCATTTTTAAGTCAAAGCAGGAACTCAGCACAACCCAGTCAAAATCCCCGGCCATTGCTGTGGCAAACACCAAATGTTTCTGAGGAAGGTAACCGAAAACCCCAGGCAACCAGCCTCACACCAGACACAGAGAAGTAACAACCAGTTTATTGTACCCTACTAGTGGCTGCAGTAACAGCTAGACCAGAAGTGGCAGCAGCCAACAATCTTGGACTCCCTCTAAGTTAGTGCCCAGGGCTCATGTCCCATTTGCCCAGCACTTGGCCCTCCACTCTGTACTGCAACCTGGGAACCACAAACACAATTCCACACACCCTAATTAGAGAGCATGCTCTAGGCATTGTTACGCTTCTTGAAAACCTCCAATAAAGGAGATGCCACAATTTTCCTAGGTAGTCTATTCCACTGCCTCCCTATTCCAACAGTAGATAAGTTTTGTTGTTTGTTTTTTTCTGGTAATTAATCTAAGCCTACTTTGCTGAAATATTAAGCCATTGTTATATGCAGTGTCCTCTGCATCAAAGAAGAAAATTGTTCTCCCTCTTCTTTATGATGGTCTTTCAGATATTTGAAGGTTGCTATCATGTCCCCCCTCAGTTTCCTCTTTGGTAATCCAAACGTGTTTAGTCCTCTCAACCTCTCACATGATTTACTTTCCAACCCCTTTATCATTTTCATTGTCTGCCTATATTCTTCATGTCATTTTTAACAGGTGGAGACCAGAACTGCACACAATATTCTAGATGAGGCCTAACCAGTACCAAGTAGAGTGATACTATCACCTCCCATGTCTTACACCTAATACTCCTATTGGTGCAACCCTAAATCACTTTTTTTTGGTGGCTGTATCACTTTGCTGACTCATGTTGAGCCTGTGAGACACCAAAGTCCCAAGATCCTTCTCAGTGGTACTGTCACCCAGCCAGTTCTCCCTTATTCTGTATGCTTTTCATTGTTTTTCTCTAAGTGTAGTACCTCACATTTGTCTGCACTGAACTTCATCCTGTTGTCCTAGCACAACTTTCCAATCTATCAAGAGCCTTCTGAATTCTACATTATCCTCCAATGTGTTTGCAGTTCTTCCGAGTTTCGTGACATTTGCAAATCTACTAGGAAGGATCTCTGTTCCAGCATCCAAATAATGAATAAGCATATTAAATGGCCCGGTCCCAAGACAGACCCCTGTGGAACCATCCTTGAAACCTCATGACATTTCAACATGTATTCATTTATAATAACCCTTTGCTTGCAACTATTTGAATGAGCTATGTAATAATTATATCTAGCCCACATTCCTCCAACCTTTTAAGAAGGTTTGTGAGACTCTGTCAAAAGCCTTACTAAAATCCAAGTACATGATATCCACTGCACTCCTTTTCATCCACCCCATTTGTTACTTTGTCATAAAGGAGATCAAATTTGTTTGAGACAGTTCATAGCAAATCCATACTGGCTGCTCTGATCAGTCTTTCCTCTTCCAGATGCTTATAAACTGACTTCTTCATAATTTGCTCTGGTAAAATATATGTAAAAACTTGTGTTTATTAGAGAAGTGAAACTCACAATCTCACATGTTTGGGCCCTAAATTGAAAGCAAGCTCAGATGACTAGTGAACCCGTGCTTTGCTGAAGATCAATTTGATTTTTAAATTTTTTTATAACCTTTTATCATAATCATCATCTTCACTTTATGGTTTATGCATCATTGCAACGTTGAATCTTGAGCAAAACATTTACTGAACGGCCTTTCATCGTTATATCACTATGAATTGCACGTAGGCCAACATATCTGGCCTCTGGAATAAGAGATTTAATTTCTACAGATATTTATGTTGTTTACTATTCTGTATAGTGTTGCTTCTCACATGACCAGTCTCCTCTCTTGAGCAATTTAGACCACAAGACTGTTACATTGTAACTTGGCAAAAGAAGTAAGATTGTATCTTCTGTAATCAGGCTTCAGCTATTGGCTTTCCCCCTTTCCTAATTCCTCTTTGCTATAATATTGCTGACTGAGCAACACAGGAGGAGCAGAATTGATCTGTATGTTATTGACGATTCCTCTCTGGACAGTTACAAGGGGTTTCTACCATATGATCAAGCTATCAATTTACTTACTCCTGCCTCCATTGATGGTTGATTACTCACTTGTTTGGTAAGGTCTGATTATATTTGCTGAGGAGTTATTTAACTGATTCTGAACATATTTTTATTTCAGCATGGTGGCAGCCAGACACAACTAGCACAGTAAAAGTTACTGGACAGGTCTGAAATGTTAACTAACACATTTCCCTTTGTTTTTACTGAAGATATAGTGTGATTAGGCCTATCATATGTGGGAAACCACTGATAATAGGATTGCTTAAGGATTCTAAGTTTTTAAAATGTAGACAACTGAGGCCAAATCTTGGTCTGTGAAAAAATGTACGTACTATTTACAGTATTCCCATTTCTGCTAACAGAACATCATTTGTGCATACATATCGTAGGTTTAGTTCACACAGATCAGAACATACTAAAATCCTCAGTCTCATGTCTATCATCTGAGATCTTAAGGCATTTTGTACATTAATTAAGGCTCACATACCACTGTGAATAAAGTGCACACAAAAGTTTAGTCAGAAAAGTTAATGATTTGCTCAGGACTGTGCAACTCGGTAGCAGAACTGGAAAGAGACTCCTGACTTTCACTTTATTTGCTGTAGTTCTCAATCGTTACTGCTTCCAAATGGAGACATGGTAAAACTGCAAATGCAAATTTAGAAACCAGTTTAAGGCCTTTGTCTGGTTAGTTTACTCCTCTAACTCACTGTGAAATAAGTGTTACATACATTACAGAAACATATTATAAATGATGGGTTAGTATTTTAATAATTTTGCTATCCATAATAAAATCTATTTATTCTATAACAATTACTGCACATCTTTAGTTTTTGCTTTAAATCTAGAAATAATGTGTAATATTTTTAATGGCAGATCCCTTCTCTACTACTTGTATTTCCAAATATATATAATGAGTTAAGCAAATATATATAAGAAGGTAAGAAATAAGGGGCCCCTTGGGATTCAGAGCTGGGGGGCAGCAAAGGTACCAGTCACAGGGCTCAAGTGCCTATATACTAATGCTAGGAGCATGGGGAACAAGCAGGATGAACTAGCGCTCCTGCTTGTAGAAAACACCTACGACTTAGTAGGGCTAACAGAAACGTGGTGGGATTCGTCCCACGACTGGGCGGTACATATTGAGGGTTATAGGCTGTACAGAAAGGACAGGGTGGGGAAGAAAGGGGGAGGGGTTGCACTCTATGTCAATGAGCAATGTACATCGACCCTCATCAAGACGGAATCGAAGGATGAGAAAGTAGAAGGATTGTGGATTAGGTTACATGGGAGGAAGGAGAAAGGGATTTGGTAGTAGGGGTCTGCTACAGACCCCCACACCAAGGGGAAGAACTAGATTTGGGGCTCCTGAGGCAGCTCTTGGAGACCATAAAAACTAAGGAGACAGTAGTCATGGGGGACCTAAACTACCCAGACATCTGCTGGGAGACGCAGACAGCAAAGTCCCACCGTTCACGCAGCTTCCTATCCTGT
>NW_005842405.1:291398-308276 GCF_000455745.1 Alligator sinensis | reverse complement strand
AGACTAGAGAACCTGGACCTTTTTAGCCTCCGCAAGAGAAGGTTGAGAGGCGACCTTGTGGCTGCCTATAAGTTCATCACAGGGGCACAGAAGGGAATTGGTGGGGTTTTATTCACCAAGGGGGTTACAAGAAATAATGGCCACAAGCTAGCAGAGAGCAGATTTAGACTAGACATTAGGAAGAACTTCTTCACAGTTAGAGTGGCCAAGGTCTGGAACGGGCTACCAAGGGAGGTGGTGCTCTCCCCTACCCTGGGGGTCTTCAAGAGGAGGTTAGATAGGCATCTAGCTGGGGTCATCTAAACCCAGCACTCTCTCCTGCCTATGCAGGGGGTTGGACTCGATCTATTGAGGTCCCTTCCGACCCTAACATCTATGAATCTGTGAATCTATGAATAACAAGGTAAGCATAGGTGCTGAACAGTAGTACTTGGTATAGAATCATACAGCCATAGAAAAGGAAAGCTAGAGGAGATCTCCTGAGGTCACTGTGTGGGCCGGGAGCGATCCAGGCCCTTTTTTGCGCTGTGGGCTGTGGCCAGCAGCCCGGGCACGCTGGGTTGGAGAAAGCAGGCGACACGCTAGAATTAGGCACGGACTCGTAATGGTTGATTCAAGATTGTTTACTTACACCGAAGATGGTCGCGGTGTAGGCTGGACAGTTTCCCAGGCAAAGCTCTGCTTAAATCCCCAGTTTGAGGACTCAGACTGTACTCAGATCACTCCCACAGAGTTGTTGAGGCTCTGTGGATCCTTTTGCGCGCAGGGAAGAGGGATACGTCGAGGATTGCGCTCGGTGACGGGGAGAGGCTAGAGGCTGATCAGACCCCTGTTGCCTTCTTTGAATACGCTGGGTTCAATAGGCTCCGCAGCGCTTAGAGATCTTCACGAGACGTGAAGTCTCCTCCTCCTGATGTTCATGGAGTCCTCCCTTGCGGGGTTCTCCTCGGAGTTCTCCATCTTGGGCGGAAACCACCCAAGCCTTTTATACGGCTAGCAAGCCAATCGCTAGCCGCCACGTGGGAATATTTTAACACAAGCCAATAATGGGGCTCGAATTCTAATACAAATGGCGGGAACTCTTTGCACCATGCATCTCTGTGCTGCAAAGAAGAAATGCACCCTGCAAAGAAAGCTCCAAAACGGCGGGAAAATAATTCAGTGGTGCCAAAGCGCACACAAAAACAAAATCACACCCTTGGGTTGTGACAGTCACCTAGTCCAACCACCTGTTCAAGGCAGGATGGTCTCCGACTAAATCATACCAGTCAAGTGTTTATCTAATTGGCTCTTGACATTTTCCAGAGATGGAGATTCCATAGTCTCCTTGGGCAGCCTGTTCCAATGTTTAACCACACTCATAATGATAATAAGGAAGTTCTTCCTAATATCCAATCTCAATTTACCCTAAAGCAGTTTGAGGCCATTGCTCCTAGTCCTGTCCCTTATAACCACAGAGAATAATCTCCATCCCCTTTATAGTCACCTTTCAGTTACTTGAAGACAGTTATCAAATCCTTCCAGACCCTTCTCTTCTCAGAATAATCCTAGTTTTTCTAGACTATCATAAATCATGTTTCCCAGGCCTCTAATCAAGTATGTCACCGTTGAACTCTTCAATCTGTTCATATCTTTCTTGAAGTGTGAGGCCCAAAACTGGACACAATACTCCAAGTGGGAACCACTGGTACCAAATAGAGTAAAAGGATCATTTCCCTTGATTTGCAAATGACACTCCTGTTAACACAACCCAGTGGGATGCGTCTAAACGTGCGCGTTTACTGCGCAGTTACTGTGCAGTACGGGCATGCAGCTACATGTGTATGCCTTTACTGTGCAGTAAATATGGTGACTTATGCCAACTTGAGTGTAAATTTGATACCTGTATCATTTACCCAATTAGGTACTGCACAGTAATGCACGCTTTACTGCATAGTAAAACTGTCTGTGTGGACTGACTTAGGACTAACTTTAAAATTAGTCCTAAATCAGTCCACACATAGCATTAATGTGCTTTAACCCCTGCATATGTAGATGCTGGCCTATTCCCTCTTACTGCACAGTAACTTACTGTGCATTAAATTTAAGCCAGAGTAAATGCACGTGTAGACACATCCAGTATGTTGTTGACTATTTTTTATAACAAGAACACACTGTTGATTCATATTCAGCTTATGGTCCACTGTAACCTCTAGGTCCTTTTCTGCAGTACCACAGCCTATTCAGTCATTGTCCAGTCTATATTTGTCCATCCAGTTGTTCTGTCCCAAGTTCAGGCCTTTGCATTTGTCTAGGTTGGATTTCATCTAATTGATTTCAAACCACGTATCCAGTTTATCAAAGTGATTTTGAATCCAGGTCATTCTGAATCCTAGGTTCAAAATGGAACTAGATAAATTCATGGGTGATAGATCTATTAACAGCTATTAAACAAAAGAGTCAAAGACATTCTCTGGCATCTCTAAACAAATTACAATGAATAGCCAGGGAGGGTATGATTCTCGATATCACTCTCAATATACCCTGCCCATATATTCTTCCTCTAAAGCATCCACTCCTACCACCACTAGAGACAAGACACTGGGCTAGATGGACCATTTGTTTTACCCAGTATGACACTTTTTATTTTCTTATGTTCTACACGCCTACCCTCCAGGGTCTGCAACACCACCCAACTTGGTGCTATCTGCAAATTTGCTAAGTGTGCACTCAATCCATCCTTCAAACTATTACTGAAGATATTATATTAAACAATGCTGGACCAAACATAGAAAGAACATCGCTCGATATCTCCTCCCGACTGGACACCAAGCCAATGATGATATTAACTGAGCACAATGATCCAACCAGTTATGTATCCATCTTATAGCTCTACTTCCATTTAGTCTCTGTTTCCTTAGCTTATTCATGAGAATGTCATGGGAGACAGTGTAAAGAGCCTTACTAAAATCACATCCACTGCTCTTCCAGGTGCTTAGAAATAGATTCCTTGATGACCTGTTCTATGATCTTTCCTGGTAAAGAGGACTCATCTGTAATTCCTCAGGTTCTCTTCTCTTTCTTAAAGGTGCTACCAAATTTACCATAAAAGTGGTACTTGAGGATGCCTGAGAGAGAACTGAATTTGTCATGACTTATGAAAACATAACCCAGCTACACGGCTCCTGAGGAAAAAGAAATACAACTATAAACTTAGCAATTACAGGATGATGGTAGAACATGCTTTTGATAAACTTAAGGCAAGAAGGTGCTTCCCCCAAAACCATTTAGATGCCAAAATAGCAAATGCTGTGTATATGGTAGTGACCTGCTGTGTACTATCCAATACTGGCATAGATAAAGACAAAATATTTTAATTTAGAGTGAACCCGGAACACTGATGGTTTTTCAAGCCAATTTACCCAACCAAAAAGAAGGTATACCTATCAACATTAGTGCAGGTTCAAGAGAGGCAAGGGTTGTAAGAGATTTGTACCCACATCCTGATCATGCAGAAGAATATTTATGAGTGACTATTTAAAAATATAATGCATTCATCTCTTGATTGCACTTACCATGGACCTACAATATTAATTTTTCTGTGCTTATCTGAACCTGAGCCATCCTGGAAAAACATAATACTGTCCCTAATAGCAACTGTGTTGACCATCAATCAGGAAAGCCCTCCTACATAACATTTGAACACCTCATATAGCAATACCAAACATCATAGGCAACACTTACTGACCAACTTCCCTCTCCCTATGCTTCTGCAGGGGTATCTTCATTTGTATCCCAAGACAGGTTCTCTGAGCATTCCTAAGTTATTTCCTGGAACCTTGCTCAGCTAGTTGTTCCTTAGTAAGTGCAATTTGATTCAGATTGACTGTGGTCTGCTCCTGAGATTCCTCCTTAGATCAGGACCCCTAATAGAGGAATGGGGTCATGGGAAATAGTCAGCTCTGTCATCAAGCAACAGTCAAGCACCTTGTTCATTGCCATGTAGTATGGGTGCATTTCATCCATACTACCAAAGGACCTTTGGTTAGCATCCTTAGTCTTATGGTGTGGCTTCTTTCAGTCAGTGCCTAATGCACTTATGGTGCTGAAAACCAGTCTGTTTTATTCTCAAGTGTGCCAGCTGCTCTAAGATGACATTGTAATGGTGTACATTCCTAGTATTCCCTGAAGTCATGGTCTTGGAAATACTACCTCCATATTTTAACAGGAACCCTGGAACACTATGTCTAGGCAGCTAGCTACACATGGAGAAACTATCCTTAGTTTAGCAAAACAGGGATTAGCTGCATTCAGGTAGTCTGCTAAGGCTCAAATGGTAAATAAGGGGTTTAATATTGGATAAAGGCAAGCATTTAGCAAACAAAGCTAGGCCAAGATATTGTGTAGTGGGGCTCTGTTTAAATCTCTTACTGTAAGCTACCTTAAGCCTTTGTTGAGAAGGGGATATATAAATAGCATTCATTGAGTGTCATACCTTTTGAGAAATAGTAAGTGGGGAGTGAATAGATAGTATGTAGAAAAGCCAGATGATACAGATATTAGGAACTGTGGTAATATCAAGACTTTCTGTACTCAAGACCTGCTGCTTGCAGATATTCTATATCCATCCTGCAAAATGAAAGAGTAATAGGACAGGTTGCAACTTAGCTTTAGTACATACCTACACATCCCCCTGGCTGAGCTTGCAAACTCAGTGTGTAGTCACCCCAGCACAAATATAAGATGTGTAAGTGTAAATGATGGGGCTATGGGCATGTATGCACCCCCAAACACAGATAACTGGGGTAAACAGGGTTTGGTGTTCCCTATGACTATTTGTATCAATTGCATACAGAAAGCTTTTAGGGGACTTGCACAGATTTTTTTCATTGTCCTTCCATGAAAGGAAGTATAGGCACTTTCTTTTAAAATTGCCTCTTATTCAGAGTGTTTACTGATCAATATGTATACACTGGCCATGTCTACACAAGGTGCTTTACTGCACAGTAGACTAATCTATTGTGCTTTAAAGTGTCACCGTCTACATATGCAGGCGCTTACTGAGCAGTAAATTAGTTTACTGTGCAGTAAATTTACTTAAAGCCAAATAGAATTAATTGCACATGTAGATGCACCCACTGAATAAAAAGTGTTTAAGCTTATGATATCATAGGTGAGATCCTCCAGTGAGCATTTACCTATTACAGTACCATCTGCATCTAAGAAGTACCAAGCAAATGTCAATATTAAGAAAGTTTCTGCTTTATAAAGTCATATGTGTAAAAATCCTTATTCCTAAAATTATTTCATAGATTTCATAGACATTAGGGCTGGAAGGGACCTCGGAAGATCATCGAGTCCAGCCCCCTGCCCAAAGGGCAGGAAGTCAGCTGGGGTCATAGGATCCCAGCAAGATAAGCATCCAGTTTGCTCTTGAAGGTGTTCAATGTAGTCGCTTGAACCACCTCCGGTGGCAGGCTGTTCCAGACCTTGGGGGCTTGGACAGTAAAGAAATTCTTCCTTATGTCCAGCCTGAAACGGTCTTGTAGTAGTTTATGACCATTCCACCTAGTCGTCATCCCTTGGGGCGCTCTGGTGAACAAACGTTCCCCCAGATACTGGTGGTCACCCCGATAAACTTATAGGTGGCCATCAGATCACCCCTGAGCCTGCGCTTTTCCAGGCTAAAGAGCCCCAGGGCTCTCAGCCTGTCATCGTAGGGTCTGCTTCCCTGACCTCTGATCATGCGCGTGGCTCTTCTCTGGACTCTCTCAAGCTTCTCCACATCCTTTTTGAATTGTGGAGCCCAAAACTGGACGCAGTACTCCAGCTGTGGCCTCGCTAAGGCCGAGTACAAGGGGAGAATGACGTCACGGGATTTGCTTGAGAAGCATCTATGGATGCAAGCCAGCGTTTTGGTCGCTTTACTAGCTGCAGCATCGCACTGCAGGCTCATGTTCATCTTGTGGTCAATGATGACCCCCAAGTCTCTTTCTTCCTTAGTGCTAGCCAACATAGCACTGCCGAGCCTATAAGGATGCTGCGGGTTTTTCTTCCCAAGGTGGAGAACCTTGCATTTATCGGCGTTGAACACCATCAGATTCTCGTCCGCCCACTTGCTGAGCCTGTCCAGGTCAGCCTGGATCACCCGCCTGTCTTCTGGTGTGGATGCTTTGCCCCAAAAATATATTATATTATATTACATTATATTATATTTGACTTTCAGTTGTTCAAAGTTTTTGCCGGTGCTTGTATAAAGAATTTTTTGTTTTTGACAATTTTGACAATGTTTTTCTACACCGGTGTAAATTCCATTGGACCTCCTCTTCTGGGAGTTCATACCAGATACTAAAGAAACTAATTTTCAAAAGCACCCAGCAAGGCTGAATTTCTTTGCAGATATTTATAGATGTTTTTACGGTTGTGAGAGGTATTTGGGGTATCAAATTGTTAGGCTTATAGCACTGAACTGGTTTTGTTTTTCTAAGATTTTTATTGGTGTTTTCAATGTTATTCCTAGTGATTCTTGCAAGTGTATCCAATCCCTAACATACTAGGTAAGGTTTGCATGGTTTCCAGTTTAGAAAATGAATCCCTCCATTTTATTTTCTTTGGAGTGATTTAATTAAGTTAATCCAGGCTTATAGTACTTGCCAGGAAAGAGCATATGCACATTTTATCCAAGTACCAGTTGGAAATCAGTAAGGGCAGAACTTAGAAAAAATGCATGGAAAGACTATCAGTTTAATTAGATTTATTCTTCCAAACACAATCATAGGTAAAGTCCATCTATTTAAATCTGCTTTAATCATGCTTAGAAGTAGCATGAAACTGAATTAAATCAAGTTGTCCCTATTCAAGAAAATGTTCAGACCAAGATATAGAAATCTTTGAGAATTCTGATTAGCCAGAGAGTCTACTGGTCAGAGGAAGGTAGTTTCTTGCTCAGCCATATTACTTCCAGTTTACTTATATTAACATGGTAACCTGCAGTGAAGACATCTGTTTTGAAGACTGTACCTTCCTACTGAATTCAGCCTTCCACACTACTAATAGAATGCCAGTTGTCTTCTACAAAAAGTCTGTTCTGCCCCTTGGTTTCAGTCATATTTGCTTACATATAGTTATTGCTAATCCTTTTTTGATGGTAAATTATAGGGGGTACATTCCACATTGTTAAAGGGAAGCTGCAAGCAGTCTAGAGAGGCCCTCAGGGTAAAGAGATGGTTAAAGACTGATCAGAGACTATAAGCAACATACAACAAGAAATACAGGGCAAAGGGGAACTGAGTGAGTAGAAAAACTGTAAGATACCTAAACAAGGAATTATGTAAATGCTTCTGGAGGACTGTTTGTAGTCAAGCCCAGTAATTCTGTTAGTTTGGCATTGAGGGTCAGTGAGTTTTTTTGGTGAATTATACAATTTGCTATTGCAGAAATAATGCTTTGATCAATTAAATATTTTCAAAATCAAAGCCAAATACCACTGAAGTCCACAATCAAAAGCTTTGAATTGATCAGGAACTATAAAAATGTTTTTAAACCTGGCTTTTTATCATAGGTGAGAATATTTATTCTGTCTTCAACTTTATTCTGTCTTTAACTTATGTTAAAGGCTGTCTATATTCACTAGGAATAGTGAATCCAATAATAAGATGCAGGTGTTCTGTGCCCTTGTCTTTTGACTTCACAAATGGTGTCAGAAAGGGTTCCTTAATCAGAAGAGTCTTGAAACACCTTCAGGAAATTGAGAGGATACTGCCTTTGATACGATGTGTAAAACTCACTTCCCAGTTAATGCTATCTCGGGGGTTTCCTTGTTGAGAGATTTTAAATAGATTCTTCACATATGACTTTCCAATTGCTATTTTGCTCAGATTTGCTGTATATCCACTGAATTCAGAAAATTGTTAGTTATTGCAATATCTAGTATATCCTTGAGATGTGCTGATATATTCATTTTTAGCTGGAAAAAACTGTTGGTAGTGCTGTTTTAGGATTCTAAATACTAATTAATTTTTCAAAACTGCAATATTTGTTCACTATTAGTTTTTGCTCAATCCAATGGAATATGACATTCCTTTGTGATTTGTTCTCAAATGTAAATATTGTATTCTATATCTTCACCAATTAAAAATTAATATGATGCCAGTAGCTAAAAGGATTTATTCAATTGCTTGCTCCTAGGAAAAAGAGTTTTTGCAAAGTACGTGAAAGAAAAGTATCTCTAGTGGTTTTGTGACCAACAGAAAAAATTAATATCTGGACCATACTTGGGGCTTAGGACTCAAGCCCCAAAGGCCTTTGGATTACAATGCACCAAGGAGAAAAAAGACATACAAGTGGAGTGGCCGAGCACATAGTGAAATCTGTCCCTAGCTTTTATGTAAATATCATATTTTCTTGAATAAAACATGCACACTTTCTCCCCAAACCAGCTAGGGAAAGTTGGGTGCTTCTTATATAAGATAAATATGTTTGCTTCCCAGAGCAGTTCTGGGAATCACAGCAATTAACATTGTGGTAACTCTCCTCAACCAAATCTTGGGCCCCTGGGGCGTCTCCCCACCAACTAACAGAGCACTACATATTGCATGCTGGATTGGGTCAATGTACAGAGTCAGACCTGACCAGGGAAGCAGTTCTCTACAGGCACCTGACCAGACAGCAAGGGACCATGACAGCTCGCTTTGACCAGTTCATATCCTGCTTCAGGTATGCACTGTAAAAAGCCAGGAACCTGCTCATAAACTGACACTCAGACCCCACAGTTGAGGACTGTATTAAAATGGGACTAAGTGAAATGTACTGGTACTACAGGAAGACAGAAGAGGATGGCAGAGAAGAAATGGCAGACCTCATCTGGTGGAGAGGGGTCTGGAATAGACTTTTTCAGGGGCAGGCCCTCTAAGGAGGGCAGTGGGTGGGGTTATGGGTATGGAGATGGGTGCGTTGGCATGTGGATACACGATGCAAACTGTGTAACAGGTTTTTAGTGTGCTTTGACCTGCCAAGTGAACCACGGGAGCCACTTGGCAGAGTGTTGGAGGTTATATATATAACAGTTATTTATTTATTTATTTATTTATTTATTTTGCAAAAAACAAAGTCTGTGGCTAATCCCAACATGTGGCTTCAGCCCCAGTGTACCAAATGGGGGGTGTGCAGGGTCAGACCTAAAAATCTGGATTCTACCAGAGAAAAACCTTGGGAAGCAAAAAGGGAGAAAAAAGGAAGACATACAGTAATGTTTTACACTCAAGCTAGTTTGAATTAAAAAGGCTTTGCGATGTTACAGCTAGTGCAGGGCCCCCTAGTAGAGACATTATTCTTTTGTCAGAAGAACTGCCTCTCAGAACCATGTAAGTTATACTTAATAAGAGTATATATACAATTTATATACAGTAAAAGAGCCTTTCTGTTAATGTAAGTTGCATCTGCCTGGGAGAGTTTTTCAGCATAGTTACATCAGGTAGGGGAGTAATTTTTATCAACTTTTTTCTCTAGAAAAAATATTTCCAGTATCAGTAGAAAAGGTAAAAGTATTTATCATTCATACCTTTACCTTTACCCTATCTATAAATAACTCTACTTGCTATCTTCAATAGCTACTAACTGGTTTTATTATAGTTTTCACATGAGCACTACTGCCCCGTCTATCCCCAACTCTGGGGAACAGGAAAGGGCTGGGATGCTGAGCAACCAAACAACATGGACAGCCAAGCTGGGCCTAGCCAGCCTGGGGTTTTCAAAAGGACCGATGGTTGCCATGGAGAGGGCACTCTTTGGCATTGCTCTTTGATGGGATCAGAGACAGGAAAAAGTGTGTGGTATTGTTTGTTCTTCTTTAAAATTGAATAATGGACACGCACCCTGCCCCGGTCATCGATCAGCTGCTGGGGGACCCCCCACCCCCCAAATCAGATTTTTTGACATCTATTTTGATTCCTTCATCTAAGCATTTGGTGACCTGAACATAAAAAGAAAAAAGAAACAAGGTTAGTTAGCAGGATCTACCTGCTATGAATCCATGCTGGTTGCCCTTCAGCATTATTTTTCCTGCTAGACTCCCACAAATGTGGTCCTTAATACTTTTTTTAAGGTTTTTCTGAAGATAGAGGTGAGACTAACTGGCCTATAGTAACCTAGATCCTCTTTTCTCCCCTTCTTGAAAACAAAAACCACACTGGCCCTTTTCCAGTCCTCTGGGACCTGTCCTGAGCTCCATGAGTGCTCAAACAGTCATGCCAGTGGTTCAGCTATAAGTGACACTTGCCAATTCCTTCAGCACCCTTGGATAAAAATCATCTGGGTCTGCTGATTTGAACATGTCCAGCCCCTCCAAATGCACCTGCACTAGGTCAGTACTAACTGTTGGTAGGCTGATGTGGCAGCTTAATTTAAAGCCACATGTTAATTAAATATGAAAATAAATGGTACAGTAAGTATAGCACCCCTGCACTGCAGTTTTTATATTAAATTAAGTTTATTTTGTGCTATCCATACATATATAGTTTTCATATTTTTACTGACAATTGCAACTGACAATGTCACATCATAGAATAGATGTTGTTAAGGGAAGCAGGGAGATTTGGTAGATACATGGTTCAACTAAGGAGCATTTGGCACCCAACAACATGAAGAAGGCAATTTGGGTATCCATAATAAGAGTACTGTGTGAAATTCTCTTCATGATGTCCCTGCAAATGCTGGTTAAGCTCATAAAAGATTCCCTTAAGATAAGAAAATAAAATAGATATAGTTCAAGTTTTCATCTGCCTGGATAACCAATTTTGGAGTATAGCTTTTATGACAATATAGATAATCACTAGTAAATGATTTTTAAAACAGATTGTATAGTTCTTATATTATTTATGATATTCAATTGTAAGGAAATCATGATGTGTGTATGTATGTTTATCTCTTCAGGGAACTTGTTTAAGGAACACTGGGATTTTGAACATTACATCATGTTAGTTTGTATTTCAAATATGTAGGAATAATGTCATTCTCAGATAAGTTTCCTCATGATGTTCTACATCTCTAGTAATCCCAGGAGACAGACTCCTGAAGTACTGTATATTTAATTAATTATCATTGTTTGAGCTTCAAAAAATATAGGTCCTCCCAGAGAAAGGAGAAAAGTAAATCCTGAAGGATTAAAAGGAAGAAAAAAAGGGAGATGCACAATAATGCTTTCACACCACTGCTCTGTCACTATGCTAAACAACACTGTTTGTTTCCTGGGAACAGGTATATGTGTGCTCAACTTTATGAGAGTACTCCCATTCACTTCAGCTGGAACTTCATACCACCAATTTTCTGGGAAAAGGAAAACTAGTACTCGCTGTTCGAGTATGTCACAGAACACAGTGATATCCCAACAGTTTCACCTGGGCCGTTTGCACTCTAATAATAGCAATAAAAGAAAGATTGATGATGCCTGTATAATAGTACAGAGCTAATTAATTTAATCTGCCATTTCTTGTTTAGTTACCTCAAAACATTTCATTGTAGGTCCTAGGCTGTATTAAGATTCTTCTCATTTTATAGTACAAAGCAATCATGCAAGTTTAACAGAAACAAAACATGAATATCAATAGAAATGAATAGTGAACATTATTTGTGACAAAAATAGTGGTTAGGAAAGGCATTTAATATTTTGCAAGACTTTTTCAGTGTTATTGACATTATAATTTTTCTGGCATTTACAGTGCTATAATTGCATATTATCTTGAAGGAATGTTACAGTATTTCTCAAAGAACAGCAGAGTTTACTAGTAACCAGAAATAGTTTTTTTCTTCCCAAAAACTGTTAAGAGGACTTTCATGATTTTAATCTGTTCTTTTGAAAATGGAAAACTCATGCCATGTAATCACGACTTCCTGGGATTCTGAAAAAACTGATAAAAGGGGCACATTGATATCCAGTGAATAGAAATACAGTATTGCATTTTGGATTTGATCTGTTCTATGTGTTCTTTATATTCAAACCATAATTTTTCAAAGGTTGTTTTCATGAAACTTAGCATATTAAGCCATCTGCATTCTGATTTTTTTCAAATGTGTAGAGCAGTGGTTCTCAACCTCATTAGACTCAAGACATTCCTCCATATTTTTGTGAATTGAGTGACACCCCATTTAAAAAACCAAGGCCCCTGGCACACATTCATTTAATAGTGCAATAGAATCTGATTCCAGGTTCCAACAATTGCACCTCCTGCCAATGCCATACCTATATTATAGGAGGTATGATTTTGGGATCATGGATCAGATCTAAATCATGCCATGACTACATGCCAGTGAAAGGGGATCCTGGGATCATGGTCCTAGGCTACCCCTGCACAACTGAGCAACTGCTCTAATTAAAATGCCACAGTGTCACGTGTATTAAGCACCTGCACATTTAAAAATGGCCACAGGATGCTTTATCTAAACCTTGTTTGACAATGGAGGTAGCTCCCCCATTTTTATGGCTGAAAAACTTGTTTGACAAGGTTTAGATAAAGCACTCCACAGCCGTTTTAAAATGCGCAAAGGCTTAATACACGTGACGCTGCAGCAACGCTGGAGCATTCTAATTAAAATGTGAAGGAGCATGTATATAGCACCCAAGAGTTGTATGCTTCAGCATTGCTAAACAGAAAGCAAAATGATGAAACAAACCCTTGTGAAGTGCTATGAGATTCTTAGATTGCAGACTTTTTGGGAACAAGCTCTAAGCCAGCAGTTCCCAAACTCTGACAGATTGCACACCACCAATTTACAACGATACAACCTTAAGTACCACCAGCAAATTTTTGTCAGATAAAGTAATTATAAAAAATCTGTTAATGTGTACCACTTACAGGTTGTCTGCGTACCACTGGTGGTATATGTACCACAGATTGGGAACCACTGCTCTAAGCTACATCCTAGTTACTTTTGCTATTCTGTTACTGCAAAGCAGCTGTAAAATCAGAATACTGATTATAAAGAATTGGAAGAACTAGGTGTAATGACTTTATACCATGACTGCAGATAGAAGTAAGCTTGTAGAATGTACTCAGGATGCCTTTGAGTTCTAGCTCTTCCTGGCTACCTGAGCCAGAGGGAGCTGAAGAGACAGGGTGTAGACATGCAACATATTTATTCTGGACTGAAAGTGAAAGGAACACACCATGCACATCCTTCACCAGTGTAAAAGGGTAATATTACCCTTTAGAAGGAAGTTGCAGTGATATATGTACTAGTCATGTGTCAACACTGCTACTCATTTTTTCCCCATGTACCTATTATGTGCTCAATGCAAAACAGCTTCAATGCCATCTACTGGCCAGACATCATAATAGTGCCTGCCTATGTAAACACAACAGCTCTCTTGGAAGAGGATATTGTATGTCCTCTCCCAATATTAGAGTCAAATCCATGGATGAATTACTCCATTATAATCATCTTGGGTGTCCCCACCATAGAAAATCCTTGGACTGATCTTGTTTATGCCAGGGCCAAAATTTCTTTCAGCCATCACTGGAATTAAGTTGGTATAAAAACAGCATAAAAACCATCATTCTGGCCCACCTGCCTTTCCAGTCCTGCACTGAGCATAGCTTGGCTATTTGCACAAGAGGACTATACAAGAATGTTAACTATACATTCTGTTTACGTATGTATTTTTCATTTCACGGGATACATCTAATTTATAGTAGAACTCCTGCTGATGACAACTGAAGTTTTACCTGCATATGCACTCCAAGATCGGTATCTAAGATTCTACTCCCTCCGGTGTATACACAGAACATAACAAGCCACAAATGGCCAAGCCATGTCTGTTTGCTCTGAGAGAGAACTTTTCAAGTAATCCTTGCCCTCCACTTCAGTGTTAAGTGACCAAGCAGAATGGTGCTACTTTCAGCATTCATAAAGCTTTCATAGCTGTCTTGGTATACACTCCATTCCAGAGCAGCAACACTTTCCTTCTCAAGACACCAGATCACCTTCATTTCTGTGAGCAGGTTGTGGTACCTTCTTACCCTCTGTCAGAGGCAGAGCTGCACACTGTAATTTAGAAGTACAGCAACAATCAAAGAGTAATGCTGTCATAGCCTTATTATCTACTGCCAAGATGTCCAGGCAGTTGTGTGGCATAGTCCAGATCTGTGAGAATATCCTTATTATCACCACTGCGTTGTGTTACAATAGCAGCCAAAGGGGTAGGGGCTCCTTTGGGCTGGGAAGATTCTGAGCAACACCTATGGCCCAAGAAAAAAACAGTTCCTACTTTAAACTAGGCTTATGCCAAATTCAACTTCTTGTGAGTATTTGGCTTAATTTTAGGCAAAAAAATCTGACATTTTGTTTTGACAAAGTAAGCTTTAAAGGTATTTTCAAAGCTGGTCCAGTGTAAGAAGAACCTCCTCCTTACTCACAGTATCTATAGAGTGACTCAGTCATATCAGTAGCAGTCTTAAGGGAGGGCAAACTGGGCAACCGCCTGGGGCCCCACACTTTAGGGGGCCCCAAAATTTTGCAACAAATTTTTGGGGGGCTGAAATGTTTGCAAGGAAGGGGCTCTATTTGCATTTTAACACTTGGCTATTTATCTAATTCCACCAATGAATATTAAAAAGATCCACAATACATAGGTCAGCAAAATTAAGCCTCTAAGGGGCCCCAAATGACTCTCTTGCCCAGGGTCCCAACAACCCTAAGGCCACCACTGGTCACATGTTTGCTTCTATTCATTCATTTCCCAACCATTCATGTCAGGTTCTCTCACTGCTACCCCTCTCACCGCTACCTTCTGAAAGGCATCTTCTTTCCATGTTTTTTCCTCACTCTTGTTCTCTTCTCCTTCAGTAGCTTCAGAACACCATCCAAGCTGAAGTGAACTCAAGAGTCTTGTAGATTTCTACAGAAGCTTCTTCTCTCAGTCCTTGGTGCAGTCTGTAGGTTACAACAAGAATTTTTACATAATTCACAAGTTTTTTAAAAATATATGTGTAGACAAGATTATGATCCTGTTGACTCTCTTACGGTACCTCAATATACATGGGCATATAATTGAATTATACACCCAACCACGACTGTAGACAGCAATAGTCTTGGCAAAGGGGAGAGATGGTGTAAATTTTCTAATAGGCCATTTCTATCCTTGATTTCCATTAACAAAATCTTCTGGCTTTAATACAAAGATTTAGCAGTCCTTCAAGAAACATGATAGACCATGTATACTTATATTTTGCTTTCATGACAAAGTTGATTAGGTTTGAGCCAGAAGTAGACTAATTCAGGCCTGTGTCCCAGATACTCACATATTCCCAGCTACACAATCCATCTGTAATATACAATAAAATGCTGAAAAATCATAGTCCAATCAACTGCATATCCAGTCAACCACACATTACTACATGTTGTCTCTGCAGCAGTTTCTTCCTATCTCTTAAGGTTCTATAAAGAGTTCTTGACCCTTTTTGATCAGGATATCTCTTGATATTTGTGAGAGCATGAACAAATGCCTTTCTATATGTTAACATAAGTTTTTTACAGTGACATCTGCTATAAACAGAGGTAATTTAACTGTTTCAAAAGAGAGAAGGGAGCTATTGCACCATAACTTTTACATTGACTTGCTTCTATAGCTCAAATGAGCAAAATTACTGTAAATTTAACCCTGTATGAAACATGGTTAAAGGTGTAACAGTTCTGCTACACTAGTATTGGTACAGGACCATGCAGATATAACAGTTACATTGTATGCTTACCCATCAACACCATGTATTTGTAACTGCACAGGTGTCAATCCCAATTGTTTGATGTTCTACAAATTTTGCTGAAGCAGGTGCAGTATGTGTGGAGAATAATAGAAAAGTATGTATTAGCTTTTGCATTGCTACCTGCTTGGCTAAAGGATTTAATATATTTCCTGGAACTGAGGATAAGCGATGAAGTGACTAGGTCAGGGTCATATAGGCATGTTGGGTTGAACTGGATGACTCCAATCCTTATGATTCCATGCTGAGGCGTGCATGGTCTACCACAAGCTTCCAGCATATGAATGGAGCTATGTGGGAGATACAATAGAATGACAATGGTGTGACTTCTAACATGCACATGCATGTAGGCCTTGTTTGACCATCTTTTTAATGTCCTTAAATGTTATATTCCAGTGGACCAATAATTGGTGGCTTCTTGGACTAATCTGTCCAGTGTTTCAGCAAATATCTGATGGTTGCATAGCTCCCAGTGTCTAAGCTCCTTTGGACTTGCTGAATTAGCCACAGTGCTAAACAGATGCATTGAAGACCATAACTTCAGGATGTATAGGGCTCAACAAAGAGACTTAGTATTGTGATGCTCAGCATCCCAGCCTAATGTTCCTAATCCTCAGAGGGGAACCCAGAGCCCTGAGTCAAGATTGCAGGTTTCTTATACATTGCATGGGGAGAGTTAGAAGTCTCACAATGAAGGACACAACAGCCACCATGCTAAGCAGAGGGTCACCTATTTTAACCAAGAGGAAAAGCACATGAAGGATACATGACTTAGACTCCTTCCCCTGTCAGTGGTAGGGCTGGACTATAGGAAATGACATGTCTCTAATTGGGATTCACCACCGAGAATCCCCTCCTGGACTTATGAGTTGTGAGAGGTTGCACTTCTAAAGGCAGCTGTGGCACCCTGTAGCAGCCACTAATCCTATCTCTCACCTTGTCTCATCAGAGTACCACCCTAATCCCACCTACCACACCTTGCTGGAACCTTAATATAAATTAGGGAACCTGCACTTAGAAACTGGAATGAGACCTTGAAAGCTTCGTTTCACCCTGCTTATTGTGGGGCAGCCTCACTTTGGCATAGACTTTTAACTCTGTCCCTTGGACAGGGCGTCTCTCCCTCCTATTGGCCTCAGCCATCCCA
>NW_005842405.1:280243-291367 GCF_000455745.1 Alligator sinensis | reverse complement strand
TTTCCCTGTCTCTGGGACCTACTCAGTCTATAAAGCTCCCCACTGATTGCACTGTTCACCAGGCCCCTTGCCCTGTGTTGCACCATTGGGCCCCTGAGCACACAGCTCAAAATGCTGAGTGCTCCACCGGCATCCAGAGTGGCTTCCTTCCTCCCATTCAGCCACTCCCAAGCCTCATGGTCAAAACAGTCAACACAAACACTCAACCAAAAACAACTAACCCATCTGGGTACACTCATAACAGAGAAAGTCCTCTGCCATCCTGACTAGCTGGCTCCCACTAGCTCAGTAGTGTACCTTATCTCTATGGATCTTTTTAGTTCATCCTGGTCTCCAGGCAGGGGTCGGCAATGCTTTTGGGCAGAGTGCCAAGAAAAACCACAACCTCAACTTGTAAGATGTTGGCGCACCAGAGGCAGATGGTGGGGGAACTGCGAAGGGCCCGATCCTTCTTGTGGCAGCACAGCCCCACCCCCTTCCCCTGTCTTTGCCTGAAGGCGCACATGCACTTGCTGCCGGCCATGAACCTGGCCAGGACTCCGCAGACTCTGATGCAGCTGGTTGCAGCCCCCTGGCTGCCTGCCACAGCCAGCCTGGGCCTGGGCCTGGGCCCAGGCTCTGGGCAGGCCCCTGTTGCCCAGCCCGGGCTGTTCTCAGGAGGCAGTAGGGAGACTGCAAGCAGCTGCACTGGGGTCTGCGGAGCCCTGGTTTGACTCATTGCTGGCAGTAGATACACACACGCCTTGGGGTGGATAGTGGGGAAAGGGCCAGGACTGCACTGCCACAAAAAGGATCAGGCCATTCTCAGCTTCCCTGCCATTCACTCCAAGGCACATGTGCCAAGCAAAATGTCTTCACATGCCAAGATCTGGCAGGTGTGCCAGGGGTTGCTGACCCTGCTTTAGGGAGTACTTCTGCCCCACAACATGCAGGGCCATAGTGATTCCTGTCACCCTGGAGCACAAGCCTATGAACCTGATCCCTGCTTCTCAGAACCAGGCACAGGAGCTTCCTGCTAACCAATCTACAGGCTTGCCTCTCTGTAACCTGTCTCCCTACAAGCAGGCTCACAGCTCTGTAGCCAGCTTCTAAGCACATTCTGCACTGCCTTTGGGCTAAGTCAGCTTCTTCATAATGTGTTGCAGTCATTTAGTCCTGCTGTTTAGCCCTACTCCCAATAACAGCGGTTACTCATTTGACCAGTTATATCAACAACCCACCCAGCTCTCCTGTAGCCACTATTACTCCTTTTTCCCCCTTGGCTGCATATTTCTCACTGCTGGCTCTCAGCTGTCTCTTTCTCTCTTTTAAGTAACAGGGGTTATGAGCCCCTGCTACAGGTGCCTAAATCTTTCCTTTCAAACACTGAGGAGGGAACACTCCCTTCTTCAAAACCCCTTGTTACACAATACCTTAGTGGTTCCAGTTAAGTGAAAGACCTAGCTTAAATTTCTCTCTCAGCCTGAGACAACTCTTACCCACATCTCACTTCCTTGGAGTATATCCTAAACACCTGGTTATAACCTACTCTGGAATGTGGGGAAATTCCTGTCAAAAATGTGCCACTTTACAGAAAATAATTCAGGAATTAAATGGGTGTGGCACTGCTTCTCCAGTTGTATTTTTTATTTAAATGGTGGCTGTGTTCTATATGCTGCTTCCTCCTTATGATGCAAACAGAATCCTTTCTGTGCAAGCCTACCAGACTCAGTGTCTCAGGATCCTATCAGATTTAAGTAAGCGATAAATATTAACCTGCTTGATCCTGACAAGATGAAAGATGTTTTGGGTATATACAGAGACAGAACTTGAGGCATGTAGGGTACTTGTGAAAACTTAGGTAGTGATGATCAATTTTATAATTTATTTACTTATTTGGCCCTGTGTGCTGGATAAGTGGTACAGAGTCGACCACTTGTTGGACTGGCCCCTATATCCCCCCAATAAGTGCCCTACACTCAATCTAGTGCACAGGGCCATGCCTCCCAGCTCTCAGGGTTCCCCCCAAGTCCAGAATTTGACAGCTAGGGAACAGCAATTAGCTGACGTTGCTTCCTGGCTGCCAAATTTTGAGACCCAGAAGAATCCTGTGAGCCAGTTGGCTCCACAGGCTGGGGATTAAGCATGGATAATCTAGGGGTTGATGTAGAACAGTGGTTCTCAACCTTTTTTAGACTCAAGGCACCCCTTGTTAGACTCAAGCCTGGGTACTGGAAGCAATCAAGTTGTTATTCAGGAGAGCACAGTTATGGTAACTAAGGTATCAAAGATACCTTGTTTAGCTCCATCCCAAGTGTCTCTGTGTAGCACCACTTTGCCACGTAAACATAACCTAAATTATAGAGCGTAGAAGATGGTAGAAAGTATTGTCCCTCCAAGGTATATTAATATTGCTTTGTATTGGTTCTATATTGCATGTCCTTTAATTTAATCAGTTAACCCTGAATTATATTATATTACAGAACAAAATTAAAAAAGGAGTGATGTGTTTTCACCACTCTTAACTTGGAAGACTCCAGTCAAGTCCCTTTTATCTCTTCATTCTTTTGTTCAGCTTCACCATGCCATTATCTATACTTGCAGTCCTTTTCTAGGTCTTTATACCACAGTATAGATTTTTAAAAATGGCAGATTATGATCACTTTGCTTATGCAAAAACCCTCAGAATTTGACCCTAATATTAGGTTACCAAATTGGGTATAATATTCCAGGTTATTGTTTCCTGTAATGTTAGTCTTCATATATTTACCATGTTTTTATCTCATCCTTAGTCCTTCCGTAATGTCCCCAATTATCTGATTTGATTTTTAGATGCTGCTGCCTCACATTTCTTCATTTCCTGCTGCAAGTATCCTCATTTTACTCTCCATTATGACTCACTTTCTTTTCTCTCTGAAAATCCTCCAAACTCACAGCTCAGCACTGTGGATGGGGGAAAAAATTACGAGCTTTTTAACAATGAATCCCCTACATCTATAGCATAACTTAAGTTACCTTACCTTTTACGGAAATAGAAAAGGTTTATTTTTTCCCTTCTCTCTCCACTGTCTGCAGCTAGCCCCTGGTCCACATTTTCTTCATAAGGGGGAGGGTGGATTAAAAAAGCTTGTTTAAATTAAAGAGCTGGCAGAAGATAGCTGATGATAGAGCTAAAAGAGAGCAGAGGCTAGAGGTAGATGTATTTAGTAAAAAAAAGTGACTGTTATTTAGTAAAAAAATGGTTTCTGCCATCAAATTAATCATTCTTTTTCCAAACAGCAACAAAAATGTTCAAAGAAATGAAAAGCATTGGGAGTATTGTGCCTGCATGAGTACTTTTGTCAGAACTGGTTGCCTATACATTTTTCTCTATTTTGAAAGTTCTGGGCCTGGTCTTCTCCAGGTAAGACCAAAAACTGTACTAAGTGGTTAAGGTGTTGTACCACAGAGGGAATAGAAAGCTACAAGTAGAAAAGGCTCTAGCGTTTCAGCTAGTGGTTCATGAGCAAATCCCATGGTGGTACATGCTGCTTGCACAAACTATTCCTCAATTTATTTCAGATAAAGGACATATTAATAACAAATATATAGCAACAGTCCTGGGCAATTCACAGAGTGCCTGCTACAATCTAATAAACTCTTAACTGTAAATAATTTGTCCATCATTAGGAATCACTAACAAGGCTTCACTGCAGGCTCAGATATGAACACTTCCATGACTTTTAACTGCCAGAAGCACAAATATGAATGCCCACCGCCACTAGCTCAACAAAGATAGATGCCTAAAAACCTAAAGAAGGAGATGATTGAACTTCCTTGACAGCCCACCATTGTTCTCAGGCACTAATTTTTCATCGACAGAGGATAAATGAACTCTCAGTTTCTCCCTGCTTCTCTGTCTGGAGCTCCATTTTCTGATGTGTCTGTCCTAGATGTGAATATCCTGATGGGGCTGTTCTATGGTGACCTAAAGACAGTGGTAGAATCACCAGGCAATTCCACAAAAAGGCGGGAAGGACAAAAGTTTTAAGAAGAGAACAAAAGAAGCTGTCAGTTAAGAGTAGGTGACGCTGAAGCTAATGAATCCTTTGCTAAAGGAGATGAAACACAGAGAGAAAAGAAAGCAGGGCTCAGGGATACAAATACAATAGGAAGGACATTAATCCTATAGGGAACATTTAAATACACGTGAGCATCCCTCTGCACATAAGCAGACATCCAGAGATAAGCACAAAACATAGACAATGTTGGTACTGGCCACATAAACCCAGACTTTTCCTAACCTGGCTTAAACTCAGATGCTAGTGTAAAAGTGAAATCGCTTGTGGTCCCTCTACTTTCCCTGTGTCCCTGATTTCACTTGTGTCCTCTCTCGCTCGCTCGCTCTCTCTCTCTCTCTCTCTCTCTCTCTCTCATTTTTTTAGGGGAGGGGGACTTAGTGCCCCAAGCATCTGCTGCACCGTTTGCAATGATTTATTAGTTAAGAAATAAAGCATGACATGTGGGTATGGATACCATGAGCTAATCGCAGCCTCAGGGCGAGATTACACCAGACACAGCCAAATCCCCCCCAGGGGTATGATTATCTCATGACAGCCCTACCTTCTGCAAATGTCTTCCTATTTGATGTGATTTCGTTATATAACAATTACAGATAGATCAATCACAGGGTATTGTTTCAGTCCAGTGCACCCATACTCCAGAGATTCTAAGCATTTTTCCTTCTTTGCTAAAGAAAGCCTATAAAGCCGGACAGCAAACATCAAAAGCTAAGCGAGTTTGAGCCTTCCTTCCTATGATAGGACGGAGCTCCCATTGAAATCAACAGTAATTGACTGAGCAAAGATGGGATCGGCCAGTGCCTGTTAATTTAAATCCAAACAAACATGCATCTGGACAGCTCTTCTAACCTGTTGCAGATTCACTAAAAGGAGAAACCCTCGGGAAACTCTGCCGTGCCTCAGCCCAGCCTAGAAGAGTGCAAGGCAGCTGGAGGAGGCAGAGCTGCGTTCATGTCAAGGGGGTTTAGAGAGAGATGGCTTGGCGCAGGCTTGGGCTGGCAGCATCCTGCTCTCCCTTTGATCGCTGAGCTTCCTCTGGGGCAATCCTTGGAGGTGGTGGCTGCGTGACCACTTGTTTCCTACATATTCCGTGCGCACAAATCATGAGACACCGAAACAGTGCTGCCCCCCCACTCCGCGGCCCTGCACAACTACTTCACTGCCACCTTTCTCTGCCCCCTCCCCCACTTCCCCATTCTGTCCTAATCCCCTTGCACACCTAAGATCCCTCGTAGATGTGTGTTGTCCCGGGAAAGGGGAGCCGCCGACTGGAAATATTTCTCCTGTCGCCGTTGCAAACAGATCAGAAATCAAAGAGCTGTGTCCAGGAACAACTCCTTACAAATCATAGCATAGGCTTTATGCTGAGGATCGGCCCGATACTGGCCACGCCGCGGCCAAGGGGCTGGTTCCCCCTGGCACACAACCCATCGCACCCACTCCAGGGCTGCCCATGCACCTGTCTTTCTGTTTGTCTGGGCACCTCGGGGAGCACTGGCGATTTCGGATTCCTGACGTGAGAGTCCTCTGTCAAAAATTGTGAAGGACTCGTGTATAAATGTCTCTTTGTCTCGTGCGCTTACTGCGATACCTTCTCCCTACCCCTTTTGTCATTCTTCTGGAGAGCTGTCCAGATCCTGTCCTCTAAGAACCAGCATCCTCCCGCCCACTGCTGTGTTACCTGCGAATATGAATCTCTCTACAAAGTCATTAAAAGACCTGTATTGTCCCCCAACTAGTGCATTTTAAAAGGAGAAAAAGCCATTTCTCATTTTAGATCTGGGAAATGCATTTCTACATCCAGCCGCAAGAGGGTACCCGGCACCTCTTTTCCTCTGTAATTGATGGAGGCAGCAGCGAAAGATAATTAGTTTTATGTATATAATATTTGATCATGAAAATATTCTTTGCCTTCTCCTAGTATAGGGAACCTGTAATGTATGTTAAAATAGTTAATTTTTTATTATCTCTACGAATTGTTTTACCCGTCCTACCCCCCAAATTATTGTAGCATCAACTGAAAATGTGGGCAATGTAAGCAATGTTAAATCTAATTTTTCTGTGCAAAACCTAATTAGCCATTTTAAAAAAGGTTAACGCCAGCGCCTCAGACGGTTTTTGTTTAATAATCCTATTACTGATGGCTCATCATGTATAAAATGGTGCAGTTGGATGCAAAATTTCCACTTGTTTATAAGTGTATCGGGGAGAAATGTATAAAATAATCTACAGCGCAGGAGGCAGGTCAGTGCGGCAGGGATTGCACTCGCCTTGAACGTAAGTAGGCACCTTTCCCTCTGCTCTTATTACCATTGTATATGCAGAATAGAAATGTTATGTCTGGATACCGATTTGTTTCCAAATATCCGCAGATTTTTTTCTCCAGCATTTGTATTCTAGTGGCTCTTTGCTGGATTTTTTTCGCTGTACAGTGCAAGGTTTTCCCTTGGAGACTAGATCCCTCGGAGAACCCCCGTGAGCCCTGGCTCTTTGGGGAAGCGGTCTCTGCCCTGAAGAGACCCCCTCCCCCAGGAAAAAGAGATTCTTTTAGTCTTGTCAAAAAAGAAGTAGAGCAAGGAGACTGAGATTAAGCTACCTGCTGAGGGGTCGCCTGGCCAAGCTCCCCGGGCACCCAGAAAGGCGATGCCAGCCAGGCTGAAGGGGATAGAATCGCTGGAAATGACCCATGCTGCTCTTTTTTTTTTTCTTTTTTTTTTTGGGTGCTATTTCTCTTGACACTGAATTGTCCCGAGTGCGATTCAGACGAGGGGAGAGAGTTTGTAGGGAGCGCGAGGAGCATTCAGCTGCAGTGCAGCCCTCTCTTAATGGCGATCAACAGGCTTTGTGCATGTGCTGGGCAGAGCATCTCCGGTGGGAAAGGCGCTTTTCCCCCCACTCTGCCGACGTGAACTCGTGGACTCAGCAGGCATCCGAGCCCGAGCAGAGCACACGGTCCCGTGTTTGGGGGAGGGGGAAAGTGAAGCCAGATCCCAAACACCTGTGAGTTTTAAGGCGCTTTTAGCCTCTTGGGTCGTGCGGTTCCATCGCCTTGAAAAAGAAGTGGGGCATCCCCGTGACTCGTCGTGCTCTGGATGAGAGCCCGAGCGGGGGCGATCTTCCCAGGCTCGCTGCCCCCGGCGGGTGACGAGGAAGGGTTTGGGTTTTTAAATTATTATTATTATTATTTCATGACCAAAATCCCGCTGAGAATAACTTGCCCCAGCCCCTGCGGCAGCGCTCAGCCCGGGGGATGCGCGAGGACCCTTCTCTTCTGCGCCAGCAAGATGGCAGTGAACGCGCATCTCCTGCAGCCGGGCGGGCGCGGGGGGGCTGCAGGCAGCCAGCGGCGCCCCAGCCCCAGCCCCTCGCCCCTCGCGGAGGGATGGCAGCTGACAATCTTTGTTTGAAACCCCCGCTGGTGCTGTTGCTCCATATCCTCCCACATGAGACAAAATCTCTGCATTTTCACCCAAACGAGAGCAATTACTAAGGAAACGGGCCTCTCTCACGTTGCCTTTTCCTTCTGGTCCATTTGAAAACGGATCCATCAGCGGGTACCAGGCGGTTAAGGGGGGATTTCTTAAAGGGCATGTGGGACGGAAACAAAAGGCTGCCATTCACGGGAGAAGTCAAAGGCACTAAATGGGGACATCAAAAGGCTCCCAAATAGGAATTCGGATCCAATCGAAAAATAAAAGAACCTGGTTTCTTTTCTTATCTGAAACACGCGGATGAAAAGCCCTAAAGCAAACAGCCAAAGAAAGCGATTTTTCTTTAAAACGGCCAGGGAAGGGGGGAGAAAAGAAAAAAAATAAAGAAACAATCTTATGAATGCGTTTCCGCGGACTTTAAATGAGATGAATGGCAACATAATATCAACAGCTTCTGCACGACAAACCCCATTAGACTAATGCCTTTCATTGCATCAGATTTGCGCCTGAAACAATTCCCGGGATAGATCATTGATTATTACTAAAACTAGAATCATCCGGAACGATCCTCTGGCTGGTGAATAGGCAGGGAGCCGCGTGGCTGATCGATGCACAGGGGTAGAGAGGGGCCGGCACATTTCAGGACTCGAGTCCTCAAATATAATCAATAGCAAGGCACTGCGAGGCGGCACAGAGGATGGGGAGTCATGTATTTTCTCCTAAACGTGTGGGTGTCTCTCCGTGGGTGTGGGTGTGGACGCACACGTGTGACTCAGTGCATTTCGATGCTTCTATTTTTTTTTTTGTTAAGAAATGACTCGAAATTAAAAAAGAAAGGAAGGGGAAGAAGAGAAGCCCCCGCTGCACCTGCCGGCGTGCCTTACGCGCTCGCAGGCAGTGCAGTGAGGATGTGCAGGATCAGATCGCAGGGCAGAGCTGGGTGGAAAGGTTGTTTCAAAGGGCGATAGAGCTAGGGCGAGCCCCTTTTGCGGGAGGCCAGGGCAGCCCGTGCCCCCGTGGGCGGATGTTGCTGGGCATGATGGATGCCCCCCTCGCCCGGGCTCTGCGGCGGCTCTGCGCGCACATCCGAGGCCACTGGCCTTACACCGCAATGCAGAGAAAACCGAGCCCCCTCCTGCTTTGCAGAGCAGCAAAAAAGCTACCGGAGTCCAGATCAGAGCCTAGCCGAGGGGGTTACTCGCTGCCCAGACCCTGCTCCGGGCGCGCGGGATCGGGCCCGGCGGAGCAGGCTCCTCTGCCCGCGGCCCCAGCGAGCCGGGAGATCGTTGCCGCGGGAGACTCCCCCTGCTCCCGCCCGGATAAAGCCCTTCTTGACAAGGGAGGGAAGGGCCAGGCGCCGGGGCAGGGGCTCGCTTTGGTCTCAGTGTGTGTTCTGTAAAGTTGTGACAGATTATTAGTAAAGGGAGGGGTTTCACAGTTTGATGAAGATATAACACACTCTGGACCATCCATCCTCCGGGCCCATTCATCAGCCAGGGAGAAACTTTCCTCCTCCCTCCCCGAGCCATTCATCACCCGCGCTGAAGCGGGAGTTTTGTCTCCGGCTCCATGCGCTGTCCTTGGACCTTTGCTCGAGGAGCAGCTCCCGGGGGCTTCCCTGCCCCCTGCGGAGGCCGCAGCCCCTCCAGCCCGGGCTGCTTGGGCAGGGGCTGGGCGCTGTGCCCGCCGGCCGCGCTCGCGCAGGGCAGCACCAGCACGGCGCTGGGACCTGGGACCTCGCCCCGGCGCTGAGAGGTTTCTGCTCCAGTCCGGGTCTAGGCAAACCCGTGCAGACACCGGGTGATGGTTTGCCTTGAGCCCACCCCGCGTTATAGAAACTCTTGTTTCACCTGGCAGAAGAGATCCCTGGAGATGAGTTACCCAGGGCCGTGTTACATGGATGGATGGACAGACGGGGGCTAGCTGCACAGAGAGCAGATGAGGCTGACAGACAGGTGCCATGTTAGACAGAGTCACCGCTAAGTTTAGACCTACCCTTTAAAAATACAGCACAACTGGAAAGCTTGCACGGGCCGGGGGTGGGCTAGGGCCGCCTTTTGTGCGGGGCTGAGTGGTACCCATTGTTTGCCAGAGCAGAGAAGAGGGGAAATTAATTGCAACCAATTAATAATTAATCCCATTTAAACAGCTTTATTATCTCCCCCGAACGAGAGGGAATTTGTCTGATAACCCCCCGAAGACCAAATGTCAAGTTTAACCAAATAGTTATTGCTTTATCAAACAGAGCCTGCAAATAAATTAATCAAAAGCAAATATGTCCTTTGTGCGGCTCGTTTGCCGGTAATGGATGGATATGAAGATTTGCCGATATTATGGTCTGTCATTCAATCTAACAAAGTGAACATTTATTGCATATATATTAAAAATTATCCCGGATCCGAGCGGGGCTGGGGATGCCGTTATTGGAGTCTTCCCAGAGGTGAAGTCCCCTCGGATGGGCGCGGGGAGGGCTCCCACCGCCCCTTTCCAGGCGGGTCCCCTCGGAACACGTTTCAAAATTGCTTCAATGCACCGCTAAATTGAGCTGTTTTACTAACTGTCCGCAACACCACAAACAGTTTGAGGAGCTAATGGACGCGTGTTATAAAAATAGTGGACGTAAGCCACGGCAGAGGCCACGGACGGGCCCAGGAGCAAGGGCCGCGGACTCCGCGCCGGGAAACAACCCCGCTTTGTCCGCCTCTCGGTTACATCATTTTCTAATTAGGCATAAAATTGTCTTCATACACTGGTATCGCTGGCTTCATAAACATAACCATTATGGTTCATAAGGATCCCATTGTGGGGGCCGCTGCTCAAAATAGAAAAGCACTTGGAGAGGCGCAGAGAAAAAAACCCTCCTCTTTGTTTCCTCTTTTGAGAAGATGGATGGGCCATGTCACGCAGAAGATGACTTTGGACTATTAAATTGTCAGAAAGGAAGCGTTTCCCTCATAATAAGGGTTTATGGGGAATTAGAGAGCTGGGCTCTGGAGGAGACAGATCGGAGGCTAATAAGGGGGAAAGATAAGCTCGTAAAAATAAAACCGCTGGGGAAGGGAAATGGCCTCGGTAAATGATGGCCATGATTACTTGGGATTCATGTGAGAAGAAAGAGGGACATCGCTCCCCGTCAGGCTGCCCCCGAAGTGCGCGGACCTCGCCTGCTCAGCGGGTGTTTCGGGACAGACCCCCCCCGCCTTTACACCAGCCCTGGTCCCCACACGGGGCCCAAGCCTCTCTCTGCCCTTTCCTGCCTCCCAAGGAAAAGCTCTGGCTGGGGGCAGCGTTATGACAAGCAATGAATGGCGGTGCCAAGCAGGGACATAATTATCCCCGGGCGGGAAGGTCCAGCTCAGCCCTCGACCGGGTGGGAGCGCGGCGCTAAGTGGATGGAGATGGATGGAGCCGCTCCGAGCCCCCGACGCGGTGTCCGCCCGCCCCTGACCCCTGCGCCCCGGCCGCTGGCGGCCCCGAGGAGCCGATGTGCAATTTGCCGGATTCAGTTTACAATAACCCGACTCGACATAAATAACTCCCATGCTGTGTCTACGCCTGCGTGACCTCGTGAACCCGCGCGAAAACACTGCCGCATTGATCCCGCTCCCCCCCCCCCCCCTTCGGCGGCACTAAACATAAACACCATTTGATGA
>NW_005842405.1:272161-279013 GCF_000455745.1 Alligator sinensis | reverse complement strand
GGGCCGTGCCCCTCTCTATGCACGGGCCAGGCCTGGGCCCGCTCAGGCGTCGCCTGCTTGAGCTGGGACTAGGCCGCAGCCGGCGCTGCCCGGGCCCGCGCGCCGCAAGAAGCGCCTGCGATGCATTTTCAGGCGAAGCGCTTGTGCCACTCCGCCAAATAAAGCAGCACTGTATAGTCCCACTTCACTCAACGCGTTGCCACTTGGACCCGTTTGCAACGAGCTCCAGGGGCCGATCCCGTGCGTGGCCCGGTTCAGCCTCGGAGCCTGGGGCCAGGGCCGGGGCCGACCAGGCTCTCCGGCCAAGGCCGGTGCACCGCGAGCGTTGTCCCTGCAGCTCTGCGCGGGCCGCGGAAGGGAGCCTGGAAAAGGAGAATGGGGAGTGAAGCGAAGGGGCGGACGAGGCAGGATCCTTCCTGCCCCGTCCCGCAAAGCCCCCTGGGCAGCGGCTGTGGTGCTCCCCGTGCGGCGTGACAGATGGAAATCTCCCCGCGGACCCGCAACTAAAGGAGCCACCCTTTCTTCTTTTCTTCTCCTGTTAACTTTTGTGTTAAATGTTAACAACCTGGTAGGAGCCATTATGGAGCGATTACCAAGTGAATGTTGACTCCAACAGTGACTTCTTTTCTATCTATTCTCGAGCTGCCCTCCCACGCAGATTTATGTATTTTTGATATTAAATTCCTTCTATCATTAAGCCTGCTCTCTTGTTGACTTTTATTGACCCCCTGCCCCTGTCTCCATACTTTTCCATATTTAATACTGCAACATTTTTTCCAATGCTCTCCCCGTTTTGTTACCTCCCAGTTGACTGCTGTCCCTAATGGCATGTGCTGTTTGCTCTGTTGTTGAACTTGGTAGGGTCACATAGTCTTGTGCTGTGATATTCTATGCATTTCCAACCTTGCTATTCTGATGAGGTGCCTTGTATAACAAGCTTTTTTTCCCCTAGCTACCAGCTTCCTAATGACTTAAACAAACACCTTCCCTAATGATCCCCTAGGCTTCCTAATCTCTTTGGGGTTTTGTTTAGCTGAACTCCTAATGCTCGGCCTGTCCTACTGGCAGTTTGGCCTTTCTGACCTGAGACATCGCAGCTCTTCTCCTTGGAGCGGGTTGCCTTGTCCAGCTCCTCCTGGGCCAAAGGCCAGGATCATGGGAGCACTGCATGCCACCAGCTGCTTGAGGTGACACCGAGTTACAAAGAACCGCAAAGGAAACTTCAGCTCACACAGGCAAATGAATGTGTTCATTTATCTCTCCTAATTCCACACTTCGCTGCATGCCTGGGACATGCAGCTTGGCTGATGGAGAGAATATGTAAAGGAATAAATGTCCTCCCCAAGAAAGATTGGCTTCTTGTGGCCGGTCTGTTCAGTATCATTATGTGACCAATTTCCAGAATTGAAGTTGCCTGGTGTTTTGATTCTTCCCTGCCTGTGCATTTGTGCCCTGGAGGTCCCTTCAAAATGGATACTAATTGTTGGGGCTGCACACTGCTGGCTGCTAAAATGCCCCAGGGCTTCAAGGACCTGCTCCTCAATGGCTTAATTGACAAGGACTTGTCTGTATTTAGGAGCAGCTGGTCCAAAGCATTGGCACATCAGTGCAATCTTAACACAGCATCCCTAGCCTGGAGGAGTATGAGGGTAAACGTGGTTAAAATGAAGGAAGATTTATAGTCAGCCCCCTTGGGTAATGCGACAGAAGACAGCTACCAAGATTTTGCCCTAGTAGGGGTTTCATTCATCAGCTTCCCAGCCTTAGTAACATGTCTAGGAGCCACGTTCCAGCTATTATTAATAATAGGAGGTGGCCATTTAGAACAATTAGGCAGGTGACAATATTCCACAATAATGCATTGGCTCTAAACGAGACAGGGGAGCTACTAACAAACAAATCTGTCACTGAACAACACTGGGATTGTTCAGGGAGCGCCGCAGTGAGCACCACAGCTTCTTCCCAGTTGGTTTTAGCCCGATCCAAGAGGCGGCGAGCCATAATTTATATAGGAAGTTTGCAGCCCCGAGTGAAATGTGTTACCAGCTAAATTATGACGGGCTTAGTTTTACAACGTTCATAAGGGAAGCTGGGACGGAGCTTCTCACAAGGAAATAGCTGCTTTAAAACACGCATCATTACATTTAAGCTACATCTGGGTTTTAAAATGAAACTGCAATTAGGACTCCAGCGTATTTAATTTCAGGACATCAAAGCAGATATTTTATTTCGCGGGGTTTTTAACATGCACAGTTCCCCTTCTTCCGATGCAAAAGATTGCATTGCTAAACGAGAGCGGCTATTTTGCCGTAGAGTTATTCAGCGCTTTACAAAGCAGGTTTATTGCATGGTTTAAAATTAAGGTTTTTTGTTGTTGCTGAAATGTGTGGGAAATACTTTTCTGTTCACACAGCTCGCCCTGTGAATAGGGATAATAGGTTTGGGATCTGCATTGAAATTTGAAGTTTTTAAACAGAAATTCCCTAACTTTTGCTCGTTTTCTGAACTTTTTTTGCAGGAACAATGCCAACATTGAAGCCCTCGGTTGGAGTCTGCACAGTTGGAGATCTTTGGTGCCATTTTAGACATCTTTGGATTTCATCAATCAAACTGACTGCAATTTTCCATAAAAACCCTGAATTTGGGTCAGAAAGTGGGCAAAGCAGATAAAGATCATTCGAGCTGTCTTATGAGATGATAAATAGATATCCTTTCAGTCCAACAATGCAAGAAGTGCAGTTTTGTAATTCACTTCCATTGGTTTTGAATGCAGTGAGTCGAAACAATTTATACATGTTTTCCCATGGTTTAGAAGATGTCTTTACATACTTGTCAATAGTAACTTGACCTTTTTCCCCACTGAGTTACCAAGTGTTTTTTTTTTCCTTCCAGAGTACAGAAAAGGATTTTTTTTTCTGTTTACGACTAAATCAATAGATTATTTCTTCTTGTCCTAAGCAACAGCAGATTGTAGATAGCTCGTAGCAAGCCGCACTCTGCTGTGCTGTTTTGTCATGTGCTGCTTTAGAGACAGGTGGTCCGAGCTCGGTTTTAAACAAACCTGTTGGACTTGCTTCGAGCATATTCTTGAACTTGACGAATAGCCTAAAGGTGAAGGAAGACAAGTCCTACAAGAAACCAAATCCCAGAAAGAAACCCGGCAGACTGCCTCATGACCTCGAAGACCGCTTGAAATCTTAACTGAAAGAATGAGAGTGAAAAAAAGCAGGGTTACAGTTCTTTTTTTTTGTTTTCTTTTCACAGTAAAACAAGTCATTCTGATCCTGGTTGATACACTGTCTGCCACAGGCTCACTGCTGCGTTTAACCCAGGCTCTCGTGACTTTCCCTCCCCAAACTGCCCGGCTGTGTCATCTTGTTTTCGTTCGTTGCGTTTAGCCGGATTCATAATTTAAGCTTTCCTGGGCGGCTGAGGGGTCGGAGTCCTGCATGACAATGTGCTCTCTTTGCGACGGTCCAGTGAGTCGGCTGGTACATACAGACACAAGTGCGCATTGCCTGTTATATCACAGTCCCGAGCTGTGCATGGATGTGTGTAAACCCCATTAGTAATTAAAGCAATGATAACGTCACTCTGGAGAACTGTTGTTCTTAGGTGATGCACAAGGTGGGTAAATACTCTTATTTTGCGCAGCTGGGGCAACTGAAGCACAGGGATGCTAAGTAATGTCCCCAAGGCTAGGGACGGAGTCAGTGGCAGAGAGGGGAATGGAGCTCACGTCTCTTGACCCTCATCCCCTGCAACGGAGCAGGCTGTATAAACCCCACACCTCAAATGCTATCCCAGGAAGACTCGGGAGTGCTCCTCACAGCCTCCTCGTCTTCCTGCTTAACTAGCTAGGGATGTAGGCATTATTCCTTCCTCTTCACTTGGCTTGAAGGGGAGCGGAGAGAGGGATGTGATGAGCTTTTTTTACCTTTAGCCCCTTTCATTCTGCAATTTACTGTAAACAGAGCTTGCTCACACACAGGTAGCAGCGCGACACATCTTAAAACAAAGTTCTGTGTCATCCAGAAGGGCCCATTTCAGCGAGCAAGACCCCTGATTAAACTAACGGGAGTTCTGTAGAGTGAGGAGCTGGAAAACACATATTCCTGTCCCTGGCCGGACAGGATGTGCAAGACTCTACTCACAGTTTATTCCGGACCGACCTCAGAGTAAGTTAAAAGCTTCTTTTGCCAGCTGTTACATGCAATATGCCATATATATGCCAATACATATGCCCACGTGCATGCACACGCGCGCCCACACTAGATAGATAGATATGTTGTGTGTATCCGTATATATGTCTAGGTGCTTACATATGTACACATATATATGCCTGCATATATACATATATACAATGTATAGACATATATGTGTGTATGTTTATATATATATATATATATATGTATGTATGTACATATACATGCGTGTGGATAGGTACAGAATGTATGGATGTGTGGGTGCGTGTGTATGGTTAGGAAGGAAGGACTGTAATTCTTACCTTTTCCCCACAACATTAGTGGCAAACCCTTTCAGTTAATGGATAAGGCAGCCTCTGACCCTCAGCCTTCTCCAATGTAGCCGGTAAAAGCTGTTTTTCCTATTAATTACATTTGTAACATAAGCTGAGGTAGGTTTCCCATTAAAACAACCCTGAAAATATTGACGCTGGTATTTCTGAGGAAACGTGATCATGGGCACGTGCATCCTAGCACTGGGTATTTCACTTTTGCTCCCCAAATCGCTCAGACATCGGTTTAAATTCCTAAATTCTTCGATACTTTCCTGTCTGAGGCCCCCCAGCCGTGTCACTAAAATAACGTTGTGTTTGCCGGGGATCTTTTTCCAAGGTGCAGGGGATTAACCAGGAGCTGCAGGGGGCAACGCACCAACGCCCCCTTCTCCAGGCAGCACTGTGTGAAGTTTGCCGAGAGACTGAACAAGCCGGCCAGGCACGACGGTCCCCTGGCCATCAGGGGCTTCATAGATCGGTCCCTTAGGTCTTAAGAGAGTAATTAGTAATAAGCAAATCCTGTTGTTTCTAATTGTTCTCACCCCTAAAGGGAATACTTTCGAGGAGTTTGATTCAGCTCTTCCTAAAGAGGACAACACTGAGCCTCTTCCCACATTGACAAATAGTTTGCCCGCCTTTTGTGCAAGTGGCGAATTAAAATATTTTATTACCAAATATTTCCTTTTGCCCATGATGTCGCAATAACAACGTAGTCTGGAGAAGCCCCTCTGCCATTCGTGCCGAGGCTGACCCTGCAGCACAGACTTTATCCCCTCCTCCCCCCTGATTAAACTCGACGGGAATTCGCAACGCGAGGCTGAAGCGGGCCGGGCCGGGCCGGGCCGGCACACGAGCGACACCGAGCTGCCCTGACTGCAGTGACGCCCCCCTAACTGTGCGGTCCAGCTCAGCGCAGGCGAGAGCCTTCATTTGTGCGGGATCCTGATTTCGTTCAAACCCAACGGGAGTTTTGGCGTTCCCTTAAGAGTCTTGATCAAGAGCGGCTGCTTCCTTTTTATTTCTGTTTTACAATTCTTAAAAGTGCTCAGCCGAGCCCTCCTACCTGCGGGAGAGAGCACCCAAATGTGGCAGCGCTGGTACAGTATTTCTGCTCGTTTCTTCGCCTCTCTCCCCCTCCCCTTGCCTTTGCTACAGGAAGATTTATGGAGCCAAAACCATGTGAAGAGCCTGCTTGTGAAGTCTTTACCCAGGCAGCTGAAGGCAACGGGAGCTCTGCCTGAATAAAGACTGCAGGATTGCTCTGAGATCTGGGCTTCTCGAGGAACCGGAACGCAAGGACTTCGCGTTATTTTGGCCTTATATGAGGCTGCCAGAGGCATCGGAAAAGCCGGCGAACGATGTAACAAGCCTAAATGGTTGGAAACAATTACTTCACGCCACTCAATGACTTATCCTGTAACAAGTGTCAGTCCCTTCGCCGACTGAAAAAATAACAAAGATCCTGGGTAGTAAAAAAATACTCTAGTTTCCTAAATTAAACATAGCCTAAGAGAAGAGAGACCCCTGGGATACTTCTCAAAAGCCGGCGTGGATACAAAGCGATGTTTGTATCTGGCCTGAGCTCCCAAATCCGAGATCATTTCCAAAACCAGGGGCCAGAAGACAGCTTTCAGAAGGCGGCCAACTTGTGTGCAGCCCTAGGGAGAGGGGAGGGGACTAGTCTCTTCTTAGGCAATAGCGCTTTGAAAAATATCTCGCGTCAGGTTACTCTATTGTTGGTTATAAATAGCTGTTCCCCGTGGCGCCTTCTACCCATGCTAAAGGCTGTCGTGTACACAGGTACCTGCAGCTCGCCTACTCTCTACACCCCGGGCATTGCATTTTTGCAGTGTGTAAGTCTCTGCGAACTCTGTGGGCAGCACAGCCTCCTGGCTGGGGCTCTTAGGCAGCGCTGCAGTACAATAAGAAGCAGCAGGCTCCGACCTCCAATCGCTGCCCCATGCAAGCCGCGGCAGAGGGAGCGGGGGCAGAGATCGGCCCAGTGCGCCAGGGCGAGCGAGGACGCCTGCGAGGCGGCTCTGCCCCGCTCCTGCCCTTGGCCGTGGCCCGGGCCGAGGCGCGTGGCAGCACGCGTTGAACCCGGTGCCAGCTGCCGCTTGGCGTGCGGCGGGTGTTGAGGCCATCACCCGCGGCCTGGGCTGCACCTGCCCGAGGAAGCGCTGTTGATGAGTGCAGACTGCCTCTTGAACCGGTCACCAAACCGGATTGGGGCTGGAGCACGTCCCGGAGCCCCGAAAGCAGGGAGCGGCGAGCGCTGGGTGTGTCTGTGTCCTCCCCCGGCCCGCAGAAGGGAGGACGCGTTGTGCGGGGCT
>NW_005842405.1:263456-270224 GCF_000455745.1 Alligator sinensis | reverse complement strand
CCCCCCCGGCCCCCCGCCCCCTGACCCCCCCCCCCCCCCCCCCCGGGGAGGATCGGCCGGGCGAAAGCGGCGCGGGGCGTCCTGCCCTGCCCTGCCATGCGTGCGCGGTCCGGTTCCCGCGGGCTCGACAGCAGCGAGCCGGCCCGAGTGTGCAGGCATTCTAGACCGAGACGGCCGCTCGCCCGGCCCCCTTGATGGGTTTAATGAGGCGGAACACTATGAAGGGGGGATTTGAACTGATCTAAATGATTGATGAAGCCAGGGGCAAGGCTGAGCTTTTTCCGGATAAAGCCCCATACAGCCCGGCATAATGGCTGGATAGTGGCAGGGCTGGGCTCCTTCAAAAGCCGTGGCCCAAACGTATTGAGAGAAAACAGGGAGGGAAGGTGCTCTGTTGTTACCTAATCAGTTTATGCACTGAGCCACCAGCCGCCTGAAGCAGGAGAGCGCTGGAGAGGAAGTGAGGAGGGTGAAAGGGGACATGGCTGACACACACACACCCCGCCGCCGCCCCCCGCTGCAGCGAGGCCCGCGCTCGGCCCCTCCAGCTGCCTGAGAACGCAGCATGGGACTGGGGCACTCGCTCCGGGGCCCTGAATGGGGCTGGGGGAGGGGGCGGGGCAGCGACACTGCAGATAGAACGTTGCAGATAGAATGTTGCAACTGGAATGTTGCAAACAGAACGTACCCAACCCATTCAACACTGCCCCGCCCCCGCCCCCGCCGCGCGGGGCCCGGGGAGATCGGTGGGACGTGATGGGGACGAGGCGGCGCGGTGCTAAACGGACCTGCTCATTCACCCGGATCGAGAGCGCCTTTAAAACAGGGCTCCTGAGGCTCAAGCCCCTCCGGGCTACAATCTAAACACAACGCAAGTCGCCTCCCAACACATTCGTATATCATAAACATCTTTAGGTACATAAAACCACCTCTAGATCTACAGCAGTGACTCTCAACTGGGGAAGGCGGGCTTGAAAGCCTTTCAAGGAGAGTCACAAGATAAACGCAAAGATTTCAAATAGGAATCCAAAAGGATACTGACTTGTTGTGGTCCGAGTTCTTTGCAGCAGAAAAAATAAAAACTTGTTTTACTATTTTCTATACTCAAAAAATCAGGTGAAACTAAGAGCTGACATTTTCCAAGGGGCGCCTTCAATCCTAAAGGGTTCATAACCACTGATCTACAGGCTTATAAAGACAGGGCTGTTAAAGAAACTCTCAATTCAGTGGTGCTGAAGCGAAAACAAGAGAGTTTTAAATGCAGGCACCTGCGGACTGCCATAGCTGTCCCAACTTATTTCAACTTATGTTTTGGTTCAAACTATGTAGAAATTTGCACCTAGGGTTACAATTGCATCAGCTCTCTGCTATTCAGGGTCAGGCTTCGTCTTTATTTGGATAGGGGAGTTTCAAGCGAAGGCTTCGATGAGGTATGTCAGGTGGGGTGAATCAGTATATGCCAGTCTGTTCTCCGAAGCAGTTGCTCAACCTAGGAATAGGACACTGCATGGATGGAAATGCTTCCTACACTGTAGAAATGAGGTCTTGAAAACGACTTAAAAATGGCCAACCACCTCATGGTTCGATTACACAACTGAAAAAACTGATTTGGCTACATTAGTGTAAATCCCTGGTATGGTAAATCCTTTCTTTAGACTGAGAATTACCTGTTCCTAAATAAACAAACAAATAAATAAATTCCACCCCCTCCCCCCAAAAATTAACCCCTCCCCAAAAAAGAATGACTCAATTCAGTGCTGCTAAAATTTGTCAAAAACCTGTGTTCATGTGCATGTGTGTACAGCAGCAGCTAGTAGCTATTAGCTAAGGCCTGATCTCTAAAAATTTCTATCCAAGCACAGTTCTTCCTCCCATGAAGGGTCCCACCCAGTCCCATTGGAACAAGCACAATGTTCCATAGCATTTGCCAGAACAAGCCCCAAGTAGCATTTCAGTAATGAGCAAAGTGATTTCTACAGGAACAGATTTTGCATGGCTAAATTAAAGTGGAACTCTGAACTAGACAGTCGTCCCATATAAGGATTCATCCTGGAGTCCACTTAAGAAATGATCCTGTATGCTTATGTACATAATTCCCACTTCAGTCCTATGCTGCTTTGACACTATCACATTGACCTAAATGCTGGTTTAACACCCTTTAAGAAAAGAGCACTGTAGCATAAGTAAAGTAACTGTGTCATTTATATATATACATATTTAAATAAAGGAACATTCTGAAAACAGTTTGCTGCAATTATATCCATGCCTGGATCTATATTTTTAATACTGTTTTAAAGTGTATCACCACTTTATACCATTATACAGATCTAGGATTTAAGGTACCAGGATATCAGAAAAAGGTGATTACTCATTTTTTCCTGTTTGTCTCTTTCACTTCGGGCTTGGTTATCTTCTTTGGGGCCAGTCCTACATTGCTGACTCAGGCAAAATGTCCACTGAAGTCAGTGAGCTGAATTTCATTCTTCTGCCTTAAGTAACTCTGTTGACTTCAGTGGATCTTCGTGGCTGAGCAAAATGAACAGGATTTGGTCCAAAGGCTAACAGAAAGTACCTTGTAAAGACTTACATAAATGGTTCCACAGACAGACTCCTTCACAACTACATACATCAGTGTTTACACAACTGGGCCCTAGTGAGATGAGGATTGGAAGAGAAGCCTTACTTTAATAGGACCATTTAACTAGCTGCATACTACACAAAATTTTCTGCAATTCAGGAAGTTAGGGAAAATAATGGAATGTTATTAGGAAACATGCAGGAAGGGTGATTCATGAGCATTACCTTGCAAAGCAATAGTAAAATGCTTTAAAAAAATAAAAGGGACAAAGGAAGTCAGTGAGTTAAATGGAATTATTAGTACATTTTAAATTTATTCCATGCAACTGAAAGAAAACGCTGTCCCGGTGGCAAGAGAAAATTATAAACTGCTGATTATCTTTTTAAACACTGGATTATTTTTCCTACACAGACTCTATCCAGTCCACCAATCTGTTTTTATGTCTATATTATCTTTAATATTGACAACAATATGAATGGTGTTCCACAGTGCCCTATCTTCAATGATTTCTATGCAATATTTAAACAAGAATGAAACTTATTTATATAAAGCACCTTCCTTCTGCAAATTTCAAAGCATCAAGCACATAATAAACTAGGATTGTTTCACAACATCCCTATGGTAAATATATCTATCTCTCTTCTTCCAGATTCCCAAAATCTGAAGCTACTTCTGAACTGAATGTCCTGCTGAGGGCAAACTGCAAATGGTGGTATCAGAAGGTACCAGGGACCTGATCTGACACTTAGTTCAGTTGTTAGAAGACTGAACTATATTACCCCCTATTAGTGATATTACTATTGGGCCCTGATCCTTTCCCTTTTCTTAGAAATTCTGCAGTAGTGGGGTTGGGGGAGATTAGAGGTCTAGAAAACATGACACACAAGAAAAGGTTGAAAGAACTAGGATTATTTAGTCTGAAGAAGAAAGGACGGAGGTGAGATTTGATAAACTTCAAATAGCTAAAGGTTGGTTATACAGAAGATGGCAACAGACTGTTCTGCGGTGACAGGGGACTTGACAAGGAGTAAAGATCTTACATTGTAGCAATGGAAATTTAAATTGGATATAAGGAAGAACTTTCACGCTGTGGAGGGTAGCTAAGCATTGGAACAAACCACATAGATACATTATGCAATATGCATCATAGGGCATTTCTAAGAGCAGGTTAAACAAACAACTGGCTCAGATGGCTTAGACGGAGATCACCAGCCCTGTTTCTCTATGATTCTTCAAGGTGTGAGGACCAATGCTTGGTAGATCTTACTAGAAGGAGCATGGGAATATGCAGGGAAGGTGCCAGCTCCATAGCATGCCACCCCTCATAGTGACTCCATAGCAAATTCTCTACAGATGCTCCACAACTGAAGATGGTTTTATGGACCACAGGCCTTTTAAAAAATAATTATAACTCTCAATTATAATAAATAAAAACTCCCAATCCTGTGTGGAATTCCACGTTAACTAACTTTACTGTTTCCCTTGACACGTCTGTACTGTGTGGGGGGTGGAAGAAGAGAAGGTGATAGGAATAGTTCATGAATTATAGGCAATGGCTAGGCAGGGAGCAAGACTTCGATAGGAACAGTGATGCCAAATAAACCACAGACACAGGAAAGTGCAGAGAGGGTCAATCACATGTGGACAGATTTCCAAGGATCCATCAACAATAGTGGCTGAACCACCTAGCAGTTCTGTGTCATAGGGGACAGGGGGGAAAATCTACATTTCAAAGCCTATTCCTTTCTTAACAGAATAACAGAATTGAAACTACATACAGATATGCATACATTTCATGTCCTTACTATGTTTTCTTCATTTGTAAGAGAGATATTGTTATTTTTATTAATAAAAAGGAAACTGTTTCTTCATAGAATGCCAACAGTGTACAAGGTTCTGGGTATTAGACAAGCTTTTCAGTATCCCAACCAGTCAGTTGGTCCAATGAAAAGTATCACTCACAAAAATTCTTTCCCCTCACATATTTCCTGGCCAACCATGGGTACATCACTTTAGCACTACCATAGCTATGGCCCTTTTCAAATCACATAAATAAACAACTGGGTGTGTGCACACAGGTACACATTCCCCCAACCCATCAGTGGGTATAGACCATACTATGAGATAAACTGCATTTATCCTCCCCACAGATCCTCTTCCTTTCCAGAACTACATTCCAAAATGTAATAGTTTATTTAAAAAAAACCCTTAAGAGTCAAATAAATGCTTCCTACTTTCTAAAAAATACGGACTCTCTCCCCGCAAAATGATATGACAGCCAATATGTAGTCATGTTTAAGAACCAACATAGTGCATCTAGAGTTGGTATGACACTATATGGTCCCCCCCCCCACATTCAGCAAGGCACTTATGCATGTGCTTAACATTAAGTGTGTTAGATCACTTTTAAAACAAGACTCTTTCTAAAGTACCTTCCTGAATCTGTCCCTGTATGTGTAGAACCCCAGTTTTACAATGGTAAAAGTTGTTTGTTTCAAGCCCTGAGAAATATGTGGGATACTTGAAATACATGGGTGCTGTGCTGCAGTATGTAGGTTTTAGACCATTGATCTTATTTCTGAGGACTGCCAGAAGTCCCTCTTGGCTTTGGTTCATGTGAGAAATGCAATCAGCCCAGACTCACTACAATAAAACCTTTACCTCCCACTATGCACAATATTTATAAAATCAGTTAAACAAAATAAAGGAAACAAGAAGTTCCACCCAAATCTTCTAGGCTAAAGGTGGTTAAAAGTGGTTAAAGTAACTCAATATGCAGAGGCAATAGGCTGCCAATATTACTTAGGTGTCCTAATGCAGACTTAACTTAGGAACCCAGTTTTTGTCGTAGAGCATTATTTCCATAGGGAGAATGCTAAATGCTTTATTTTGATTCAGAGTTTTATTTACAATATTTGCTTTGTGCCTAGAGACTTTTCTTTTCTCTAACTGTGTCATAGCATGCCATTGTTTGAAAGGTTCTCAACCATTTTGATAGCTTTCACAACAAAAAGTGCAGTCAAAGAAATGAGTAACAAAGATTAGCTGTGAAGTGTTCCATTTGGCTTTTTTCAGAGGCTCCTCCTGTCAGTGGTCAGTTATTATAAAAGAACAAAGTTCCAAAGCTGCCTGCAGTTCCATTCAAATGCTCTGTTGCCCAGGCAGGCAGGCCAGCAGCCAGAAGCCAGCAGGCAAAATTTAACAGCCACGCTTCAAAATGCTAGTAACAGCTATCAATGGATCCATAACTCTTAGCCCTCTAGATATGGGGTCATCTTTCAATACTACCCCACTGTCATATACAACATTTGTCTTGTCCCACATTCAACTAATTGTGTCAATCTATGGGGTGACTATATAATACACATATACAATAGCACAATGAAAGCAATAATCTCCTACCCAGTTTCTTTATTTATTTAAGTGCTATTACAAAGTTTCCTGCAGCAAAGAGAAGCTGGGAGGCTACAACCTATTCCAGGCCTGCAATGACTACTTAGATGAATGGAACAACGCAAAACTTAAATAATTTACCTGTTTCTTATGACTATTTTTTCGTCATTATGAACCTGGCAAGTACATGGAATAAAACAGTGACTTTACTATTATTCCTAAATTTATGACATAAAAAGATGAAGCAAAGCTAATAAATATAAGATTGTGATTTTTGTATAATTACTTTTCCTACAGACGTTTTAATAGGAATTAAATTTATATGAGTAAATGTAAATGAAGAACATATACAAGATAGCTCTGAGCTTTCTCAGATTAATGATTTTGTGGTTCTAGGTTTTGAAGTACTAATAGCATTATGAATCTTTAACTTAACTTCTGTAGCAGCAAAAATATTTCTTCTCAATTCAAAATGTAGTTTAAAGCATAACAATAACATTTCAGGTACTGCTGTTCTCAGCGTCACTGAATTGAATGTAAAATATCTACAGTTGGCTAACATCTAGAAGCCTTCCTAATGAAACATGGCTTATTCCTGTTTTTTCATCACCAATTCATCCCACCCTATCCTAGGGATGTTACTAGCAACCATCCTGTGTGGATACCTTTAATAGTGTTATGTATAAGCTGTTACATTTGCCTGGGGATTGCAGGGGGGAACAGAAGAACAAAAGGCAGAAAACTGCTCTCTGAATAAATAAGTATTATCATTCTATAAGCTTAACTCCTCGGTCTTT
>NW_005842405.1:247067-263430 GCF_000455745.1 Alligator sinensis | reverse complement strand
GAAGAAAGACAAAAAAAAATGGAGCATCTCAGAATTCCAGAGGAGTTAAAGCTGTCCAGCAAGGCAGCAGAAAACTGGCAGAGATTTAAGCAGAGCTTCACCATGTATATGATGGCCAGTGGAGCTACAGAGAAAGAAGATTCACTAAAAGTAGCTATTTTTTTAAATAGAGCAAGCCCAGAAGCTCTGTCTCTTTATAATAGCCTACAACTGTCAGAAGCAAAACAGAAAAGCTATGGCACAGTAATAAAAAGGTTTGAGGAATACTGTATTCCCAAACAAAATGAAACCTTTGAACAGCATTATTTCCTTATGAGACAGCAGCAAGAATGAGACACAATACAAGAGTGTGTCAAAGACCTCAGACTGCTGAGCCAGACATGCAACTTTGGAGACCTAAAAGAGTACATGATCAGAGACCAAATAGTATCGGGTATAAGAGACACAAGCCTCAGGAAAAGACTGTTAGAGGATCCTGACCTTAATTTTGGAAAAGGCAGTTAAAATGTGCCAAGTGGCCAAGTGACTAAGATAAGAAATGCTAGGCTTCAGAAGCTCAAGGAAAAAAGCAGAACAGGCTGAACTAGACAGGATTACAAGACTGCAAAACCTAAGGCAACACACAAACAATACAGAAAGGAGGACCTCACTATGAAGCAGGCAAGCGGAGGCCAAAGAGAATTTTTTGAAGAAACAATGATCAGCTGCAGACGCTGTGGGTGGATGTTACCACAAACCCATGCAACGCCCTGCATTTGTTAAGTGTTTGTGTATTGCATGTTAGACACAAGGGTAATATAGTAAAAACTCAGTTTGTAACAGTCCCAGGAAAGCTAGCGTCAATTATTGGGTTGTGAACGTGTAAAACTGTAGGTTTGATAAAGAGAATGGATGACATTGAGGGACTACAAAGCAAGAACATAGGGCTCCTATACATGTGTAAGGAACCTGCTCCAATGTGCTATAATTCCAGTGTGTCAGCAGCCTCCAGTGTCACATGTATCAGTGTCCCTGTGCTAAAAGATGGTGGCAGGGCGCTTTAAAGCTAGTTCAATGAGCTTTAGTTCAAAGCACCCCACCACCATTTTTCAGTACAGGGATGTGGATACACAGGACACTCCAGGCACTTTTAATTATCACAGCTCTCAGAGCTATGCTAATGAAAGTGCCCCCCCATGCCTCCCAGAGCATGTGTATAAACACCCATAGTTCTCAGCATTTTATGATGTGTTTCAAGGCACAGGGAAGTTGTTATCTAAGTACAAGCTAGAATTAAGAGAACAAAATACTTCCACCATACATGCTCCAAGAAAAGTTCCCCTTGTACTAAAGGAAAAACTGAAAAAGGAATTAGATAGATTAGTCAAAATGGACATAGTAGAAAAAGTAGAGCAACCAACTGCATGGGTTCATCCACTGGTCATAATAGAAAAAAAAAAGATGGATCCTTGAGATTGGGTCTGGATCCTAAGCAAATGAACAGGCACATCAAACGGGAGCATTTCCCCATTCCCACCACAGAAGAGGTTTTTGGCAACATGGCAGAAATTAAATATTTCTCCACTTTGGATGCCTCTTCTGGGTTTTGGCAAGTTCCCCTAGAAAAGAAGAGCATTAGATTATGTACCTTCAGTACACCCTTTGGAAGGTATTGCTTTCATAGGCTTTCTTTTGGACTGTGTTCTGCATCTGAAGTATTTCACAGAAAGATGCAACAAACTTTTGAAGGTCTTGATTGAACTATGGTTTATATTTATGATGTATTAGTTTGGGGAAATACTATGGAAAAACGTGACTTGAGGCTAAGAAAGGCACAAGAAAGAGCTCCCAGAGCAGATTTGAAACTGAACAAACAGAAATACGAATTCAGGATCAAAGAAATAATATATCTGAGAGAAAAGATCTCTGAGAAAGGGATGCAAATTGATCATAAAAAGGTGAAAGCCATTACAAACATGCCACTCCCTACAGATAAGGAAGGAGTGCAAAGATTACTGGGAAAGATCAATTCTGTATGGAAATATCTACCTAATTTAGCAGAGCAGACCAAACACCTTAGATCACTCCTACAAAAGAATGTTCAGTGGATAAGGGAACATGAAGATGAAGCTGAATTTAAAAGTTGAAGGAAAAAATAATGAAAGCTCTGGTACTAAAATACTATGACTCTAAAAGACCCATTAAATTGCCAGCAGATGCTTCTAAAGAAGGTATTGGAGCAGCTTTGCTTAAAAAACATTGGGATATTTGGAGACATCTAGGGCAGTCTCTAAGTGAGTATCTATATGCAGCAATTGAGAAAGAAAGTTTAGCTCTGGTATATGGCTGTAAAAAAATGCATATATTCACCTATGGGAAACCTGTGATAGCTGAAACGGATCATAAATCTTTGGTTACTATAGTAAAGAAAGGGTTATCAGACATGCCACCCAGATTACAGATTTTTCTTTCAACTGCAAATGTATGATCTAGAGACATACAGAACATGTCAGGAAAACATCTACTTATTGTATATATGCTGTCTGGAGCATATGACACAACAGAAAATGACAGAATTCCAGACTCAGACATAGTACATGTTAATCTAATTAAAAGAGTGATATCTGTCACAGATAAAATGTAGGCACTAATTGCAGAAACTACTACTCAGGAAACCACATTGCAAAAAGTGGTAACAGCTATTTGTGCTGGTTGGCCTGGAAAACATATACCTAGTCATTACTTTCAGTTCAAGGAAGAGCTGTCAGTACTAGATGGCATTTTGTTTGAAGGCTCATAACTTGTTGTTCCAGCAGTGCTAAAGAAAGACATGTTAGACAAAATACTGGAGGGGCATCTAGGCATTGAAAAATGCAAAAGGATTTGAACAAGGTGTGCTCTATATTGGCATAACATAAATAAGGATATAGAAGATGTTATTAAGGTTTGTAAAACATGCCTAAAATACAGATCAGTGCAAAGAAAAGAGCCTTGATTGTCATGGAGGAGCTCATTGCTCCATGGTAGCAAGTAGGCATTGACTTATTCATGCATACAGGAAAAAATATATATTAGTGCTGGATTATTATTCTCACTATCCTGAAATTGCACTGCTCGAGAGCATAGCAGCAAACCATGTCATAACTCACATCAAATCGATTTTTGCTAGACATGGGATTCCACAAATTGTGATAACAGATAACGGACCTCAGTTCAATTATCTTGATTTTAAAGAGTTTGCAAACAAATATGGATTCTGTCACAATACTTGAAGTCCAATATACCCACAATCCAATGGCCTGGTGGAAAATGGAATACAACTATGTTAAGTACAGACAGTCATAAAGCCCAAGGCTGAATTGATTCAGTCTTTGCAAATTAGTCTAAACTGCAGAGATTAAACTGAGAAACAACTGGATAGACATTCACTTTTGATTCAGGAAATGCAGCCACATACCTGCAGTGGGTCAGGCTAGAAGCCAGGCAGTGCAAGAGCATAGCTCTCTGGCATGTAGCCAGCATGGGCTGTGTGCTTGCTTCCTCTTCTTGCTGCCCCCAAGGTCTCTGGGATTTGCAGTTCAGAACTACAGCAGCAGGACTCTACAGGCCTCTTCCTGCTTCCAGGTATCTCTGGGATTTGTAGTTCACAGTTGCAGCCAGCAATAAGCTTTTAGCAGGGCAGAGCAGCTCTGTACTGGGAGGGGGGGGGTGGTTTAACGCCCCCTTTCTGGCCCCAGACTCCAGCTGGGGTTTGGCTGAGGAGCAGTCCCTGCCTTCCCCCACTACCCAACCCTTCTTTGCTGGAGCAGATAGCACAGCCCACCCCGGGGCTGGAAAGCATGCTGGGATGCTGGGAGACTGTGATTTAACTTGAACCAGGAATGGGTCTGGGACAGAAGTTTCATAAACTGGTTTGACCCAAATCAGTTAAGTCTGATACTACATTCAACCAGGTTTATCTTAAACCAGTTTCAGCCATTTTGAAACTGGTTTATACACACCAAACTTCTGTTCTGTTACATGTTTAAACAAGTTTCTGACGACTATAACCAATTTGTGTATTATTTCTGCCCCTAGCCCCTGGTGAAGAAATTGTTCAAAAAAGCTACAGATTCATACACCGATGATTACCTGTCACTCTTAAATTACATGGCAACACCCATGAAACATGGATTGTCCCCAGCAGAAGTGCTGTTTAACAGGAAACTCAAAGCCAGGCTACCAAATCTTGTGGATGATGCGCATCAGAATTAAAATACACACATGAAAACATTTAAAAAACTCAAACAAAAATAGTACTATGACAGGGGTTCCAGGGAGTTACCACAACAAAGATATGGTACTTATTTCAGATGGACAAATGTGAAAACAAAAAGCACTAGTTTCCCATTGAGTAGCTCCCAGATACTATAAAGTAGGATCGTAAAGGGGAGAAAAGAAGCAGCATCAAAAGATTCACCAAAAGAAACAGAGCTAACATTAAAGCAACAAGAAATGACAGAGGAGACTGAAAATGACACAGAAGTAGAAACATCTGAACAAGGAAACCAGACAAGAACTGAAGCAACAAGGATTGCGAGTGAAGAGAAACAGAGATGATCACTTAGAGCTAAAAAGCCAACACAAAGACTAATAGAGGCCTGTTAAAATGTGCTTTAACTATGGGTTGAACTAAACTTCCAATGTTAGCATTACATGGGGATATGTTCCATGTAAAGAGGGAAGATGAGTAGATACCTTTAGGAGTGCAGGCAAGGTTCTCAGAGTAGATGTGTTATCTTTTATTAGACCAACTGAGTAGTTGGAAATAAGTTCTTAGCAAGCTTTCAGGTGCAATTGCCCTTCTTCAGACATAGGAAGTCTCTGCTTTAAGAGTGTTATGTATAAGTTATTATATTTGCCCAGGAAAGCTGTAAGGAACAGCAGACCATGAGGCAGTAGACTGCTCTCTGAGTAAATAAGCTTTATTGTTCTATAAGCTTAACTCCTTGTTTTTTTGAGAATGACATACACTCTACATAGGGTTACTGATAATCTGACCCAGGGAGGATAGACCTGGCAAGCAGAGACTCTTTCAGTGAACTATACTTTCTTCACAACCCATAACAATCAGAAACATTTCATCCTGCTCACTGGAACTAGGGTTTCCCCATGACCTCAGCTAGGTTACCTCTGGAGAAGACCATGATATACCAGTCTTCTGCAGGAAACAGCACTCACAGTCACTATTGCCACATTCTCATCCAAATCTAGGTTACTATGCCCATAATATTCACTAGCATAGGGTACACTGGAACTAGAAAAGCAGATTGGAATAATTAAGCTAAGAGCATTAGTAGACCAAGATAATTATACCAATATACAGTCCATTTGCCATACAGCATCCCAGTAGATCAAGAAAACTCAAGGTTTAAGAAAGCAAACTCAACCAGTCTCCCAGTTCATCCTATGTGGCTGTTAAAAACTTACATGCCTTATCTAGAATGTCCATTTATTTATGGGGTGAACACCCCCTGATTAAGAAACAACCAGTCACCACCTGGAGAGCCTGAAAAGTGCACTGAGAAGTAACTTGAAAAACTGATGTGTCAATATCAATTTTTGACTGATCAAAGCTTCAAGCTTTAGTTACTTCAAAACTCATCAGGAAAATCAGTATAGCACAAAAACCATTGAATAGACAACAAACGGGGACTCTGGAACAGTGTCACCCTACACCCAACCAACATAACTAGCACTAGAGCAGACAAAGGAAATTTCAGAGTTAATTAAAAAAGCAGTATCAATATAAGCAATCTGCACAGTTCAACCAGGACAAAAATTTCCAGCCAATGTCTAGGGAAGAAATAGAAAAAGCAATTAAATTGCTGAACACATGGAAAGTGTTGGGGCTTTGATAATACCCCACCAGAACATCTACATTATTTGGGGTGGGGGGAGTGTGGCAGGGCACTGTGGGTGCCTGACGCTTTAAGGGCCTGGGGCTGGTAGCTGCCAGGTGCCTGATGAGGGCAGCCATTTTAAACCCTGGGCTGCCCAAATAAACAGGGCAGTTTTGCTGCTGGAGGCCAGGCAACAACATTGCCTGGCAGCAGGGCTGCTAGTATCAACTGGAGGTAAGGGAGGAGCTGTAGGGGATGGTTTTGGAGGCTCCTGGTCCTGGGCATGACCTAAAACTGTACCCTGCTGGGAGTGGGTGGCCTGGTGTGGCTCTCAGTGGTGCGGGAGCCCCCAGGAAATGCCAGGCCAGTGACCACCCTGGTAAAAGGCAGGTCGGGGTGCCTTAACCCCAGCCCTCACCTTTGGGTGGGTAGAAATAACATCTGTAGTAGCACCATGACCTGCTGCCCAGGAGGGGAGTGAGAATCCCATGTGAGACCCGGGGGCACCAGTCATGGTGTGAAGTACCCCAGCTCCCCACATCCAGGAAGGAGGACCCAGGGAAAGACTGTGGGGCTAGTGAGGCCGGCGGTAGAGTGCCCCTCAACTGGTCCAAGCTGGGGCCAGGGCTGAGATAGTCAAAAGGGCCAGGGGCACCCCGGGTCGTGGGCCTGGGACCCCACCTGGCCTTGGAGGTGAGGCCAGGGCCTGTGTATGGCCGAAGGTCCTGAGCGGGGGACCACACCCAAGAGGGAGCTAGCTACAAGGAGCTTGGCAGCCCGGATAAAGGCGGCATAGGCCACCTGTGTGGAGGGTTCAAAGGAGAGTCCCTCCAGGAAGATTCTGGAGTCCAGTGTGTGGCTGGGGTGCTTGTTCTGGATGCCATCTGTGAGGCTTGGGCTGCAGTGTAGGGGTGGTACGGAGCTGCAGGCACCCTCCTAATACCAGGGTGCAAAGGAAAATGGGCAGCCTCCCACCTTATTTACCAACTTATTAATTTCCAATAAGGCATGGCAGGAGAGACAAGTGGGCGGCATGCCCAGAGGCAGGTGGGGGGCCAGCAACAGCTAGCCTGAGTGCAACCCACCTTGCCACAGGGAGGTGTGTAGAAGTTAACAGTGGTTGTACATCTTCATGTCCCATGTCTAGCAGGAGAACCTAATACCCTAAATACCCCTAACATCTGGCATTGGAATGCAGCCAACAAACTGATCACCAAAGGGCAGCAAATGCCACCATTTCAAAGACATATGGGCCACATCCAGATGGTAGGTTAAAAAAACCTGTGGGGAAAAAAAAAGGCAGAACAGCGTGCTTTGCGCCCACATGCATTGCTCTGCTTTTTGGCTGGTCTGATTTTTTTTTTTTTTTTTGATTGAGTGGGGTTTTTTGACCCCTTGCTCAGAACCAGATCACTGCTCCTGCAGCCCCAAGAGGCCCCCAGGTAAGGCTGCTGGGGGCAGCCCAGTGCTGGGCCCAGCCTCCTTTGCCCCACCTGGGGTAACTTGCCATGCACCAGAGGGCATGTAACACAGGTGTTCCCCAGGGACAACTAGCAGTGGCACGAGGTGTACTGCTGCTAGTTGTCCCCAGGGAACCAAATGTCCATGCTTGTGTGGATGAGGCCATGGGAACCACCCCCTTATTGACGCCATATCAGAAGACCTATTTGGACGGTGCTACAATTTTCCATCAAACTGAGAACATCCTTGTGGGAGTGAAAATGCCACTATCAGAATGTGATCACCAGGCCAGATGGATAGCTTTAAGATGAACTTAATGCTCCTTCTGAAATTGATTTAACAGATCCAGGTGCAGCATCATCCACAGTACAGAAACCGATGGTGCCCAAGGCATCCAGAGCAGGCCACTACATATCCAAGATCCTGATAAAGATCCTGCTTGTGCTAGATCGTTCCTGTTTTCGTGGTGAATGTTCTGGTGATCTTCTTAAACTGAACACTGCTGACTCAGACTATTGATTTGGGGTGGGGTGGGGGAAATAAGAGAGAGAGAGAGAATATAGAAACACAAAGTTTGTCTTCCTTGTTTAGATCTCACACAATTGTCATTTTGTGAATAAAGGTTTTACAAATATAGAAATATTATTTCAAAGATATTCTCTTCTAAGAAAATAAAATATTATTTTATAGAATGCTCAAAGTCCTGAAAGATAGGAAATGTAATACATATCTTAAGAATAAAACATTGGGAACAACCCAGAGAATTACTAAATTAACCTATACCAGAAAAGCTAGTTGCATAATTCAAGAGAAGAATTATAACACCTAAGTAATTAAGTATGACAGAGACCAACCATCACAGCTTTTTAAAAGAAAAATCCTACCTCTAATCTACTGGAATTCTGGAAACGTGCTGATAATATGGTAGATATAGAAGAAATGGATGACTTACCAATACCTTATGTGGATTTTCATAAATCTGACAAATTCTTTGATAAGGAAAGACTGGTAGCAAACTGAAAACTATTGGGTGAAAGTGTAAATACTAATTAGAAACAAGCTAATGGGCAGAAAGCAAGAGGTAGGACTAAATAGTCAGGTTTCAACATGGTAAAAGTGATCTCTCTTGCAATCTATACTGGGAGTTGGTTGTTTTGTATATCTAATTATCTAGAAAAGGAAATGAGAAATGCATTAATAACTTTTAGAGATGACTAAGCTAAATAACTTTGTGTTACGGCTAGAACAGACAATAAAGAACTCTAGAAGTACCTAAAATAATTCGGTGAATTTGCAGCACATTGGCAGATTAAATTCATTGTTTACTATAAAGACTATCATCTAAAGCAATGTAATTTTGAAGGAATAATTTTGACTCCTTAGACACCAAATTAAACTAAAAACAAGGAAAGACCTAGGCATAATTGTAGACAACTTTGTGAAACCCTTTACTCCCCACACATAAGCACTGAAAGTTTTTAAAAATCATTAAAAAATGCTAGAAACTTAAGGCACACAATAGAAAAACAATGATGAAATTATTATAATGCCACCTTGTGAATAAATACTTCATCCTCGTTTTGAATGCTGTGTTCTGTTCTGGTCACTTTATCTGAAGAAAGATACAGCAGAAATAGAAGGAGAGGTTCAAAGATGGGTGCAAAACTGATTAGTGAAGTGGACCCTCTTCCATACCAAGAGATACAAAGAGAGACCATTAAATTAGAGAGATGTCAAAAGATGATAAAATAACAAGTGGTATAGAGAAGTTGAACTGTGTGTTCCTATTTACTCCGAGAACTAAAAGTCATTAAATGAAAATTAATGCAGTAAACTCAAAACTTGCCAAAAGATTTTGGGTCGCTTCCTTTTTCTTCTGTTACTTGTTTTGTTTTGTTACTTTTTTGTTTACTTTTTTGTTTGTTTGTTTGTTTTCACAACACACACAAATCACTGAGGCATAGAAAAAGCATTATACACTTACATGCATAGAGAGAACATTTTCAGTCACCTGGACAGAATTAAACCATTTAGGTAGAAAACCTATTAGTAGCCTTCTCTATAAATATTACAAAATTGTCCACTTGAGTTTTTTGCACTTGTTTTCTAAAGCATCTGGTACCAACTACTGTCCTGGAGGATAGCAGTCTAAATGATACTCTGGTTTGACCTGGTATAACAAAGTCTCCAGCCTTATTTTAATTTTTGAGCTATAAGATCCAATTCTGCAAATACACAAGACATAACTCAAGCTACTAATCCGATTTACATCAGCGAGGGTATTCACGAGCGAAAGGGTTTGCAGAACCAAACCATTAAACAGAAAAGAAACCAGTCAAATATTATATTAGCCACACCAACCATTATAAACATAGGCTGAAAGTCTGTGAGATAATTATTAAAGAGAATTTGCTAGGCAAATGGTAGAGTGGCACCTTAAGGCATTGCCTTTCTGAATGAGTTAGTCTCTAAGGTGCCACCCTGCACTGCCTTTTGCATGATTCAGACTCACACAGCAAACTACCTCTCCCTATTAGTTAATACATTAGTTTTGAAGTAAATATTCCCAATCTTAAATAGGAAATCTTTATCAAAAGGCACAATATCACTATTTGTGTATTATAGTAATACACATAGTAATAGTGATGAATTGCTGCAATTTGGGCATTTATTGCTTGTTTAAGGGCCTAAAACTGAAGTCCTAATTTGGGCAAAATTGCCTTTGCAAATAACCAAGTAAGGACTGTAGAATTTGGCCTGTAACCTGTCCTCCTGTTTTCCGGGATGTTAGAGCTTGCTTTTAAAATAAACACATTATTATATATGCAGCAAAGAAGAGGTGGGGTCTTCACAAGATCTGAGCACTGCAGTGATGGAAACAGCAGGTTAATTACAGAATGAAATTTAAAGTAAATCACTGTTAGAGATGTCTCACACCCAGTCAGATCATACATGAATGACACATGCAGAGACAGAAGTTCTAATTGTGATAAATACAAAGAACAGAGAAACAATCACTGAGAAGTGAACTTGTTTCCACATGAGATTCTTTCCAGAAAGTAAATACAGCTTGTAAAAGGGTATCTACAGGAAATAAGCTTTCTATTTAACATAACAATTCTCTACAGAAATACAGTTGTTTAAAATATGTAGGATTTTCAGCAACACTATAATATTTTTTTATAGTAACGCAGTCACCAGCTATTCCATATACGCAAACATCCGCCTACCCAGAAAATAATTGTGGATAATTCAATGTTCAGATTCGATAATGGATGCTCAAATAAATATGAGAATTCCAAGCAAATTTGTGCAAATGAAAAAAGATTTCCTCTGACATAATGGCATGGTGCAAGGCTGTCTGTAATGAGCTGTAATTTGTCTGGAAGAGCATTTTAAAGGGGTTGATCCATCCACTGGAAGACCAGCAACTGCTTTGAGACTAGAAGCAATGAGCCAGCCTGCCTCGTCTCAGAGGAAATTACACCACAAGCAGGCCAAATTTCTGACAACTTCCATAAATTATTTCAGATTTTCATATTTCAAATTTCATCTGCATTCATCATGTGAGTTTGACTGGGGAAAAATGTCTAGGAGGAGCTCTGCTAGCATTCAGTGCAGCAGTCCCAGGAGCCTGCCCTGGGACTAGATAATTTAATTTAGTTTTGATTAGATTATTCTTGCTGCAGTCTACTGCCAATCTGAAGTATTGTGCCTTCTCTTCTACTTAACCTTCCTGCCCCATGCCTGCTCCAGCTTGCATGCAGCTCTCTGTATTGCAGAATATATTTGAACAATCAAACTTAGGAGTTATTATTTTGCTTTCCATTGTCCATCCTTATAAAAGCACACATCTTTCACTGGGTTCCCTCTTCCCAGAAATCAGATTACTTCTTTTTTTTTTTTAGTTTGTAATATTGTTTACCATTTTCAGTGGAAAGTGCCCTGTAATTTAGGTGGAAAATCTAAAATCATTACTACATCTCTGTATGATGCAACATACCATAAATAAGGATCATCTCTAATACAACTATAATCATCACTAGGCAATACATGGGGGAATAAGAACAGGTAAATAATGAATACATCTATCTATTAAACTAAAAAACTATTGTTAACCAAAGTTATTAATCAAACCTTTATCTAATGGTCAATGGAAAGAAAACAAAAACAAACACAACAAAAATCCCAAGTCACTCTGATAATGGTCCTTTAAAAAGTAAGCATTTAAAGATTTAGAATATAAACTCTCAGCAAAAATCCAAAAGCATAAAAATGATTAAATTATGAAAGACTGGCACAACAACAAAATATTCTTGAAAACCACTGTAATACATTTTCTTTTCCAACTGAATCACATCTGAATATATAACATGACAATTAACAGTAACAATATATTTTTCATAATGGATGATCATTATTTTTATCCATTTACAAACTATGATTGTATTTATACATGATTCAGTAGCAGAATATTTGTAACTCTCAAAATTGTAGTCTAGATTATTAGAAACACAGATAGGGTAAACAAAGCTAATGTTGTTCTTTAAGTAATATCTATCACTTCCCTTTTATTGAGTTATTTCTTTTAACAATATAGGGGTTTTTGATGTTATGTGTCTGAACTGAGGACTTTAGGTTTTATATTGTTCTCCATTTTGATGAAAAAAATTGAATTGGGGGCTGTTATATTGAGTTTTGTTCAGTAAATATACTGAAATCATATTTTTGTTAGAAACTATCAATAAATCCAGTATAAGAAAAGTAATAAGATACAAATATGAACAGGACCTCTTGCAAAGGAAATATTACAAAGAGAGACTACCCACAAAATATATTAGGGAATGTCTTTTCCCCTTATGCTAAAACAAATACAGGAGTAATTACATGAAACGGTGTAATTTTTAGTACAAATATAATATGTGAAACCAGAAGGCTCTGACTGACAAGATTCAAGAAAATGATCAAACATGATGTGCTTACCTCTTTTGCCAGCACATATGTTACTTTAATGGGTCATTATTTAACAGCTTGAAGATTTCTCTCTCATTAACACAATTTGCCAACACAAGGCATTGATCTGAAAAAAATTACAATATATTTACTGATTGTGTTATCTTTGTAGTTCACAAAAAACCCTATAATAAGAAGAACTGAGAAAAACAAAACAAAGTTAAAGACAAAGCATATCAGTTCTGTAGTGCCCTACAGCAAGATGGAGCTGGCGAATGGAGGGGAAGATAGCTCTGCAATGTTCCTACTGTCTATGGACCTGATCCTGCAAACATGAAGTAATTCATATGCACAAAAGCAGTCCTATCAAATCCAGCAGGGACTATTCGCATGAGCAAAGGCATGTAGGATCATGTCCTATGTGATGTATACAACAAACATGACAAATTCAATATTTTTCCCCAAATGTATTTATTTCTTGGAGTTTTTCCAGATTAACACCGGAGAGGATTTTTTTCTGACATAATCTTTCATGTCTCCATTTTATTTTTAAAAAAATTATATTCTGACAACATAGCTGGTCTTAAAAAGCTATTGTAAAATCAATGCTTCCTTGCACACACTAAACTTAAAACTTTAAAATCTTTTATTATATATTCACTCAGGGGAATCATTTGCAACTAAGCTTTAAGCTTTATCTCAGATCCTGGAGTTAATATCAAGCTTCCTATGGACTTCAGTGAACTTTGGCTCTGGCCCTCTGTCAGAATTTAAGAATATAATTTTATGATTTACATTTTTTTACAATTTTTTAAATTACTAATTGTCATGAGCAAAATGGAAGCTATTACAATGTTGTGAATATAAATACAGGTATGGTTTTACTAGGAATAATGGTCAAGAATTAGTTTTCATATATTCTTGCTACTTTACTCGATATATGTAATGAAAGTAAAATGAAGTACATAGACTAAAATACGTACCCAAATATACATTAACAGCATGATATGCGGCCATATATATTTGGAACATTCATGGGAAAACACCTTATTATTTAAAACCATGCAGAGCTGACTTGCTAAATATTTTATAGAATATAAAAACATAATAGTTAAGTATAAACAAAGAAAAAGAATATTCTTGGCCATGTGTGAAAAAATATAATAATTTATTTATTAGAATTAACAGAGGCATATATATATATATTGGAGGCATACATATATTTATTTATTAGAACAGAGGCGTGTGTGTGTGTGTGTGTGTGTGTGTAAATAACTAACATAGGAATATATATATTTATATATATTTTTAAATCAGTGGGGGTATATCTACCTTTATCCGCAGTGAGATAAGGAGAAGGCTTATAGTCCTAGGCAGTGATTGATACTTTGCACTATATTCACATATGCCTACACATATGCATACACTACTAAAATGTATAGTAGTATATATATACTACACACACGCGTGCACACACACACATACTACTGTATACTGATACTATGCAGGATTGATAATATTCACATATATATATCTATATATAGATATATATATACGAGTTCATAGTATCAATCATTACCAAAAACTAATGGCCTTATCCTTATCTCATTGTGGATTAAGGGAAATACTTCCACTGACTTGAATGGACTTTAGTTCTAGTCCGTTCTGCTCATTATTTTTGCTTCCAGATATAGGACTACAAGGGTTATTTTTCCATCTTTCAAATTAGAATCAGTATTCATTTATTATTAAAACATAAGAGATGTCTAGCTATTTACAGACTATATTAAAGTTTTATTTGGCTTCTGAATTCCAACCCCATTTAAAAAAAGAGAACATATGCAACTGCTTGCTCTCAAACTGCAGATAGAACTATTCATACCCTGGCACTATGTTTTTTGAGTCTTGAAGAACGCAGAGGTAAAATATTTACTAAAGCATTCCCTAAACAAGTTTGTCATTTCCCTGGAGTTTCCCTGTGACTTTGTATATACAACATAGCTGCACTATTACAGTTACTTTCAGAAAGTCAAGGAAATAAAAAGACAAGCCAAAAATACTTTTTTAAAATATATAATATAGTAGAATCCCAGGGTATTTTTGGTATTGACAGACGTTTTGAAAGAAGATATTTTTGTGTGGTTGTATTGTTTGCCCTGGATATTTGTATGGTTGTATGGTTTGCCCTGGATATATGGTTTGTATGGATATTTTTGTATTTTTGTATGGTTTGCCCTTTATAGTATTAGTTTAATGAGCTAAGTGAACAAGTCATTTCCTTAATTGGAGGAAACTGGAATGTAAAGAAAAACAGGTTTAAAAAAACTCAAATTACCTTTAGATAATTTTATATAAGAAAGTTTTGAGAGAACAACATAATCTGAAAATGCAAAAAAAAAAAAAAATAACCTACAGAAGTTTTTGGTTTGTTTTGTTTTAAAAAGAGGGAGTCATTCAGAGGTCATTTTTGTTAAAATATGGTTTGGTAAAAAAAATTGTAAATTCTTCCCCTAAGCCACTATTATACTTTCAACTTCCTACATAACAATAATATCTATATCTTATGCAGCCTTTTTTATCAGTTGAGTTCAAATACTCGCATTGAATTACTGATCAAGAATGAAAACTTTTGCAGCTAGGTAAGTTCTCTCTTCCAGAATCAGCCGTGTTGTGCAGCTTATAAAATTCATAGTGACACTGGCTCTAATGGGGCAGCTCAGATTTTCCCTATGTAGAATCACTATCAGCTGCCCTCTCTTCCCAGGCACAGGATGCTTAAGAGAAACTAAAAAAATATACCTCTTCTTCACCAGATCTCTACAGAAATGTGTTTTCAGCAACCTGGTGTTAATTACAGCACCCCCTCAACTGCTCTAAATTTCTGTGGCACCAAAACAAAGCTTGAAAATAGGGTGATATAACAGATTCCCTAAATTTCCCTCCCCTTCTGCCCCAAGCAGGTCATAGCCCAAGAAAGAATCTGGGTCTTAGCTTAATAATTTTAAAGCAAATACACTGCCTTGGTTTTAAATACCATTACTACTGCTACTACTAATAGCACTTCATCAGGTGGAGATCCCACTGAGCTGCTGACCCTTGCCCCTTCTGACCAATGCCGGACAGACCCAAACAACATAAAATCAAAGTAATGCCACTAAAAATGGCTTCCATTTGTTAGAAAAAAGTCTGTTAGCTATGTTTTTCAACTCATGGAAACTGGAATTACTTCCAACCTTTTGTCCATTTCCATAATGAGGGCCAAACTGAGCCTTTGGGAAAGTTCTGAAACATTGGATAACAATTAATGTTTACAGCATTTTTCATTTTTGCACTTCCCGGTTCTGTGCGGGACTGGAAGTGAGACAGGCAAAATACCAAAAAAAGGCTCATTCCCAAGTATCAATTACCCTAGTGAAAACCTAAAGGAAATCTCATAGGGAACATTTTAGTTGTGAGAATTCCAGTCCCACTTTAGAGGTTCCGTTAGTGCAAACACATCAATGTTTCTGAGACCTACCCTCCCTACCCCTCACTCCAAAGATCTACCCCGATCTTTCAAATGAACGTTAGCTACTTCCCTCTTTACTCACTGATTTAATTTAAGACTACATGGGCTTCCCTCTTGATTTGCCTTCTGGAAACGTGTTAGGAGCGAAATCTAGTTTCCTAGTAGGGTGATTATGTGTCATCCATGCAATCCTGTGCTAAAACACAGAACGTTAACTCTTCCCTTACTCTACAACACAGCTTGTGACAGAGGCCATCTTTTGTTGATGTCACAGCCAAGATGGCCACTGCCCAAAGATTTGCCTACTAATCTACACATGTGACCTATAGCAGCCATATTGAAGCTATCACAAAAATTGTTGCTAAGCAACAACTTTTTCCATAGACCAGCAGTTCTCTTGGAGGCCTGCAAAGCCACAGCAAGATGCCAGCTGCAGAAAAAGTACCAAATGCCTGATGCTTTGTTGGTTTTTAATTACCTTTAAGTTAACATGATGTTATTTGATTAAATAAAGATATTCTTGCCTTTGCAGAATAAAGAAAACAAATTGTTGCCCAAGGTGCTCTCTGCCCTTCCTGCT
>NW_005842405.1:229679-246883 GCF_000455745.1 Alligator sinensis | reverse complement strand
GGCAATCAGGAAGAGCCCAGAGAGAGCTCCCACCCCCAGTGCTATTTTTTCATTTACTAGTCATTGGGTAAAATGAATTGACAGCAGTAGGAGAGCTTTTACCCTATCAGGAGAAAGAGCAGGAGCCAGAATACAGGGCCCTGCTTTCTTCCCAGGTAGTGCCCAGCTCCCTGAGTCACCTTCCCTCTGGCTTGCTCTCTTTCTGGCCTCACAAATCTCCCCCTCTGGGCTGCATAGTAAGCCAGCTTCAACAGGGTGGGTAGAGGCTGTTCCTGGTAATGTCTCACTCAGTGATTTTTAACCAGGATGCCATGACACCCTGGGATTCTTGAGATCCTTTCAAGGGTGCCACAGAGTGCCACACAATGTTAGCACTGTTAGGTTTGCAAACATGATCCACAAGATAAACCTAGGGATTTCAAATAGAAATCCATACCTGTGGTCTTTCTGAGTTCTTTGCAGCAGAAGAACTTCTCTGTTTTTCTGTAGTCAAAAAAAGAGTGAAAATGAAGAGCTGGCATTTTCCAAGGGGTGCCACAAGTCTATCCACAAGTCTATCACGAACCACTACCCCAAGTGTGGGCAAAATACAGCCCATGGGCTGGATCTGGCCTGCTAAGTGATGCCATTTGGCCCATTGTTGATCCTTTGGCGCCACTCAACTTGGGCATGGGAGGCAGCCAGACCCATGGTATGTGTGGCCAGGGCATGGAGGTGCTGCCTAGCACAGCCCACTGTATCCCTGCCCTATGGGGCTCTCAGGCATTCCCAGAGCTGTAGTCCATAAGGCCAGGTGGTTGGGCAGGGGTGGTGTGGAAGCTGGACTTAGCTTCCCAATAGTCACTGCCACCTCTGTCTGGGAGCAGGTGCGTTTCCCACTGCCACTAGACCCCAACCACAGGCAGGGTGTTCTAGACCGGGCAGATGGGATGGAGCCACAGGTAGATGGGGAGCTGTATCCAGAAGTGGGATGGGTGGGTGGGGCTGGGATCGCAGTGGGGCCTGGGGCAGAGCCACAATCTGCTCCCTGCTCATCCTTGCAATGGGTGCTGGTTCCCTGCCCTGAAGTTCCCTGCAGAAGCAGCACCTATCGCAGGGATGTGCAGGGAGTGGATGGTGGCTTTGCCCTGGGTCCCAGCTCTGTGCTGTCACTGCCCTGTGATCTGGTCCCAGCACTGCCCACCCCATTCCCAGATGCTGTTCCCCACTCACCTGCAGCCCCATCCTATCTGCCCACTGAGCGTGCCCTGTCCACAGGGGTACTGAGCCAGTTTTTATGGAGACCCTCCCTGCCCACTCCATCTGGCACCCAAGCAGTGGGTGTGGGGTGGATGGGACCAGGGCTGGATGAAATAAATTGACATTTTCTCAGGCCACCATGATGGGCAGTGTAAACAGCTGTGACGGGGCCAAGGCCAGGTCAGCACCCTCCTCCTGTCCTCTGGCCCTCAGGAGCTCACCAAAACTCCTTAAGTGTTCCTCCAGTCAAAATAACTGCCCACCAGTTGCTTAGGTCACTTTTCAGGGAAGTGAGAAATGTAGGCTCAAAACCCCTCTGAATGTGAAGTACCTAAGAATCTTTGTGATCTGCTTATGGGGCAGATTCCCTAATCAGTAGGCTATTGGGCTAAAAAAGTGGGAGATCCTTGTCTGCCTCTATTTTTTCCAATGTACACAGAATTACACACCTTCCTGGAGAGGGTAGGATCAAACATTCATGTAAATGGTCTGAAAACCAAAGCATGTAACTAAAGTTCGCCATGTTAGTGCTTCTTGCCCATCTAAAGGTGGAGTTAGACTAGAGTTTAAGAGCAACCAGTCAAAGAAGACCCATATGGGAGTCTGTTAAATGTCCTCTCTCACAATGGTGCAGTACATGGGCTTATGTATAATGCTTTTTATGAAGCTAGTAACAAAACTGTGTTGATTGTATCAGTTCCACTGCATTTGTGCACACAAACCCTTCTAAGTTTCTGGATATTCAAGCAGCTGTCCAGCTCCTGCCATTCTTTTATGGGCTATCATGCTAGCAATGATGAGGAAACTCAGTGCAGAGAAACACTTGGAGCAGACTGTTTTTCCATAAGACACAATAGGCACCATGATCACTGGGTGGCATCTACCTTTACAGTAAGCCAATATAGGGGTCTCCACTTAAGCTTTTGTGGCCCTGATTCAACTAAGCACTTAAGAATTTGTTCAATCCTTTACTGTTCCACAATCACATAAGAATGTATTTAATTTAAAGTCAACTCCCAGATATGTGCTTAAAAGTCACCCATTTACTGAGGTGTGCTGCTGTATGAGGTTGGTGTGCTGAATCAGAGTCTATGTGCCTCTTATAGAATCATGGAATCATAGAAAATTAGGGTTGGAAGGGACCTCAGGAGGTCATCTAGTCCAGAGATGGGCAATTATTTTGAGCAGAGGGCCACTTACTGAGTTTTGGCAAGTCATTGAGGGCTGCATGACAGGCAGCCAGAGGCAGATAAGTATTCATTTGCTAAATTTTTTAGGGGCCCTGCAGGCTAGATAGAATGGGCTGGCGGGCCACATCTGGCCCACAAGCCGCATTTTGCCCACCCCTGATCTAGTCCAACCCTCTGCTCAAAGCAGGACCATCCCCAGCTAGATCATCCCAGCCAAGGCTTTGTTTAGCTGGGTCTTAAAAACCTCCAAGGATGGAGAGTCTACAACCTCTCTGGGTAGTGTTTTACTACCCTCCTAGTGAGAAAATACTTCCTAAAATCTAACCTAAATGTCCCTTGCTGCAACTTGAGACCATTGCTTCTTGTCTTGTCATCTGCCACCACTGAGAACAGTCCAGCTCCATGCTCTTTGGAACCCCCCTTCAGGTAGTTGAAGGCTGCTATCAAATCCCCTCTTGGTCTTCTCTTCTGTAGACTAAATAAGCCCTCAGCCTGTCTTCATGAGTCATGTTCCCCAGTCCCCTTACCATTTTTGTTGCCCTCCACTGGACTCTCCAATTTGTCCACATCCTTTCTGTATTGGGGGGCCCAAAACTGAACACAGTACTCCAGATGTGCCCTCACAAGTGCTGAATGCAGGGGAATACTCTTTCTAGTATAGGTTTTCCCTGACTCTTCCAACTGTCCATTTCAGGTTGGGTTACCAATCTAGATCATCAATTTCAAAGTGAAATGTCTAACATTAGGCAGCTAAATTTAGACTGTGATAACTGATACAAACATTGGTCTCCAGTATTAAACCACAGTTGAAACTTTTTATCTGATGTAATGCATATCAACATAGCACAGGCAATTAGCACTTCTATCTGGCAAATAGTTCAGCTAGCTTCAGGAACTATTAGCAAGAGTAAAGGCTGCAGGATTAGGAACAGTCTCTTTCTGTGATTCCAAGGATCAAAGAACTGGGTTTCACATTTCTAATAGCTGATTAGTCATAGGAGTAGGTATCTGTAATTTATCTACTCAGAGGAGTAGCAAGCTTATTCAGTGCCCATGGTAGAGTAAGGGGAAGGGTATGCCAACCAGTGGAGGGGCAGGGAGAGGAAGTCTTATTTGCCTGGACTGTCTGCACAGGGAAGCTACTTTATCAGCTGCCTTCCCTGTGCAGAGAGTGTCGGCAGCAGTGGCAGAGAGTCTGGTGACAGAAGCACTATTGCACATGCCCCCTGTTTGCTCCTCCTGACTCCAGATATGCTACTGGGTGCAGAGCTGTATCTACCATGAGAAAAACTCCCTGGGGTGGGAGCATCATTCCACTCATTGCCCTTCCCCAGCCCACAGAGGCACTGCTGGGTACAGGCCGGGCTCCAAAAGATGAGCAGTGCAGGACTGCCCCTGCCATAATAAGTACTCCTAGGGAAGGATTCCGGTGCCCCCTGATAGCCGGTAACCAGGGCTAACTCCCTGTTCACCCCACTAGTTATGCTACTGTAATTGATAAACTATACAGGGCCAGTCTCCATGACACCTCTTGTAGCTCACAGATATACAGGGGATATGCATCAGGTGCACTATCCTTTGAAGGGTGAAAAATGTCACTTTCCTTAGTATTCAGCTATGCTAACTAACCAGGCAGGAAAAGGCAATGGGATTGTCTGACTCTGCACAGGGCTTCAGAGAAGAAAGGCCTCCTTGCACACTCACTTCGACTTGTGCAGCTCACATTGGCACAGCTTGGATCAATGAGACGTAATACAACATACCTAACAAGGCTGTATTGTACCATTGCCTATAAGCACAAAAGCAAGCTCCCTTCATTAAAGGTCACCTGCAAATATTCTCTGGCATTTTAGTTGAAGGCTATTTTAAATTAACGTTAGTATTTTTTAGATTTTAAATAGCTATTAAATAAAAATATTCTATAATATTAAAAATTTTCTCTCTTATATATCCGTCAGGGATTAAAATATTACACACAAAAAGGGTATAGCATAGTAATTGTATTAAGTAGGCCCCATTTTACCAGAATCTCTAGAAATCTACAGGATGTTGGCAAACATTAGGTTTGGCAATAGTCTTGTTTGGAAAGGGAGGACCACAGAAATTCCACCTCTTTTCCTTTCCTAGCAAGAATTTTTTTCCCATTGGGCACATAGCTCTCATTAATTAGATTAATCAGGATATTGTGTATGTACAAAGAGGACAATAGGCTATCCAATCTCCTTTGGCGGAATCTACCATTACAAATGGGGAAGACATATAGATCTGTTTTGTTTTGCTTTTCCTTTTTTTTTAAGACATGATTCTCATAGATCAACAGTTTCACCTGGAAGCTGTTTGCAGCCTCTTTAATGAAAAATAATTTCAACTAATCAGTGATCTGCAGCTCAAGTCTTAGGCTAAAGCTTGTCACCATGGCTGCCAAATCAATGACGTACTTGCAGTATAGCAACTTCTCACCAGCCCATTTTAATAAGTTTGAAAATCATATAGAGCCATTTATATAAATACTCTAAAGCAGATGTGTCTAATTCAGGCCTCCCATATGTGTGCATGAGAAGAGATGTCTGAGTGACATGAAGATCATACCTTGCCTCAAGTCATTAAAGTCAATGGCAAAACATCTCCTGACTACAGCGGGCCCAAGATTTTCCCTAGAGAGTTTACACTGCCCAATTTTGTCCCCCCTTATCAGCCTCAGTGACTTTCTAGGGTGCAGTCTAGAGTCTAAGAATCAATGCACTTAAGTATATATTCCTTGAGCTGGCTGCTTTTTCTCTTATACAGATTCCTATTGCCCTCAACAAAAATAATGTGCACAGAGGGTTCTGTGAGGGCCAGTATACATATGTGCAGAGCGCTTTTTGCTGTTACAGGATTAAAATACAACTGACCACACCAGAAAAGGAAATAGAAAGCCAAACCAGGCCCTTTGTGTCTAAAGAAATGTAAGGTTTTTGATAAAGGAACCTGGAATGTTGTCATTTTGGGCTGGGCTGAAATGACAAAATACAAAATCAACTCTGTTTTAAATCAGGACTTGTATGGGTACCTATTAAATCTGTAACTACTATTTGACCCACATGAAGTAAATATTATATAGATAACCAGAAAAAAAGAGAAGACCAGTCAGACTGGTCTTCTGATCAAGGTTATCCTGTACTCATTATGCAGCAGCACATCTGGAATGGTCCAGTGGTACCCTGAGAATTCCTAATACATTAATAAGACTTACACCTCCTATAATTGCATTTGGATGATTAACTTTCGTCCAGCTGGTCTTAGCTGCATAAAAAGGCATTTTATAAGCCTGTTACAGAGAAGTAAATTCTGAACATCTTTGGTATAAAACTTGCCAAAATTTCTTGACCTGAACAACTAACTTTTTGGCAGCTTCTAAGGTGAATTAAAATATCTCTCACAAATGTGTGCCTCCTGAGCATGAGACTTCCAGATGTACATGCTCTGACCATCTGCTGCAAAGTTACTATCTATTATCAATAATTTTAATAAACTACAATAGATCTCTCTCTTTCAGAGATCTTTGGCACTTACAAGCCTATAAAAAATTACATAACTACATCTTTTGCTTTCTAAGGGCCGTGTTTTTTGACCTCTAGGTTTGGGTGCATTGTTTCTGTAACTAACTGGTGGTTTCCAGATCACAGCAGTCTCTGTTTGCTTTTAGAGTAAAGAAGAAACAATCCATACATCCCCCTGGTTTAAAATGCAGAAGCCTCTTTGTTCAGTAGCAAATAAGGATGCAGGAAATCAATTCTTCTTCTCCCACCATTAGGTGTCACTGCAGTAAATGGAAATTATAGACAAATGGTTTTAAAAGAAACCATTAGCAAAGAAGATTATTCTATGAGAAAAAAAGTATGTACATTTGTAAAGAAAATGATGACTGTTGTGGATGGTTCTGCAACAGTGCATTATACATACTTCAGTGCAAGCTCTTTTCCTAAACAACGTGCACTTTTGGACTTTGAACTTTTTGAAAACTAAAGTACTCTAAATATTTCCAGAAGTTTTTCCAGAATAATTCTGTTGTGGATTGAAAAATCAAATTTGATTGCAAATGGGTAGAAAGTATCTTTTAATGATTTAAAATAATCTAAACTTTAAATTAGAATGAGAGGTATTCTAAAAATGGCATTTCTTTTCTAGAAATGTAGTCTGTGTTCACGAGTTTGCAGACACAGATAAGAGAGACAGCTGGTCATTCAAAGGATTTTAATTCTTCCAAATTCATCCCTAATATAGCATTTCTTTTAATATGCATCCACAAAGATTTAGCAGTTCTAATGATCAAGTACAGCAACATCCCCATTTGTAATATTAATATAGTTTAAGTTTTAATGTATCTAAATTATCACTATCATATTCACCTTAATTTTATGTTTACAAAATTCTTATTACATGCTGACACATTGATGTGTTTATACAACTTTTATTCTTCTTGCAGTGATATAATTCAGTCTGAGTCTACATTCGGAATGGAAGATGCCCGTATATCTTCAACACTCTCTTCATAGTTTCTTCTGTGAACTACACAAAAAACTACCACTGACTTCACTTAAGAATTACTTGTTGGGTAAGAATTGGACCCTTGATTCAGAGAATCAGGCTGTACAATTGAGGGTGGAATTGTTTTTGCAGTTATGAACAATTATAGCACTGAAGAGACAAAACTAGAATCAACAAGATAAACTACAGTGAATATTTTATGCCCATATGCTTATTGATTTAAAGACTCAATTCAAATTTATCTTTAAACAAAAGGCAGCTCCTCCTCAACACCCCTACAACCTAACAATAAAATTAATAAATTAACTAAAAAACTTAAGAAAGAGCAAAAATATGTCAGTCCAAATTTTCTGTTGTCATAAATGATTGCAGTGCTATTAATGTCCCTAGAACTCTGCTAATTAACACCAATAGATGATTTTTTTAAAGTTTATATTTAAATTACATTCTAGCTGCAATGTCCAAAGAAGATTGACAATAGTGGTTTATTTTTTATTAAATATATACTTTAAATCATAAGTTATCATTCAGTGCTATAGTGTATAGCATGAAATACAAAAGTCTATTAGGTCAACTTCTCCCAGTTCCTGCAATCAAAACAAGATTGTTCCCTACAATCTTTCACAAAGCCTTTAAATACTTTCAAGCCTAGGAAAGGCCCCTATAATGTCCCATTTAAAAATATATTTGTGAATCTGAAAAAATATTAAAACATTAAAAATTGTCTGCAGCTTAGGATTCTCTTTTGATATTTTTGCACCTAAAATCAAATTTATTTTTACATTAAATAATTTGGTTAGTCTCCTCTTGTAATGGCTTGTATTTTGGGAGATGAAGACAAACTGCTTAGACCTTGAAAAACACATGGGCTACTCAGATAGATGGCATCTGGGAGGACTCAGAACTCCCTCAACATTCTATAGGGAAAAACAGAGCCAGGTGCATTTCTTCCTAAATCAAATTAGCTGGAAGATGCCACATCCAATTGTAGTAAATTGATGTGAGAGTTTGTGATGTCTATAGCAGATCTTACAACAAAGGTCAATGTGCGGAGACATAGACAACAGGCTGGTATACGGTAACTTGTAGTGAAACTGTTATAACAATAGCAGGGAAGATATAAAATGCAATCAAGTTTCTTAAAATTAGAGCAGAATACAGTTTTCATTATTATATTTTAATTGTATTTATAACCCCATCATTTTTATTTTTAAAAGATGTTAATATAAATTAAGCACAACTTTAAAAACTTGCACTAAAGCAATGGGAAGATATTTTTTAACTTTAAAAATATGTACAGAGTAATTGTAATCAAGCTAGAAATACAGAGAAAATCTAGATCCTATTGACAGGCAAATTTGGATTAAAAAATACAATTATCTACTACATAAATTTGGGGGGAAACATTGACATATGTCAAATTTACCCATCATTATTGTTATTTTTAAATATCTCCCTTGACATTAACAAGTTTATATCATGTTTTATGACACTTAATTAGCCTCAGGTTTATTTGATTACCATCATAAGACATCTAAAGCAATCCAAATGTTTTCTTAAATAAATAATAGGTAACCATCATTTAGATATACTACGTATACATACAACATTCAAAACTGCATTAAAAGAAAGGCCACATACACTTAAATTTAGAAAGTGCCAGAATTAAAGCACAATTTGCAATTGTAATTCATACTCCTTTTATGTATTTATTAATATCAAATCTGAATTTACAGACTATACATGCTGCTTTTTCTACAGGACCCTGTTTCATTCAATGCATGAGTTTTATATGTAGTCAATAATAGTATTTTTATACTTCACTTTCAGTTTATGGCTCCTCCTGCCCTATGTACTGAACAGTATCCAAAGACTGCACTGAATACAGATTTACTATGCTCCTTCTAGATGCTCCTGTAGTGATGTCACACTATATCTAAGTGCTTCCGTGCTGTTAATACCTAGGCTATTAATGTCCCCATTTTACAGCTAGATGGCTAAGGCAGAGATAGACGAAAGACAAAATTGTCAGAAGTATCCATTAATTATGGCTCATCTGAAATTATTTTTCACAGGACTTAGTATTTTTATTATTCTTTGTGGTTCACAGCATAAGTCCAATTAACTTCAGTTGTATGTAAGAGCACTCAGCACTCCAATAATCTGGTCCAACATGTCTCACACTAGTAACACATAATTCGTGGCCAGCTCATTGAACCTTTCAGATTTACAGCACACACTTCTATTATTTGAACCAATGAGATAATTGGTAGCAGTAGTGGGCTATTATATTCCATGTAGACTAGCCCCTAGACTAAGAAACATGTTTTACTAAAGGTCACAGCTGTTGGCTGAGAGGAAAAGGGATTAGAGACTTGGGATCATCTGGGTTCAATTCCAGATGGAGAAGAGATGTTTTAGAGGTAACAGACTGTTTTTGCACTGTGACCCAGACTATTTCTCCTATCCACCCCTGCAGCTCCTGTCCCCTCTCTCCTTATCAACTTCCTCCCTTCCTGGCACCTACCCTTCTCTCTCACCACAGCTATGCAGGCTTCTTTTACTTCTCCACACCCCACAACACCGCTCTAATCCTCCAGGTCTATTCACCTCTTCATATCTCCTAACTCCTACCCCTTCTCTCATCCTGTGTTTATCTGCCTCTGCAGTCTGGTTCCTGCCTTCCTCTTCCTCTGCTCTTATCCAATTCTCCACCCATCCACTTTCTGCTGGTCTCCTCTCCATGGCTCCCGCTGCACTATCTATATAGCTCCCTGAATTTCTCATTCCTCTACTTTCAAATTATGGGCTTCCTTCTTTTCAGTAGGGACAGCTGAGAGTACAAAAGAGACCATCTTCCTGCACTTGGTTCTGGTGAATGGTACAAGGCAGCCTCCAGAAAACAGGAGTATAGCTGAGGAAACCTGCTCAACACCACTGCTTTGGATAGAACATGTTCAGTTGCTCTGTAGAGGCACACAGGAAACATGCCTAGTAGAGACTACATCTTTAGAGAAATGACTTGTCCCAAGCTGTTTACTGAGCATGATTTTTAAAAGCCTTATTATTTTGTGAGAGGCAAGGATTTTGGGGGTGATATCTTATATTAGACCAACCGTATAGTTGGGATAGAGTTAGAAATGTTCTGAAGTGCAAGGCATTCTTTCTCAGGTCCTATCTACCCCTGCAGCTCCTGCCCCTTCCCTACCTCCTCCCATCCTGAAGAAGATGGTCTGAAGAAGAAAACTTTGCATTCAAAAGCTTATCTAACTACCTCAACTGTACAGTTGGTCCAATAGAAGATATCACCCAAAAAATCCTTGCTTCTCACATAATTCCTGGACCATCATGGCTATATCACTCTATTATCGTTATGCCAAATTGGCTCCATTCTTCACAGAGAAGGCAAGAAGCATATCTCTGGCAACACTGTGAGCTTCTGCCAAATATTAAGGTTTGCTCCAAAGTATAGATGTGCTAGAGTTTGCTGATGAAACTGTTGGAAGACTTTTTTTAACAGGCAAAACAACATATTTTTCCAACCTTCTTTGCAGAAACCACTAAATCACTGTAGCTGAAACTTTCCAAAAAAAAAAAGAAAGGTAACCTGAGGCAGACATCCAGCATGAGAAATTTCAGCTGAACAGTTAAAAGTTTGGCAAAATTATATGCAACAGTAAACAATGTCTTATCATTCAAAGTGTTGGGCATCTTCACTAGGGACAGAAATGACACATAAACTAGTATAAGTTATCAGAAACCAGATCAAATCTGTAACATAACAGAAGTTCAGTGCACATAACCACTTTCAAAATGGCTGAAACTATTTAAAGATAAACCTGGATGGATATAGGATCAGACTTAACAGATTTAAGTTAAATTGGTTTATTGAAATTCTGTCTCAGATCCCTTCTGGATTCAAGTTAACTCACTGTCCCCCAGCAGCCCATGATGCTTTGTACTTCATCTGCAAACCACCTACATCCCTCAGGGGAGTGGGCTAGCCTTGGTTCAAGCTATCTGCTCCAGCTGAGTAGGGAGGCATGCTCTAGTGCCCCCTGATTTCTGGCCTGAGCCACTGCAGGCATGTGGCTGTCTTTCCAGAATCAAAAGTGAATGTCTATTCCTTTGCTTGTCTGTTCAATCTACCCAGCTTAGACTAACCTGTAAAGATTTAGTTGATTCAGCCTCAGGCTTTTTGACTGTCTGTACTTAGCCCTTGACTATAGCTGATACAGCTTGACCACAGCACCACCATCTCTGGAATAAAAAGAAATGTTCAATAACGATCTGTTCATTCAAGGAACTTTGGAAAAAATAGCATGTGATCAATGTTATTAAAAATTATTAGAAAGTCTATTTGGCAAAGAAGCCAAATTAAGGTTATACTACTTCCAAATATTTAAGTGCTTGACTTTGTAACAATAACATTCTTTTAACTTGGTTTTCAGTGTTTCTGAGATTTTGTTTTTTGAAGTCATGCATATATACCCTTAACGTATTCCACATGTGCATAGATCACAAAGTTCACATTTATACACTTCTGTATATAACTGATTACAATGTTTATTTCTAAAGCAAAATTTATAGACAGAATGTTTATGTAACTTTTGAGTCTGTGCAAAAAAAAAGAAAAAAAAGAAAGAAAAAGAATTGCTTGAGTCTCAGACTGTAGATACTGTTAGGCAGAGCTGTTCCAGGAAAAGGCCAGGAAATCATGAAAGAGGAGGCCAAAGAATATCCAACCCAGTGAATGTACAAGAGTCACCTTGAAGTAGGCTGGAGCATGTACACAAGCTTGCTGGAGCTTCATCGATCGTTATTCTCATGACATGGCATTGTTTATAGCATATGTAATAAGAAACCAGTTCTACAGATGTTACTCACCTGAGCAGTGCTAACTTATGTGGCTAATCCTATTGACTTCAATGGCAATTAGAATCTTCCTTTTTTTTAAAAAAATAGAAGACAAAAAGAAACCCAGTGCAAGTAAAGTTACAAATACTCAACATGCTTGGGATCAGATACATATCCCAAAGTAAAAAAAAGCCTTAAAAATCTAAATGCCAATATCATCATGGAACATAATGGAGAAAGAGAGCAGTGCTGCAGTGGGAGTCACTCACATGAGAGCAAAAATTTTGTAGAGAAACCTTCAGATTGGAATATGCTATTTTTTAAATGTAAAAATATTCAGCCAGACTGACATTGGTAGTCATCTTGCTGCTGTATAATGATAATTCAGATATCTCTTTTAACATATATTTAGTTTCAAATTATATTTATATTTAACCATATAAATTAAATTGGTTTAATTTAAATTGCTTTAAATTGGAAAGATAGTTTTTGTTTAAAATTTAAACTTTTTGCAGGTAAAGCAGATGTTGAATTACAGCACTTGGCATTTCAAAATGTACTTCAGGGATGAATGGCTTAGAGGATTAGGAACATGATACATGCCCTTTCACCTCTTGGCTGCCAATTTTCATTCAGCCCAGGCCACTGACAGACAAAAAGTTACTATGATTGCCACATGGTCTATGTGAAATGCTCCAGTGACCTCATCCTAGTTCCTAATGGATATACATTTGTATCATATCTCCATCCCCCATCACATTTGAAACAGTTGTTGGTAGTCTCAGCAAAGAGGCTGAGAAGTAAATGGGCAAGGGACCTAAATTACCTCTCAACCCAGGAGAATAATTCTCCACCACCGGGTTGAAGCACTCTGCTGTAGCAGTATAATTCTAAGTTCCCCAAACAATTAGTTTGTGTGTGTGTATAAGGAAGGAAGGTAGTCCTTTATTTTCTTGTCCTATACTGCACAGATGCACAATTTGCCTACATGAAGTCAATGATGATGGTCAATATATACCATTTTGCAACAAAGGATCTATGTACTCCTGCAACTCCAGAGGTAAGCAACTAGAGCCTGCCAAGATGGCATAGAACTAGAGCCTGCCAACTAAAGTCAGCAAATTGGCAGAGCTCTTCAGCAGATTGGCAGAGCTCTTTTCTCCCCAGCATCACCTGGGGTGACGAGGAACAATGGTTATAAGCTGATGGAGAATAGGTTTAGGTTGGAGATCAGAAGGCAATATTTTACAGTTAGGGTGGCCAAAATCTGGAACCAACTTCCCAGGGAAGTGGTCCTCGCCCCTACCTTGGGCAAATTCAAGAGGAGGTTGGACAACCACCTGTCTGGGGTCTTGTGAACCCAGCGTTCATTCCTGCCTGTGGCAGGGGGTCAGGCTAGATAATCTGCTCAGGTCCCTCCTGACCCTAGCTACTATGAAACTATGAAGAACAGGTAATTTAACAAATCTAATGTTTTGTATTAGTTGCTGCCAAAATTGTACCTTGAATGGGTGGCTACAGAATGTTAGATGCAGAGTAAAGGTCAACCAGTGCCCTGACTGAATTCAGATGTTCACATAGGGATGTATCACCTCTGCAGAGAGTACCAAGAAGGTCTGGGGACAATCCCATAACCCTCTCACTAGAGCTGGGAACCATGCCTGGATCTGGATGCACTGAAAAAATAAGTTTCCCATAACAGAGACAGAAAGTTCTGCAGTAGTTGAGGAACAGATCAATTGTGCCCTCCTTTTATCTTAGTGTGTGTGGCTTGAATAAAAGTGAAACTGTTATCCAAAAAAGTGTGTGTGTGTGTGTGTGTGCGTGTGTGTTGCAGGACATGTCTTCATTGTCCAGGAATATCAACATCAAATTTGCACATAAACATATTAACAGACAGACACACACACACCCCTGTGCACAAAGCTACAAAAAATTACAAGTGATACAACTTAATGAGCTTTCAGAATCTCATAATCAATGTATTTTTATCACAAATTTGCACTGGAATTTTTATAGCAACATGGTTAGCCATATTCTGGTGGCAGCCATACTGAAAAGAGCACAAACCAAAGTTGCATGTGGACCTTTGCATTCTCCCTAACCTGCATGGTTCTATATTAGAATACACTTATGCCATGAGTTTCATACCAGGCCATCCTTGCATTGGGCTATCTCTATCCTAGGTAGTCAAGACACCCTTAGGGATAAATGTAGAGGGCAAAATGGCTGCATTGTACCAGATATTCTGGCCAGATTGCTCTACCAACATGTCATATGTGTACACTCTAATACTGAACCAAATTCTGCCTTCCTTGCTTACATTGGATAGTAATTTTTTGTCATGAGTGCTTCCTCTTAAGACAGTGGAGGAATTATCTGGTGGGTAGAAGGATGGCAAAATGTAGCTTCATGTGATTCTGTATTTTTATTTTTGTTATGTAAAAACAAAATGATCAGCTTTAGATGAGATACTTTATTGCTGACTGCTAAGACTATTTTAATAGTTTATTAGTCTCCATGGCAACTAATATGTTGATTTTAATATAAGAGAAATCTCAGCCAAGTCACAATATGACAATGAGACAACCTAGGTCCTTGAGGTAACTCACCCCAATAGTCATTGCATTTGAACATGTGGTATTCAAGCATTACAGTTAACAAAATAATTTCACTGAATGTTCTTTCTGGGACTTTTACTTAAAATGAATAAGGTCTTACCTACACTTAAAAGTTTTGCCAAATCTAAGTATACCAGAATAATGAACCATAGTATAAAAGAGCTTCTATACTGTGAAGATAAACAAAGAGGACAAGCAAGTTAAAAGGCTGGAACTCCTTCCTCTACTTGCACATGTAATATCCCACACTGCTTCCACACAAGTGTTCTTAGAATCCTTCTACTCCCAAAGTTTACATTTAGAATAAGCATTATTTATTGAAAATTATGAACTAGCTGCCTACCAAATAAAAAAGTATTTCATAAAGATGATCAGAAATTGGCAAGCATGTTGTGTGAACATCTTCAGAAGAAACAAAAACATTTTAATTTAAAAATGGAAAGTTCCCAGTTCTAAAGAAACAAAATTCATTTTAAAAAATGTTTAGTTTGTTCAGTTTGTTTGGTCAGTTTGTTCCTTTTATTGATCAACCAGAAGAATACCACAAAGAAATACAGATTTTCCTTTCCATAAAGGCTACTTTCCAGTCTTTTTCATAGGAATCCTTTTGATTTAATTACCTTAATTCACCTACTTATGACTTTAAAGGTAATACTTGGTTTTACGTATGAGAAACTCAGGTTATATTTCTGGTTTCTGTAGTGTTAACCAAAAGCAAAGTTTGAATATAATGAATACAGCAGCAAGCTCAGCTGACTTGTGTTGCTCCACAGTGACCCCTCTGGCAATCCAAAGTGTTGCAGTCATTCTTCATGAAGGAATGATAGTGGTTGCAGTCTGGCCAGGGTTACACTAGAAGGGTTGGCTGGTATCACTATACAAGGTAATCTTTCTAGTATAAATGCAGGTTATACTGGCAAAAAGCACTTATTCTAGTATAGGTTATACCAGTTCCCAAACCAAAAGGAGCTATAATAAGGGCAAAAGCATTGTTATGCTAGTATAGCTGCATCCACATTAGGGGTTTTGGTTGCATAGAAATAGCATAAAAATCACAGCCCTGAACTGCATCTGTATACTGGTACAATATTCTAATGTGGATGCAGCCTAAGAGCATTGGGGTATGCTATATTAATTGGTGCAGGAGTCAAAGCAGGCACTCAGATACAGGATGATCTCTATCCACTGCTCTAAGATGGCTCCAGGTACATCTTTACAAGCCATTATCAGCTTCTACTTGCAGTTACTCCCAGTTCTGCTAAAAGCAGGGGAAAAGAAATATCTATAGCATAATCTGAGGACAGGTCAGAGTGGCCAGAAAGATATTTTGAACCCCCTCTCCCCCCCCAAAAAAAACAACAACTAAAAATAAATGTGGGTTGATACAAGGATTGTTTGACACTAATATGGCCTCAAATTGGCTCAGAACAGAGTTCCCAAATCTGCTAGGTATATTTGCAAAGGAGAAGGCCACTATAAATTTGGGAGTCCTATTACCAATCTTGGTGGCCCACATCGAATAATCTCTTCAATCCTGTCCTTCTACGCCATGAACACTAGACCTAAAAATGAAAAGTAAGTTAAAATAACAGAGAAAATAGAGCATGTTTATGAATTATTATGATTGTATCTTTCCTTTATCAGATAAATCATATTAAGTTATTCATCTGTCTGTTCATATTAGCCCTATATGTGCGTGTCCACACATGCAAGCACATGCGCTTACAGCAGCTCAAATAGAAGTGGTGCAAATTTGAGCCAGGGCTTTTTGCCTCAGCACATGAGCCCGGACATGCACTTTGCTGTGGGGCAAATTGTGCCACTCGGGGCAAAATAACCCTGCCTGGCACCTCCCGGATCTGCAGCCAGGGGGAGCTAGAGCCTGGGGCCAGCACCTGTGCTGTCCCCAGCAGTATAAAAAGCTGTCATGTCAAGTAGCTCAGCGCTACTCACTCTCAGGAGCTTCAGGGGCCCAGCCAATTGGTACCTGGGGACACTACCCCTTGTGCCCTGGGGACACTACCCCTTGTGCCTGCTGAAGCAGCCCTGAGAGTTCCCTGTCCCCTCTACCCACTGCAGCAGTCTGGCAGTGGGGGCGGCTGCCTGGCTGTGACCTGCTGTGTACCTGCCAGACCTGGATGAGGACTGGCACCTTCCAGACTCGGATGGGGACTGCAGACCCGGGGGGGCCATCGCCCCCTCTGGGCCAGCTGCCAGTGGACTGTAGCTGCAGGGTTGGCCTTTGTGTAGCACTACTACCATGTGTGTCCCCTGCCTGGCTATATGGGCAACTATCGCCCGGAAGATGTTTCCAGTGTGGTGGCCTGCTTTGAGCTGTCAAAGTATGTTCTCCTAGCACCAATTGGCCAGCAGGTCAGCTGCCTCCAGCTGGGTTCAAGGTGCTAGCTCTGAACAGGCAGGGTCCTGCCACTGACCTCCCTAGCAGGAATTCTGGTGTTCCCTATTGGAAAACTGAACAATCCCTGATAAAAAAAAATCCCAAAGTCACTTTGTAAAATACCCCAAAATCCATGTTCCTCCACAACTAAAACAAAAAGACCACTATATATGTAGAGAGAGAGAGAGAGAGAGAGAGTGAGAGACAGAGACAGCAAGCAAGAACCAGCAGTCAGTGGGCCAATGCTTTATTGATATATCTACAGTGTTAAAACAATTTGGAAGCCTGCCAGTGTCTCATAATAAAATAAATTCTAAATACCTATTTCTATTGCTGCCCCCCACAGGGGCCAAACAGCCCTCGCAGGGG